>NW_016690180.1:5639665-5667659 GCF_001604755.1 Lepidothrix coronata | reverse complement strand
TTATGTCATGCTTAGTGACACTGTTTAGTGGTGGACTTGGCAGTGCTGGGTTAATGATTGGACTCAATGAACTTAGAGGTCTTTTCCAACCTAAATAATTCCATGATTCAGTTATTCTATTTTTCCATGTATTGTCCTTGTTCTTACAGAAGAGAGAGAACCTAGGAGCTGATAGAAGTGGCTAAGTGAAACTCTTATATTAGAACAATAGCTGATGATGGACTTAAGGGAGGCTTGCAAAAGATTTTGTTTTGAATATGAGCTTTTCCTATTTAGATGGGGGGCTTTTAAGTTGAGGAAGGGAAATCACATGGTATATGGTCCTACAGATTGTGCTCTTTCGGAAACAGTCTAATCCTAGATTGCCAGTACAGTCTCTTGGCTAGCTCAGCTGTCATCAACTCTCACACTTGAATGGAAGCCCAGGACTTGCAGTACTTTAACAAATTACCCATGATGTTCTGATGTTCAGTGGATATTAGCTAAACCTTCTCTACTCCGTTTTTCATCTCTTTCTTTTTTACTTTGTGTCATTATTTTTCCAAATGTTATGGTTCTTATGGGCCATATGGTTCTTGTTTGTAGGTGTGATGCCAAACCTGTGGGGTTTTTTAGTACATTTTAGAGCATTTTCATAATGTTAAATAAACATAATAGGGCATAATTCCCTCTTCACTTTGAAGTCACTTTAGAGCATCTAAGTGTTGGATTGATTTGGCCTTCCCTTCCCTCTTGGGTGTTACATCCGTAGTAATTATTAGCTTCTTCCCTCTCTTTTTCTCACTCACTTCTTGCATACTGCTGTAGAAAAAAAAATTGTTGAATGTTCAGAACTATTATTATTTATTGTGTTTTATTATTTTAAGTGATAAATTCATATACAAAAGAATATTAATGAGACCAAATTGACTTTAAGTGTTCTCTAATTATTCTTGGATAGTATATTTCTGTCCTCTGGTTATACTGGAAAGGAATTACTTCCTGTGTCCTCTATGTTGGGCTAAAATCTGTTGCCTTTAATATCATAAGAAGTTTACCTTTTACTTCAAAGTACTACACTGCTTTAAAGAGCGAACCAAGGCTTCCTCAGCTAGAACGAAATAATGTTATCACTGCTTATTTTTTTTACATCCACCTGACATAAAAATTGCGTATTAGACAAGATGGTAGATAATATACAGTGACCTGTTAGCGTGGTAGGATGACTAATGTTTTAAGTAGCAATAATAAAATTAATGATGTATTTAAAGACATTTCTGCTGCTAATTCAATCTTCTACCAATCACAGTTTATCCAGGTAAAAGAATTTGTCCTTTTCAAAGTCCAAGTAGAAAATTTAGGAGACAAATCAGCTTGTCTTTGGCTTCCACAGAAAGCTGCTTATTTTGCCTCATGCACAGTGCTGGATATGTGCATTGAAGATGTAGTTTGCTTTTACCAGATAATGCCAAGCTTCCAAGTAAAAAAATTACAGTTCTTATTTAAATTTGATACCACATTTAGAAATATTATTGACCCCAATGTAAGGTTTGTGCAATCTTAGAGTACTTTGATCCAAATGTAAGCCAATGGCTGCAGTGTTTAGAAGTATTCTGTTCAATAAATTTCTGTGAAGTCTCCTTGGAAGTCTATTGAAAATGAACTCATTACTTAAGCTGTTTTCAAAAATTATACTTTACTCAGAGTTCTACTTGATGATTTTTGTATTTATGGATATCATTAATATTTTCATGTATAAAAAATAAAAATGGAGAAGCCTTGAGGATTTCGAAGATTTGTGATTATTATTGAAGATCCTTATGTACAGCAATGAATATAAGTGACTGAATTTACCAGTAGAGGAACTGAAGACAATTAACATGCTGTCAACTACAGTATATCAAAGCTGGTGTGCAGTGGATAACTCTTTTGACAATTTTTTTTTGTCATGAAACTCTGGGTCAGAAACAGCAACATTTATTTGTCTACAGCACAAAACATGTATTTGTGTAAATTGTATTACGTATTATGACAAAGGCAAAATGCCCATGGATCAGGTATATATATTTATATAGTCTTCTTTATTAGAAAGTAAGTTCTTAATTAACCTTATAGATGGAATAGTGGCAGTGGAAGGTCACAGTCTAGCCCCACTGTTCTCAGTGCAGTTTTCTCAGGTTTACGGTGGGATAGGCAGGGATACAGGTGCTGTATGAGCAGGATCAGCTCATGGGAATATCAGACATTACGCCTTATTTCTTCTCATTATTTGGGGGCCTAAGGGAGCTATGTTGGTATAATGAGACCAAGGACACTAGATAATTTTGATTTGCTTAAATATCTCCATTCCAGAAGAATGTACTTGGTTTTATTAAAGTAGATACAATATGCAATTTAGTTGATAATAGCAGCATTGAGCCCTGAAATTAAGCAACACAGCTAAGGAAGGGCTGTGCAGCAAAACGCGTTTCATGTCCGTAAGCACAGACTTCAAAAACCACCTCTTCCTCTGAAATCTCTTGAAGATTGCCATCTAAAGGGAAATTTATATAACTGAGCTGAATACTGGATATTTTCAAAATGCATAGGAGAATCACAGTAACGTAAGAAAGAGTTACCCTAAGATTCTTGCATTTATAATTGTTCTACATAAATCACCTTTTCCCTCAGGAAGGTGACAGTAATAATGATGCGCCCTCTAGAAAGATACCGAAATATCTGGGCGTATCACCTGCAACTCTGCATCTAATTGTTCATTTGCACTATCTTCTTGTAATAGCATTTCTACTTTGCAGAACGGTGAAGATAACTCACGGAGGAATTGTATTCCAATCATGCTAACATCCATTCACACAGCTGCTTAAAAGGATTTTAACAGAAGATACTTATTCACTAGGATGTCTCAATAAATTGTGATTCTGCAAAATGTACACACATGAAAATCTTCATGCATGTGAATTGCTTCACTTGAATAGTGACTATCATTCAACAGTTACAGAGCGAAGTTCATGACTTTTTAGTCCTGTAAATTTGGTAGTTATTTCTCTAGTGTTGGTAGTTCTGACTTCAGAGTGGTTGAAGAGGAGCAAAGAGTAAATCTAGGCTTTCAAAGCTTAATTCTACAGGTCCTTAGTGCTTTCAAATACAAAGGTCAGCAAAATATTTCCTGATGTGTTTGATGTTGGAATATTGTATTTTCCTCTGATCACTAGATGTGGCCTTGTGTCCATGCTGTAGGACTGCTGTACATTAATCAGGAGTGTGGTGGGACACATTGGAGAAGGAGCAGGAAGAAATCTGTTGCCTCTTGCCCACTTCTTCAATGAAGGTGTTCTGAAGCCTGATACAGTATTTTATTTCTGTTTTTGTGGTCTCTCGCTTTGACAGGGAAGTTTCTCTTGGATCTGTGGGAGTAAACAGACATTTTGTGACATACACATTTCTGAGAGAAGCCATAAGAGTCTACTATTTGTGTACAGTGAGTATAGACACAACCTGAAATGGGACCTGAATCCCATAACGTAGCCTGAGGCCAATTCTTTTGAGGGATGTATATGTCAGAAACATGTAACAAGAAGGAGTTGAGATGAAATGCCCTGTTATAATTACCTCTGTTATTCACTGCCGGTTTGGCTTGTAGTGTGTCTGGGCAGGCGCTTTAGTTGAAATGACTGTCAGAGGAGTACAGCTGTTCTGCTTTGAGGGACAGCTCATCTGGAGCAGAACAGATGCTCTGAGCTGGAGCAGAGCCTGAGCTGTGAGACCCAGCTGGATGCTAGCTGGCTCCTTGTTGGTCAAACATCTTGTCAAAGTCAGGCGTACTGGGAGATGCAGCAGAGAGACACACAGATGTCTGAATGAGCTCAACCTGGCTCTCTTAGCTGGAGTTCAGGGCTGGCCAACAGTGTTCAACGGTGACAAGCCTCAAACTCAAAGAGGGACAAGAACAATGTTTCTTTGAAGGGAAAGGAGATGACAAGCTATTTTTGTATACTTTGCTTTTTAGCTTAGATAGTGATGTGCTAATACTTGGAACAGACTTGAGGCAGCCCTGTGGCCCTAGTCAGTTTGCTGGGAAATAGAAAGCCATGTCCACGTGACTCCGTGACACTGGGTTTGTCCTACATCCCAAACTCCTGAAGCTACCCAAGCAACTCCCTATGTAGGTAAGAAGTAAAAGATTCTTAAGGAAACAATAATTCTACAGCAACTGAGGGAAAGGGTTTTCTGGTTATACTGGTTGTGGATCAGAATTGAAGGTAGAGTTTTTTTAATAACTAAAATATTTTAGAATATATGTGTTTGTCCTTTCTAAGCACGATGTATCAGGTCTTAGAAAGCCAAGTTGAATTCTATGTAGAGGTTGTGTGGGAGACCTTTTTTTTTCATGGATTTAGCCACTGATGTTTATTGGCATTAGATAGCATTGAGACACAATTGTCACTGGGTTGTTTGCATTTTTTTTGGAGACTAGAGAAAGTACTAGGTGAGCAGGCTCTGTAACATGTAGCTGTTATGTGTGTAATATGTAACTGTTAACGTAGTTGCCTTACTGCTTAGCTTGAGCGCAGTCAAAGTTTCTTTCAGGGTTGTCAATAAATCCCTAGGATATGTTTTTAAAACTTTGATAAGAACCCATGAGTAATTAATTTCCAGACAATATCCAATGAGAGAGAATCCTAGGATTTCTTAAAATTAAAATACTGCACAGAGAATTGGATGAAATATTGTAAAAAGCATTTGGAATACTGTGAAGAACTTTATGACACAGATCACAGCAAACTGACATCTTTCTTTTTTCCTATGATGTATTTTCATGTAGTAAATGAATATAATATGTAAATGTGGTCCTTTATTGTATGTTTAGAACTGCCTGTGAGGTCTTCACCACTAGCAGGATTCCAGCAGATCCTCAGCTCTCATGAAAAGAAACATATAGCACATACCTGAAGCATGGTATAGAAATTGAGACCTATTTCCCTGTAAAGTTCATTTTTTCCATGAGTTAGCTACAGCCTCCTCATTACCTTCTCTATTTATTACCTTTTTTACCTCTTTACTCTGTGTCTCAATTCCAGAAGACTTTTTGGGTATATCCTGTTGAGACCCTTTCCTCAGATTCAGAAGCAGCTGCTGCATGTATCTAGTAATCTTCACAATTCTTTCTGAGGAAAAATAGGCTGTCCTGCTCATTGTTGACATGCAAACCATAACATATTGCAATTAAAATCTTCCTCACTGCTTCTCTCCCATGGAAAATGCTGGAAAATAGCAGGTAGGCTATCACGGAAAATTAGTCATATTAAGAGTTTTGTCTGCTTTAGTTGAGACTGGGCAAAGAAAATACTGGTTTGAATGTCAGATGATGTGTAAGATATGATTTCTTCTTTTGTTTAAGGAAAAATAAATTCCATTAGCCCATCAGTTCCAAACTATTCTTATAAAAGGTCTGAGGACTTTCACTTTTTTCTGCAGTGAATTACATATTTATGTTCAAATCTATTGGACATTAAGAAGAGGAAAAAATCAAAACAACTTGTCAGGAATGTCAGTTTCTGTTCAAGAAAGCTTCGTTGCAGTGGTTACAATTCTATTACTTCCCAGCATGCCAAAGCAATCAGAAGAGCTTGAAAAAGCAAACACACATTTTAAAATTATTATTTTTCCTTCAATGTCTCCAAGATTCTTTAAATAGCAAAGGCCACATTTGGATTTTTCTAAACTTCTGTTCATGAGGCTCTACTATGTTGGATTTAAACAGGCTACATACAATAGCTTTTTATTTTTGTAAAGTACTATGAGGCCAGTCAGAGCCAGACAATGTCATTAGCATTTCTTATTCCCTGGACAGTCCCAGTAAGGCTGTTACTAACTACGATAACATCATGGAGAATGACTCAGATACACTGGTAGATAATTTTCCATTGTAATTGGATGCATAATTTCTAGCATAAAATAAGGCAAATAATTAATGGCTCATATTTTATTTAAAATATTTAAACCTTATTAACTCTTTCCAATAATTTGACAGAAATAATGAAATGAAACTGAAGTGTAAAACTAATTGCTGGATATTATCAATTAAGAAATTATATATTTTTTACTAAGATGCTAATGTGAACTTTAAGAATCAGTTTATGCAGTGGGGTAAGACAGAAAATTTAGACTAATACTCTGGCAGAGTAGAAGGCAATACTCTGGCAAAGACAGAAGGCAATGTCCCTTAGCAAAGGGACTTTGGCTGAGAATACAGAGGGGTTTCTTCCTTCAGACAGATGTAGTGCTCATTATTGAAAGCTCTGCTCTTTTAGACATTTATCTGTCTCATGGCACTAACAATTTGGCATCTGGTGAGATTTAACCACGTAAGGATGGCATTCATAGAAGATAGTACATGGCTCTTGTCCTCAGCTGGCTTCTGGAAAATGTGAATAATGGATTTTGTGGTTTTAGGGGAAAAAAAAATCTACCTCTTCCTAGGAGTTAGATTTCCAAATGTAAACTATTTGGATCTTTACCTATAGAGAATTTTCTGGAAAAACCTAATCACATTATTTCAAAAATTTAGTCTTATATTCAGGGAATCAATAAAGCTGTCTTTCAGTGTTTGTCTGACACAATCTTCTTGGTAAATATATTAAGCCCTGTGTGTTGCAGTTCTGCTCGAGATGGTGAGCAAAGGGTTAGATATTGATGTCAGAGCCATTAGGGACTTAAAATATATATACAGGCAGACAAGGCTAAAACAAATGACTTGTATCCCGAGAGTAATGGCCATTCCTGAAAATGCAACCTAGAACATTTGTGGTAGAAAGCAAGGGTTGAAAAAAACAGTTTGAGGCTGTACAACAAGATGTTGTCCCTCAGAAACCACCACAGGGACAGGAAGTTACAAGAGAACTGTTCTGTCAGATTTTAAAAGTAGGGATTTTTATCTGCAGCTACAACTGAAGTTGCTTCTCTTTTCAAAAATGTTACTGAAAACTCACTAGAAGATGAGAAAACTCACATTTCTTTGTTTCTTTCTGTCACTGATACTTTATGCTAAATGAACATAGCTGTCTACAGTGAAATTACTTATGCATCTGTAGATTGCTTCGTAGGGGACATCTTTATAACTAAACTTCTTTGAAAAGTAATGACTAAAGAATGTGATATTTCAACATGTTTCTGTTCTCCTTTTCTTTTATAGAACCATAGAATCAATAAGGTTGAAAAAGACCTCCAAGATCGAGTCCACCCATTGGCCCAGCACCCCTGTGTTTACCAGTAAACCATATCCCCAAGGGTCACATCCACCGCCTTTTGGACATTTCCAGGGATGGAAATCCACCACTTCCCTGGCCAGCCTGTTCCAGTGTTTGACAAACCTTTCCAGAAAAGCTTTTTCCTAATATCCAATCTAAACGTCCGCTGGAGCAACTTGAGGCTATTTCTTCTGGTCCTGTCACTTGTTATCTGGGAGAAGAGACTGACTCCCCACCTGGCTTCAACCTCCTTTCAGGTGGTTGTAGAGAGCAATAAGGTCCCCCCTGAGCCTCCTTTTCTCCAGACTAAACAACCACAGCTCCCTCAGGCTCTCCTCATAAAACCTGTGCTGCAGACTCTTCACTAGCTTCCTTGCCCATCTCTGGACATGCTCCAGCACCTCAGAGTCTTTCTTGTAGTGAGGGACCCAAAACTGAATACAAGATTTGAGGTACAGCCTCACCAGTGCCAAATACAGGGGGACAATCCTTCCCTGGTCCTGCTGCCCACAGTGTTACTGACACAAACCAGGATGCCACAGTCCTTCTTGGCCACCTGGGCACGCTGCTGGCTCATGTTCAGCCCAATGTCAACCACCACCAAAGGTCCTTTTCTACTGGGCAGCTTTCCAGTTACTCTTCTCCAAACATGTAGTATTGTATGGGGTTGTTGTGACCCAATGCAGGACCCAGCTCTTGGTCTTATTGAATCTCATACCATTGGCCTTGGCCCATCAATCCAACCTGTCCAGATCCCTCTGCAGAGCCTTCCTGCCCTCCAGCAGATGAACACTCCCACCCAACTTGGAGTAATCTGTGAACTGACTGAGGCTGCACTTGATCCCCTTGTCCAGATTGTCAGTAAAGACATTAAACAGAACTGACCCTAACACTGACCCCTGGGGAACACACTAGTGACTGGCTGTCAGCTGGATGTAACTCTGTCACCACCACTCTCTGGGCCTGGCCATCCAGCCTGTTTTTCACCCAGCGAAGCGTATACCCATCCAAGCCATGAGCAGGCAGTTTCTCCAGGACAGTGCTATGGGAGACAGAATCAAAGGCTTTGCTGAAGTCTGCTGTCATAGAAGGCAATCACGTTTGTCAAGCAGGACCTGCCTTTCCTTTCTGACGGCTGGGTCTGATTCTTTGGTTGTCCTGTATGTGCCACATGATGGCACTCAAGATGATCTGTTTCAAAACCTTCCCTGGCACTGAAGTCGGGCTGACAGACCTGTAGTTCCCCAGATCCTCCTTCTCACCCTTCTTGTAGATGGGCATCCGATTTACTAAACTCCAGAAAATGGGGACCTCTCAGTTAGCCAGGACTGCTAATTAATTATGGAAACTGGTTCAATGAGCACTTCCACCAGCTCCATTAGTACGCTTGGGTGGATCCGATCTGGCCCCGTGAACTTGTGTGAGTCTAAGTGGTGTAGCAGGTTGTTGACCATTTCCCTTTGAATTATGGGGACTTCATTTTGCTTCCCATTCATGTGTCCAGCTCAGTGGGCTGGATACTCTGAGTACTGGTCTTACTGACTTTACTGAGGCAAAGAATACATTGTGTACCTCAGCCTTTTCTTCATCCTTTGTCACTGTGTTTCCCTCTGCGTCCAGTAAAGGCTGGAGAGGCTTCTTGTGTTGCTGATGTTATTTATAGAAACATTTTTTATTGTCTTTTACCGCAGTAGCGAGATTAAGTTCTAGTTGGGCTTTGGCCCTTCTAATTTTCTCCCTGCATAATATCACAATGTTCTTGAAGTCCTTCCAAGTTGCCTGTTCCTTCTTCCAAAGGTGATACAAATGAGTATTCCAACAAAAGAATAGACAGAACTTGCCACATCAGCAGTAATGACAGCAAAGATTGTTCTTTAGGTCAGGTGGCACCATACTTCTTATGGTCAAGGAAAATAACTTTCTCTGTCTAGCCTTTAAGGATGTTATATTTTCTTTTTTGAGACGGTCCTTCCTAAGGAGTATATATGTACCACTTCCCCTTCCATCTTTGCTGGTAAGCCTATGTAAGTGTTTCATATAAAGCAGAGCCAGCTTTTCTGGATCTGTAAAAAGGCATATTTTACAAAGGCATATATTAGCTTATCTCAAAGTTCTGAAAGGATTTTTGTTGATCTGAGGGACGAATTGGTCAGAGATGGCAAAGAATGCCTTCATGTGTTATTGTAAATGATTTATGAGCCCTGGGTTTTCATGGCAGGTTAAAAATTCATATGAACATTAGATTTAAAATTTAATTATCTGAACTAGCAGAAGCACTTCAGGCTTGTAACTGGGCAGATATATAGCACTATACACAGCAAGGGAGACTTGAGACTTGTGTTCAAATCGTCAGATGTATTAAGTAGTCTACTCTGATTGACAGTCTAAATTTGGTCCTTGGATAAACAACTTGTTCTCTCCCTTTAGTCATCCAAATACGAACTATGTCAATAATTTATGTTTACTCTCAAACAGCTGGTTTTGCTAAATTTCTTTAGATGGGTTTGATTTGGTAACAACTTAACTAGGAAGCACTACTGAATGTGAGTGATGATAGTGAAATCTGACCCTGCATTTGCTTTTTGCTATCTTTCTGGTTTTGGAAGAAGTATAAAACAGTACTCTTGCACTTAATTATCTTTTTTACTCAAATCAGATAGCTTTGTTGGGGCTATATTCCACTTAATTGACCAGAGTCATCTGAGCATATCATTGGAGCACATTAAACATGAGCTCCAATTTTATTTGTTGAATTAGCCTTTTAGCAGACAGTATGAGACACCCCTGGAAGGCAGATGATCCCACCTTTTTTAGAGTGGGACAAATTGCCTGATGGAGCTGCCTGCTATCCATATGAAAGGTAGGTAGGTACTGTTAGGTAGGTAAGTACACCTGGTCAGTTAGTTTTAGCTACCAAGTTAACAGAGATGAATCCATCACAGGTGTCTTTTTTTTTTTTTAAATTGAAATGCTAAATAGGGACCTATAAGGTCCTACTTCTCTACAATAGTAAAATATTGGCAAATAAACTGCTAAGGAAAGATTCTGCTAATATTCTCTTAAATTCTTTCCAAAATAAAATTATTGACAATGGAAGTAAACAGAGTGATCCAATCATGATTTAAAATGGTAACCAAGATGGCAAATATTTTTTTTTAATGTGTGCTTATGGGATTTAATTTGCTAAAATCACTTCCCTGAGATTCCTAGAATAAGAAGGCTAATAAACTGAAAAGTTGCCAAAAGGAATAGCTCTTTAAACATTAGGTTTGAGAATTTGTGTGGGCTGGAGAAAAACTAGAATTTTATTGTTTTCACTGTATTTAAATTTGAAATTCTAGGGATACAGTCTTCTAATACAGAGGTGTTATAGTTTTGAAAGAAGTGAGATAAAGGAAAATGAAAGTATTTACTAATAAAGACTTCTTACATAAAAGGAGGAAACCAATAACTGATATGTGTAATGTAAATGTTTATATTTAAAATGTTCTCTACCAGACTTTGTACAAAATATCAAATATTCAAAGATATTTAAGCTAATTGTTTACCTTACTACAGATAGTAAAAAATTGCTCCTTGTAGAAGTGAGCATAATAATCACAAGTATGTACCTAAGTAGAAAGGAATGCACCAAGTTCTGCAATATAGATTTATAGCTCATGGCTTGATGGTGCTTTGAGGCATTTTCTGGTAAGTAGGAGCTGCTTGTGTAAGAAGAAGCTGCAGGTAAATGGTGGTATCAAATAGTGCACCTTAGTTCTGAGAGAAGATGCTCTGGAATGGCAGTTCTCCTCGTCTTGGCTGATACCTTGTGATTTTTTGACGTTGTCTTCCTCTCCATGGAGCCTTGTTATCTCTGAAAGAAAGGAAGTGTAGCCAGATAAGAGCGAGCGCACTCACTTCTACTTTGTGGAAGCAAAAGTAATCAGTGAAGCAGCACAACAGTGGCACATTATTGACCAAACTTGGACTGGGTGGATAAAACTTCCTGGCAGCAAAAATCAGTTTCCTAGATGTGGCTTCCTTTGTGAAGACATTATAAAGGCTGTAGTGCTGATTAGAAGGGCCTCCCTGTGGGTGAAAATCTTGTCCCTGTGTCTCCTTGTCTGTTGATGTCCTAGTGGCAGCCTTGGACTGGGAATGTACAGTCTGCTCTCTGGAGATCAGAGAATTCCCATCAGGATAATGGTCCCTAAGAGTGGAGAGTGTTACATGAGGAACCTGCCTGCCACTGGCCAACAAGTAGTTTGTGTTTCAGACCAATAATTTTTCTCCAGTTGAGGCAATTTCTTTCAAAACTTGCCATCTCTTCTGCTCAGAGTAGACAAACACATAACCATTGCTGAAATGCAATTTTTTCTGTAGAGCCCTGAAAATTCTTGGAAGTAAAGCAGTAATAACAATAAACTTGTGGGATTTGGAGGTGTAACACAGGAACGGGTTTCCTTTTCCCTGTGTACAGTCACTTTAGAAATACGTGCTACCTGCATTGGGAACAGCCAGTCAGTCCTTTTTGAGCTAAGCTTGTACATAGCAGAATGTAAAGTTTGCATTGACCTTAGGGCGATCCTTTGATCTTGACAACTGTACATCCTGCATGCAACACCAGCACAAGTTCTGGAAGAGTTTGTTCATATGATATTCCTCCATGAGAGTGCCACTTTCTCTCAAGACTCCTAAATAAGGTCACCAATACTTATGGAAAAGTTACAGAAACATAAGGATATGCTTAAAAGGTGTGGCACAATCTACCTTTCTGCCACAAGGCTGAATTCAGTTCCTACATCCTGGGGTAGAGGGCCTTTTGGGCTGGGATGTCGACTAAACTGATCTCCAGTCTCAGGTAAGAGTTTGAAGTGTGAGAGCTGAGCTGAGTAGACAAGGCAGAATCATGAGACTACTGACTGATGCTATAACCCTCATACTACTCAATGCTTGAAGAGTGTTTCATGATGAGTACAGATTGAATGTCTGTTTAGAACAGAAAAGTACAGTTAAATGAACAAGTGGAACATGTATACAAAGTAAAAACATTTTATTTGTAACAATACCAAACAGAAACTAGGGAAATTAGCATGGCTCTTGGAGAAGAACACTGAAAATTTCTGATTGCTTGTTTCTATTATTAAAATATGGCATATATATTTATATGATATAAAGGGAACTGTGCAGTAATACAAAAAATACAAGAACTAGTGATACTGCGAAGTTGTATTAAAACCCAAGAAATACATGCTTCGGGGGCGAGGAGGTCTGGCGGACCATGGGGTCCCCAGACCGGCGGGAGGACGACTGGGGCAGTCCTGCTTGGAGGGTCGCGGGTGGGCAGTACGAGGGAAGACCTGTAGTAACACGATGGAGGAAGGTAAGGTCAGGGTGGGTAATGGGTTTCTCTGGGAGTTGGGTGGCTGAGGCTGGGCTGGGGCCATGGGAGGTACCCAAGCCCTGGGTGGGTGCAGGGACCGGAACAGTTTGTTTTAGCTCACCTGTGGCTACTGCCCAGGAACGGTTTGTGTTGGAAGTATAGCGTCCTGAAAGGGTGCTCAGGGCAAGGGAATGTCCCTGGGAATATCCCTGGGTTTGAGTATAGGTGGCTGGGGGAAAAGTAGGGAGTGAAAGGCTTGCCCTAACCATTTTAGTAGGGAAGTAGCTTGTGTGCCCCTATGAAGTTGTGAGCTATGCTGGCGATGGTACATGCCTTCGTCAGGGTCTCCCATGCCAGACGTCAAAACTGAAGGGACATAAAAAATGTGTCCATGGGCAGGATGGGCTCACTAGCCTTCTGGTAGTCATCCTAGGAGAAGGACAACTCTAATTCCAAACCCGGGCAGATGGAGCTTGCTTAGTCCTGTAAGGCCATCCATCTAAGAGAAGGACACTCTAATTAAACCTACATCCTAAGGACCTCGCTGTCAGTGTCCAAGCTCGCTCGGCCCTGGCAGATGAACCTTAGTATTAAAGGGTGGGTCTGGTTCTGCGCATGCTGCGTCTCACCTAAAAAATCTACTGCGCAGGCTCAAGGGTTATATCCACATTTGTAAAGCCCTGTAGCAATGGGTGAGGGTCGAAATGGCAGGTAAAAGGTGCACTGGAAGCCGCAGACCCAACCCTGCATGCAGGCGGTTCAGGACATTGGTTGCCTGAGACTGACCTTGGAGATGACAGTCTCTTTCAGCAGCATCCTGAATGACCAAGCAACCTTTTTCAAGGAGAACACTACTTGCTCCTCTCGGAGAGGGGCCTAAAAAAGGTGGCTTAACCAAAGCTCATCTCCACCCTTCACCCAGTTGGTTAACCACGGCCAACGGGCATCTTCTGATGTGGTCAAACAAAGTCTAAGAAACAAAGGCATACACCTGCCTTCAAAGGTGTACCCAAATTGACACTTGCATGTTGGAACATCAGAACCATGCTTGATAGTGCGGATAGCGGATGTCCTGAGCGCTGTTCTGCCATAATTGCCCATGAACTGTCATGTCTCAACATCAACATTGCTGCTCTCAGTGAAATTCATCTCCATGAGGAAGGCAGCCTCAGAGAACATGGTGCCGGTTACACACTCTTTTGGTCAGGTAAACCCAGAACTGAAAGGCATCTTTCAGGAGTTGGCTTCATGATAAAAAACTCTATTGTCCCTAAACTTGAAAATCTGCCAACAGGTCATTCTGATCGCATTATCTCCCTACACCTTCCACTACACAACAAGCAACATGTTGTCCTCTTTAGTATATATGCCCCAACTCTTCAAGCTGACCCTGCCAAAAAAGATAAATTTTATACCGACTTGCGCCGCCTTACCCAAAAGATTCCCGCAGATGATAAGATCGTTATCCTTGGTGATTTCAACACCAGAGTAGGAAAGAACTCTGAAGCCTGGAAAAGAGTTTTAGGCAAGCATAGTGTTGGAAACTGCAACAATAATGGACACCTTCTGCTAGAATTCTGTGTGGAGCAACAGCTCGCCATCACTAACACTATCTTTCAGCATAAAAATAGTCCAAAGACAACCTGGATGCATCCTAGATCTAAGTGTTGGCACCTCATTGATTATGTCTTGGTGCGACAGAGAGATGTCCGCAATGTCCATCATACCCACATGATGCCTAGTGCAGAATGCCAAACAGAGAATCGACTTGTGTGCTGTAAACTTAACTTCCACCTTAAGTTCAAACCTAAAAGGGGCAGTATCCCAAGGAGGAGACTCCAAGTTAACAATTGTCTCAGTCTGATGAGACTGGAATGTTTGCTAAAGAGGATGAGTTATGAGATAGACCGAACTTCTCTCTCTCAGCAATTGTAAATGCAAAATTAAGGGTCTTCAGTCGAGGAAGTGTGGAAAAATAGAAGAAATAACAACCCTTTATTAAAAGATATATGTATGTTGGCAAAAAACAGTAACAGAACACAAAAAAACCTAGACAGTAGTACTAGAAAAACAAAAAGTCTGAATGAACACTTCTCTGTCCTTTAGCGCAGTCCTAATCATCGCCTGCAGGGGGCGCTGTTGGATCGCTGAAGGTGCAGGACCTGCAGTTCTCGGTCGTGGCCTGCAGGGGGCGCTGTTGGGCCCCAGCAGTCACCATGCGGGGAGAGGGGTCCGGAGGGAGCAGTCCTGGACCCCGGGAGGAGCTGAGGAGGAAACGGGGGACCCTTCCCTCAGTGAGAGGAAAAAAAAAAGGAAGGGAAACAGTCCACTCCCAGGGGACTCACCGCTGTCTCGGGTGACGGCATCTCAAAAACTGCCCCCTTCTCTCCTGCGGGCACACAAACTCTCCGATGAAACACAGCAGATCCAGGGAGCAGGATAGCCAGGCAAGTCAGAGCCAGCAGTCCAAGCTGACCAGGATGAGAAGCCAAGAAACCAGACCCCCCAGTCCCTCTCCCCAAAATGCCTGCACGCATCCCCCCATTCCCTCCGAGAAGCCAACAACGCAGTCTGCTCAGTTCCCCATCTGGATGGCCAGCTCTCCCAAGCCTCTGATGGCCCATTAGCCAGGAATTCAGCTAGATCTTTTGTAACCCTAATCGGCTCCCTTCCCCCTTTTCCACTCAAACTCCGTCTTTCCTACGGGAGGCGGGGGAGGGGCAGGGGAAAGACAAATTTTCCTGACTTCCTAACCTATAACAACAATCTTCAAACAGCCACAGTGAGAGACAGATTCCAGGCAAATCTTCAAACTAGGCTCGAAGATCATTCTATAGATCCCTCTCCTGAAACACTTTGGCAGCATATTAAAAATAGCATCCTGCAGTCCTCTGAAGAATCCTTAGGGTTCTCCTTCAAGAAGAACAAGGACTGGTTTGATGAAAACAATCAAGAGATCCAGGAATTGTTGAGGAAGAAGAGAACTACTCACCAAGCACACCTTGCACTGCCATCTTGTCATGTAAGAAAAGCAGCCTTTCGTCTTGCATGCAGCAAGCTCAAACAGAAACTCCGTGACATCCAGAACAAGTGGTGGATCAATCTAGCAGAAAAAACTCAATTATGCGCAGATATGGGTGATTACAGATAATTCTATGAAGCCCTGAAAACAGCATACGGGCCTACATGCCAGGTCTGAAGCCCTCTACTCAGCGCAGATGGTCAAACGCTTCTGACAGATAAAACCTCCATTCTGAATCGATAGTCTGAATATTTTCAGACTTTTTTCAGTACTAGCCATGTAGTGCAAGACTCAGCAATTCGGTACATTACGCAAAAACCGGTGAAGTATGAATTGGATATTGCCCCTACTATGGGAGAAACTCTTAAGGCCATACAGCAGGTGAAAACTGACAAAGCAGCTGGGGTTGATGGAATTCTACCTGAAGTCTGGAAGCACGGAGGCCAAGCGCTCCATGCTAAATTTCACAAATTTGTGGTGTGCTGTTGGGAACTAGGCAAACTACCTAGTTCGCCTATACAAAGTGAGGCAGTCATCATCACTTTGTATAAGAAGAAAGGAGATTAATCAGACTGTTCAAATTACCGCGGTATTACTCTGCTCTCCATTACTGGCAAAATCCTGGCAAGAATACTTTTGAACAGACTATACCCACTATAGCAGAAGGAATTCTACCTGAAAGCCAATGTGGTTTCAGAGCCAACAGGAGTACCACAGACATGGTATTTGTTCTCAGACAACTGCAAGAGAAGTGTAGGGAACAGAACAAAGGTCTCTGTGTAGCCTTTGTTGATCTCACCAAGGCTTTCAACACTGTGAGCAGAAAAGGTCTATGGCAGATTTTGGAACGTTTAGGATGTCCCCCCAAGTTCCTTAAAATTATCATCTTACTTCATGAGGATCAGCATGGCCAAGTCAGATATGGCAACACACTTTCTGAGCCCTTTTTAATTAAGAATGGTGTGAAACAAGGCTGCGTTCTCGCACCAACCGTATTCACAATCTTTTTCAGCATGATGCTCCGAAGGGCCACAGCAGACCTTGATGATCAGGACGGTATCTACATTCGATACCGTACTGATGGAAGCCTTTTCAACCTAAGGAGACTGAAGGCCCACACTAAGACCTTGAACCATCTTGTCCGAGAGCTGCTTTGCGCTGACGCCGCCGTCCTTGTCGCCCACACAGAAATAGCTCTGCAGCGTTTAACATCCTGCTTTGCAGAGGCTGCTGAGCTCTTTGGGCTGGAAGTCAGCTTAAAGAAGACAGAAGTTCTGTATCAACCTGCACCTCAGGAAGTCTTCCTTCATCCCCATATCACCATTGGCGAATCAGAGCTCAAATCAGTCCAGCAACTTAATTACCTAGGTAGCCTCATCTCCTCAGACGGTAAGATTGATGGAGAGATAGACAACAGGTTAGCAAAGGCATATAGTGCTTTCAGAAAACTCCATAAAAGGGTTTGGCAAAATAAACACCTGAAGAAAAGTACAAAAATCAGTGTTTACAGAGGCATTGTGCTATTCTTTTATATGGATCTGAATCATGGGTCATTTACTGCCACCACCTGAGACTCCTAGAACGCTTCCATCCACGCTGCCTCTGTACAATCCTAAACATCCACTGGTCAGATTATGTGACTAATACATCTGTTCTAGAACAGGCAGCAGTCACAAGTATTGAGGCCATGTTGCTGAGAACACAACTGCGTTGGGCAGGGCACGTCTCAAGGATGAAGGACTATCACCTCCCTAAGATCGTGCTCTGTGGTGAAGTTGCCACCGGCTGCCGCGAGAGAGGAACCCCGAAGAGAAGATTCAAGGACTCCCTGAAGCAATATCTCTGCCTTGGCCATATTGATCATGATCACTGGTCTACTCTGGCCTCCAGTTGGGAGGTCTGGAGACACACCATCTATAACGCTGCTGCTTCTTTTGAGAACGCACACAGGATCACTCTCAAGGAGAAAAGACAACGCAGAAAGAATCGTGTCTTGCTGATACCACCTAAGGAGTCTTTCTGCTGTGCCTTTTGCAACCGATCTTGTCTCTCTCATATTGACCTTTTTAGCCACCACCACGCTTGTAGCAAGTGTGGGCAGAGTCCTTCCCAAATCTTCGTTCGCGAAGCCTAGCCATGATGACGTGCTTCCACAAATATGTAAAGTTCATCACTGTGTAATATACCAAGGAAAGCAAGTCAAATTTCTAGTTGTGCTGATTGTAAGCATTTATTAAAGCAGCACACAAGAATCTTAACGGGCACTTCACATTAGTAGCAAGTGCAAATTTGGGAACAGAGTCTGATCTTGTGATTCTTACTCTGAATTGACCAAAAAGAACATTTTTTTTAAAAATACTCATAAATCCTATATTTTGCCATCTGTTCTGCTTTCTGAACTCCAGCTGAGTTCAGAATAGGTCTGAGTAGATCTCATATTGACTAAAGGGATCTTAGACATTCACTCAAATGAAGACAGTAGGGTTCAGTTCATTAGACTAAGTATAGACTTCAGTGCCATTCATGATGACCTAAGGGATCCTGCCAGGCCTCCACAAACTGCTGCAGAAGGGCACAGATCTTGTACAGTTCCTACATTGTATTTTCCCGTCTTGTGGGGGTATTTCAGGTGCACAGTCCCCTCTCTGTAGCCATCTAAGCTGAGATATCTTTATTTGTGAGGAAATACTTGTAACTTAGGTTATATAACTAAACATATCTTCAAACAGATGGCTCAGCAGCATCCATTTGTCTGATTTAGTGGGAATTGTATATGTTGTCCAAGTGGAGAGATGTGGTTAGCAAGCTCTAAAAATCTGCACTGTGGATGCAGAACTAGTGCAGAGCTATGTGACAAGTGTGCTTGGTAGTGGTTAAACTGGTAGAAGCAGAATAATTTACTGTGTAAGCATATCCAGAGAAGGTTAAAGTCTGCATTACAGTAAGAAGATAGTCATGAGATAGCTGTAAAGATTGTGAATGACACATGATCATAATGCTGTACAAGCAGAAACATATTTTCTAGCTGTAGAAAATAGGAAATAAGAGCAGGAATGTTCTTCTTGCCATAGTGTTCTTTTAGTCACAGCTTTATTCCTCCTTCTGGTTTTCAACTAACTCATTATTTTCCATGAGTGAGCAACTTTCAGAGCTTGTCGTCCATTAAGGTGATTAGCAATTGCCTCAATGTAATCTACTGGATCTGGAAAGAAAAATCTGTTTTGTGGCATGTCTTACATGGCTTTTGTTTGTGAGGGGTGGATATGCCTGAGCTGAAGCCTCATCAGAGATAGCAGGACATAGGATTCTTTTTAGGAAAACAGGATCTTGGTCTACGTCTATACCAGCAAGAATTAAAGAAAAATGGGGGCTTGGGCTCAGCCACTGTTCTTCATTGTCAAAGCTGTATAGCTGTTAGCATGCTTCCTGCAGTATTTTGGCAGATGCTGGTTATGATATTGCCAGACAATTCCTGAGCTTGGCTCAGAGGAGAGCACAGGCTGGGCATTTTTCCTGTAAGGCAGTTCCCTGCTCCTTGTCCTTCTCTGAGAGCAATTACACTCAGCATCTTGACCCTCCCTGGTACAGACCAGACATTTCCCTTCAGATCTTTGTTGCAATTCCTGTCAAAACATAGAAATGCTGACCTAAAATCAACTAGTGCTCAAGAAGAACATTTTACACAGCTTTTCAATTTAAAGATGTTGGGAGTACTGCATTTTAACCACATCTTTCTAACTCCTTATGCCAGGTGCTTTTCCTGCTACTGGTCACTCTCTTAAAGCCTAAAAACTCCAAGCGAGATCAACAGAGAAACATGTTTGCTTCTCCTCCCTGCTGGCAACAACAGCTTGCTTCCAAAGGAGAAATCTGAAAGTCCTCAGAAAGTGAGCTAGCTGTATGGGTAAGTCTAAAATGGTTAACCATTTCAAAGTTTACTGAAGTTCTGTTGTGTATTTTGGGTGGTCTTACTTGTATTAGGATCCCGCTTCAGAGGTATAAAAAAGTGAACCTACAGCTTTAGTGAAATAAAGAAAGTGCCTCTTCAAGATGAAAGGTGAAATTCAGGAGGACGATTTGTTATAAAAAGAAAAGAAAAGTGTTGTCAACAATTAAGCTGAAACCTCTGTTAAAGACACAGCTGGAAATTACGGGCAACTCTCTTCAAAATGCAGTTAGTTCCATAATTCCATTTCCCAGTACTAAAACTGCCACCCAAGAAAGCTGTTAGCCATCAGGATAGCAACTCAATGCTTACTGCCACTGTGACTGCAGTGGGTCCCCCTGTTCATGCAGGTCTTTTTGGGAGGAAAGGCTGAGGGAGCTATTACGTGGAATGAAGATAAAAAATTTCTGAGTGAGGTTGTGTTCTTTTCTGCCTAAACCTCAAGTAACCTGAAACTGGAAGGGGCTGTAATAGCAGTTCAGAAGCCTTGTCAGGATTTTCCCCAAGGCTTTTCTCCTTCTTGGACAGCGTATTGAAAAGTTTCAGATACAGAAAGAGAGTAAGATTCCCAGGACCTAATAATTGACTTAATTCCTATCCAGAGGATAGCCTATGGGTGCTTTCATACACCTGCACACCTGCAATTCTGTGACCAGGGGAGGGGGCACAGGGATTTAGGAGCAGATTTTGGGTAGTATATGGTATACAGTCTGTTCTTCAGCCCTACAAAGCTGAATTCTGAAGACTTTCTGATCGCTGAATGAGACATCTATCATAACATTGGCTGGAGACCCTCTTTTGTGAACAAGATATTATCTGAAGTTAGAGATGGCCTTTGAGAAAGATATTTGAGGTGTGCTCTCCAGAATAACACTTCATTGTTCTTCAGCACTCACTTCCATTTCCACTTGCATGGGTAAATCTGAGTTTCCTCTTGCTCATAAGAGGGTGCAGAAAGCTAGACTCTGGAATGAAGGGATTGAGAGACAAGTTTTTGGTGAGGATGTGATAAACATGGATAGAGATTTGCCCATCCCATCCCCCTGTTGGGGGACCCATAACAATAATAGGAGTTTTCCCCAGATCTTAAGAAGCTTGTACTTAATATTAAGTTAATTGTTATAGGGTTGAGAAAAAGGCACATTTTTTATTAAGTCTGTTTTTCCAGACTGAGAAGGCTCTGCAACTCTTCATCACATGCTCTTTGCTTGAATTTATTTTTAGTAATGTTCTCTTCATTTTTTTGTTCCTTTTTTTCCCCCAAATATCTTTTCATAAAACTAAACTTGAAAAGAAGGGAGATAAAATCAGTTCGATATTTGCAATGAACCATAAGACATTTCACTTTGTTACTTTAACTTAAAAATGGGCAAAGGTAAAGGAACAGAAAAAGGTCCTGGAATATAATGGATCTACGAGTCATCTCTAAATACCGCTTGCAAAAAAATTCCTTTCCATCAATCTCTTTTTAAATACAAAGGAGCAGAAGAAACATTTTCAGCTTTTTACTGGATTGAGTATGCAGGAGGAATATCATGGGAATAAGTTTAGAAATATTGAGAACTCAAATTCAGACTCTTTGATGTTAACAGCTTTTCTTGCCAAGAGAGAACATTTTTCTCTACTTAGGATAGAAATTCGCATTATAAACATATGCCGCTAAAGTGAGACTTTTCCTAATTCTGATGCATTTTAGACTAGAAGGTCTATCTGGAGCACAACACATATATTTTCTGCTTCCTGGTGATCAGGAGGAGTTAAATTAGACTAACCTCCAGGACCCCCTCTGCCCCCCATGAAATAAGTTGATGCATAAGAAAACAGAGCTCAGTGCTTTGGACCGTGGTCTGTTTGGTCCTGACAGTTATAGGATGTGGGTATGTGGGAAGAATAGTAGCCCTAGGGATGAAGGAGAAAAAACAGTGGACTCCACAGCCCCAGGAAAATAGTTTCTGCTGGGAGCTTAGGACGCCAGAGATCTGACATATTCGCAGTAGTTCAGGTAGATAGTTCAGCACAGAAGGACAGTATTTAAGGTCCTATTCTAAACACATCTGCCAGCTGAAAAAAGGAAAAGATAAGAAAGACATACATGGTCTTGCTGTAATGGATCTTGGTCTGCTGTGAATATGAGGAGGCTGTGGACATGCTATCTTTCAATACTGTCCACTGTGTAGCCTCATGTGGCTACTGCCAGCATGAAACTTATGTACCACCTTTTAGTGGTGTGTGATCCATGGCATGGAGGGACTGATGGGATGCTTGCTTGTTGTATTTTTTGGTGTCCTGTACACCAGACACTGTTTTAAGCAACATTTGAAAACATTTTTTGATGGTTCTATTTTTACAGTGTTTAAGTTTTCCTTGTTCGCTATACTAAAATCACATGAAAACTGAGCCACATACACCTGTTTCCAAACTGTGTGTGTGATGGTCTGCAATGTGAAATTGATAGCAGTCACTGTATCTTTCAATCTCAGTAACTCAGGCATCAGAAGAGCCAACTGTATTTTTTTCAAATTCTAACTAGATTTATAATGCACCTGGTAAATGTCTGCTCTTTCAGAAACATAATTTCACTTTTGCCAAAATGAACATTAGGAATACTAATGCAGGTCAAGTAGTTTACTGTTGGTATGAGCAACAGTGTAACTAACCCATAATTTGAATCTAAAATGAATAATGAACAGCTGCCGTTGTATGATTTAACACTCTTTAAACAAAACAGAAGGCAGTAAGGAACTCAAAGAAAAAGGTTCCTAAAAAGACAACAGAAAACAATGTTACAGCTGTGTTGCTTTTTTCACTTTCACTGTGACCCTGGAGGTGGGTGAGCAACTGTGGATGTGAGCAGAGCCTCAGATAAAAGGTTGGAAAACCTACAAAACCTGCTGAGAACAAAGAAGCCCTGAATCTCTGAGCAAACACATTTGAACTTAAGGAGCTGAATCTGAATAAAGTGTACCATCTCCAGTTTCCCACATCTCCTGGGACAGCTGTTCAAAAGCCTGGTAAGACACTGTGCAACAAGAGTGTGTAGAGTTAAACTTGCCACTGAACAACCTTTTCTCTGAACTGCACTGTTCTAGTCTGTTTTAAGCTGTGTCTAAATTAAACCAGTCTGTGCCAGAGATCAGTGTCTAGAAAGCTAAATTGAACTCTGGCTTTTTCATGGAGTTTATTTGTGTTTTGGGACAAATAATTTGGTCTGTGTTAAATTACCAATGATTGTTGGTAATTTAATAGAGGAAGCGAAGTATATGCTTTCCAAAGAGAAGTAGGAGCATTAGGGGCCTGCAGCTTCCTTGACCCAGGAAAGGACATGAATCTCTGTTGTGCAAGCACACTATTCACTTTCTGTTTTCCCTCTTTTGCCTTTACTTATCTCTAAAGCTGAATTTCAGATCATACTGGAGACTTTCAGTGAAATGAATTTGTATTATATACTTAACCTCAGATCAAAATGTCAAAACACTATAGGAAAGTAATCTTTGTTTTTAGCCACAGAGAGGAAATGCATATACTTGAAAAGTCTGTCCTTGTGAAATGTCTGCAGCGCTGTTGCATAGACAAGAAAAGTTAAGTACTCAGTGTTTTGTCCTGCAAAGACACTGCCATTGAATAATAATTAGTCCTTGTAAGGTAAATAAACCAAACTCTCCTTCCCTGCATACCAATAAGGTCTTTGTGACTTCAAGATGATGGGATGCAGCTCAAGGTGCCACTATATGCCACCCTAGCCTCTACAGTATGTGTCTGTCTGCAGTCCTGAAACACTTCTGTTCCTCTGTCTCTAACATGCTTCGGCTCAAAATTACATCATATTATCTCTGTTTTGCATTGTTATTTTATTAACCAGTGCTTTGTCCTTTTGCTACCACAAAAATACCAATGACGACTTCTGCTATGGAAAACTGACATTACAAAACAAGGGAGAAGAAGGTTGATACCAAAATTAAACTCAACAAAGCAACTGTATCAAAAAAAGGTATTCTCAATCTGATTGATAAAGACAACAGTCAGTGTTCATCTTTCTTCCAAATTTTTCACTTAACTAAGCTAAAACATGTATGGAGTACAACTTAGAATGTACAAATTTTACCCATCCCTACTGTCACTCAGCTATGGGTTTGGGGTTTGGAGTTGTACTTCTGGGAGAATAGTCCATGGGTCTGCCTGGGTAAGATCATTCATGGCTAGGCTTCGTGAACGAAGATTTGGGAAGGCTCTATCCACATTTGCTACAGGCACGCTGGTGGCTTATGAGGCCTGGGTAAGATAGAACATAGTTTAAGTACAAATGACAGAACTGGCACCTTAAGGAGCCTTTCATTTTTATGTAGATTTCTACTATAGCATTTCCTAATAACTATTTTTCAGTTAATTTTTCTACAACACCGTTACAGTTGTATCTTTAGTCTCTGATCATGAAACAAGAAAGGAATTTCCCTCTGTTGTGGTCTGTTCTGCTTGCTTTACCTCTTGTGACAACTGTAGTGAAATCACGAAGACTCGTTCTAGTGAGGTGAATGTGAGTTGTCCTGTAAAGCTTGGTTATAATACTTAAGTATTAAATAATAGTGCTTAGCACTTATGCAACTTAATGCCTTATAAGCTTCAAAGCACTTTGCAAGTCTTAACCAGTTAATCCCCACAGCAGCTCTGTGTGGTAGGTTTTGAAGGCCACACATTTAAAATCTCCCACGATACGAACTTGCCTCCATAGTAAGCCTATAGGAAAAAATATCTGCGCAGTTCTGTGCCTCAAGTCATGAGTGTTTGATTTTACTGCACTTTAATGTGCCTTACTTTCAGTAAATTAGTTCTGCTTTCTTATCCCATTCAAAATAAATCCATTGTACCCTGCAGCATGGCTCCGCATAGAGTATTATCACAATTTTGAGGATTTTTTTTAATTATTAAAACTCCTGGAAGAAAATAACAAGAAGACAATCTGATTTTTATTTAAGAAATCAAGTTTATACTGCTAATGATTGCAAAGACAGTGTATGGGAAAGGGTCAGAAAGGCACAAGCACTCAAGAGAATAACTACCATTTTTAGCAACTCTTTTGGAAATATAAGTTTTGTGATATTGAGATTGACTGGAAAATGGAAACAGTGTTGTTTGTGATACTACTACAGTGGACTAAAAGCAGTATTTCCATTTCATTTAGAAAATAATATGTTTTTCTAGCTCAAATTTTCTTTGAATTTTCATGTTCCAGAAAAAAAAAAGAAAATTGAATAGTTATTGCTTTAGCCTTTTCAGGTCTAAAATTTCCCATAAATGAGTGGAAATACTGCTTTTAGTGCACTGTAGTAGTATCATAAACACCAATGCTTCAATTTTGTTAGTTCTGCTGGAAAACTTTTTAAAACAACATTACAGTTTGACAGTAACATAATTCTATGGGAAGAGCAAATTCACCAACCTGGCCTGGTGAGGCCTTTTTCCAAGAGAAGCAGCCAGAAAGTAGAGTTTTTATCACAAAACTAAAAACAAAATCATCAGTTTTCCAGAATGTCCACACACTGCAGCTTTATTTATAAATGCATCATGATCCTTCCCCTCCAAGGCATCAGGCAACTTAATGCTTCCTTTTGCTTTCAGCTACAACTGTCTCTTTGTAAAGCTTGTAATTTGAGAGCTGATCCTTTGTAAGAAGACAGGTCTGTGATATCAGGAAGACTGACCTCAATTCCTTATTTCTTTACTGCTTCAACCTGGAAACTTTTGTTTCCTTGTTTTTCAATCTCTTTTTTTTTCTTGTTTGTTTTTATTCCTTTTAATTTTTTTTCCTCAACTTTGGAGAAAAATCACAAATAACCTTTGAAGGAATAATTAGCAATTTCTGTGACTCTATGGTAACAAACTTTACCTGATTGACTACTAAGTGGTTGTCTAAGGGTAAGGGTTTCAGACAGGCCGGGGAAAGAGAAATCTCCACGTTGAGAGATGATCAGGGATGAGCACAAGAGAGACCCTAGTGAGTAAAGGAATAAATGGATAGGAACACAGGAGGTGACATAATTAGCCAGTCTCACATGCTTGCCACTACAAAATTTCAAATGTTCCAAATTGAGCCTGGTGTTCTGCAGACAAGCTCATAATTAAGTACAGGGTTACAATACACCATGCACAAGAGGTCTGAATTAAGGTTTCATGGGCAGCCTTCTGGCTTTCACAACCTTTGGTCACTTAATTTAGTGACCTAAATAATTTTTAATATAGAAAAAATTGATTTTGATGAGGTCTTTTAATTGTTTAGGGAGCAATTGTTAAATTGGTATGGACTGCAATTTATTATGTAAATGTAGATGCATAGTACTTCAAAGGAAAAAGTACTCTATTTTCATTCTACCTAAATTTGTATACCATGATGAGACCTTAGTAAATTTGTTGGTTTTTTTTTACCTAAAGTGCATTAAGTTACATGACTAACATCTGTTTCAAACGCATCAGAAGCAGGAAGTGTGCAGAGGATCTATAGGAGCAATATATAATTGTAGTTTTAAGGAGTGTCCAGAAAAGATTAGGTAGTAAGGGGAAAGTCTGCATGAATTCACCACAGGAGAGTTTCAAGAGTCTACATCAGAATCTTTTTCTAAGAAGGTTGAACTTGAGGCAGTTATTTCAAACTGAAGAGCTTTTAAAATAAGTCAGTGATTATGTCAACAAGTAACACGGACCAGGTGGTATTCACACTTGAGGAATTTAACCTGAAGGAAGAATACAGCATATATAACCTCACCATGCAAAAAAGATATCTGAAAGAGTGTGGGAATGGCAGACCCTAATTTGTCTGCGCCAGCCAATTTAGCTGACTCTACATTACAGAATTAAATTAGCAGATGTACATGGAGGTATGGAATAACAGGGACAAGTCAACACAATGTAAAGGATATTCATGTCTTACAGATTAGTCAAAGCTCTTTGGAGGTGTTAAGATGGTTAATTGTTATTTAGCTGTCCGATACCTTGATAATGGAGACCAAAAGTTTCCTCATTACTCCATGGTAATGGAGTACTGTACTTTGGTACATTTATTAGGGTTGGTACAAATATTAGGTTTATGTGTCTTCAGTGTAGTTATTCTCATGTTATCCTTATAATCTTCCCCTGAATCCTTTAGTTCACATGGGATTGTCAAAATAAAAGGAATGCGTGTTCTTAAGTCACTTTAGCAGTTTTGAAAATCCCATCAATACATAGTTATGTTCCCCATAATCTTGTCTCCTGGTACCTTTAAAATTGATTTGAGCAAAAGACTATGTGTAACAGCGCATAGTTCAATACCTTCAGTACTCTGTGCAATGCTATGCTGAGTTCCCTCCCTTTCATACTAGCTGGTGTTGTTTCATCGCCTTCTTCTTTATCTGTCATCTCTTCTACGTAATTTATAAGGTCTTGGGACAGGACTATCTCTTTAGCTCATGTTTATAGTGCTAAATGTATCGGTGTCCTGGCTGGTGGTTTGTCTACTTGTCTCATAAACACCTGTAAGTATATGAAAGTATAGAAACAATCTGCCATTTTTAGACTGCTTTAATAGGAATCGGTGCTGGAGTAGGGGGAGAAAGCAATTGTTCACTCTCACGGCTCACAGGATAGGAAGACTTGCAGACAGGACCGAGTCACAAAGGTTAGCTTTGAGCTTAACCTTTAAATGAGCAAGGGCTAATCCTCCTTGGCTGCTTTTGCCACCAGCAGAGACAGCACGGCTCCCATCAACCTAGGTTTAGAGGACCTCGGGGACCCTGCTGCTCCCCCCCCTCCCCTCCCTTGACGGAGCATCCCACTGCCACCATCATCTCCATCAGCACCACCCTCCTCGCAGAAGACGCCCAAGGGATAAGACAAGACCGCAAGGAGAAGAGTTAACAGGGAATTGATAACCCGGCCTTCTTTTTTTTTTTTTTTTTTTTCCCCGCCCTCCTCCTGCTTGCGGGGATGTGAGTGATCGGGACCCGCGGATCGGGGTGGCCCCCGGCGGAGAGGCGCGGGGAGGCTCCCCTCCGCACCGCTCCGCCGGGGGCTCCCCCCGCGGCCCGGCCCGGCCCGGCGCGGCCAAGCACCGCCTCCGCGGCGGGATCGGGATGGAGCCGCCACCGCCCCGGGGGTGCAGGTGAGGAACGCGGGGAAGGTGGCCGCGGAGGCGGGGGGGATGCGGAGGGCAAACCCCCCCGCCGCCCAGGGCTAGCCTGAGAGGGAAGGAGAAAGGAGAGGAGGCGAGGAAGAGCAAAAAACCCCACCCCAACCTTAGACCATCCAAAAAAAGCGCCGCGGCACATTTTTGCAAATTGAGAGGATCCTCTTAAAAACACTGCCCACCGAGCCGGGAGTCGCCCCTCCGGTGCTGACCCACCCCTGGAGGAAAGGATTTCGAGATTTAACTAATTTTTTTACACACGTGTCGTCCGTGTCGTCCCCCC
>NW_016690180.1:5338387-5639490 GCF_001604755.1 Lepidothrix coronata | reverse complement strand
AAAAATGAAGTAGGCGCTGTGCATTGGCAAACAGTCTTAACCAATGACCTGGAGCAATCCTAAGCCATAATAGTTTATAATTATTTTTTTTCCTTTCCTAGAAAATTCGAAATACCGAAGTACTGCCTCCCCATAGAGCCCTCAGCGTTGCAGAGTGTTCGCTGCTTAATGAATGTTTGTAAAGGGATTTTCATTCCCACTGAACGTCAGTGGGAGCAGCCAGACCTCAGGGAGTCAGCTTGCCCGCTCCTTTTCTTTTGCAAAGAATTTCTGGCAGAATTACTTCAGCAGCCCTGCTGTGTTGATGTAGTGCACAGGATGACATTCCCTGCTGATATAGTTGTTCAGGTGAAGCGTGCTGCTGGAGTTTATGATTTTGTGCATGAAACTCGAGAAGAGATAAGAAAAATATTCAGCAGCCTCTTTATGAGCAACAGAACTGGTCCTCTTAGGACTTTTTAGTGCCCCATAATGGACCCCAGGGAGGGGGTTGGCTTCGTTTTAGTAATTTGTTTTCAGCCTAGTACATCAGTATATTTGAGTATATATTTGTTTCAGTAATATATGCTTCTTATAGACCATGTCGTTGAACAGAGTTGGAAATCAGCCCTGCATCAAGGGATAAACACTTCCCACGCACTCAGGTTTGCAGGTATTCTAATGTCCATTCTGGATGGATGAATCAGAATATGGGACAGTACAAACAGTATAAGACTTGGTCTTGAAAAATGTTATGTGCAAATTCCTGCCTTAAGTTATTATTAATAGGCTACCTGAGGTTGGTAAGATGGTTTACAGCAGATGTTCATGTCTTTGCAGTACCAGGGTGTATGTGGGTCAGTTTATAGGTAGTAATAGAGATGGGATGATCCTGTGTGCCAGAAAACCATGTTTGAGGACCGCATGTCGCTTAGATTTATGAAGATTAAAGAGATTGAAAAAATACTTTAGACTTCCATATGCTTATAAAATAATTTTAGAATGAAAAAACAAAGTCCTTTGGTTTAAAATTGCTTAAGAGTAAAGACACTGGTACTTCAAAAATTATGTATGTATCTTCATAAATGGAAGCAGAAATATCAACTGAGTTACTGGGAGAAAAAAGTCTAACTGTTAAAAAATAAAATAAATACTTCTGTCATAGCCAGGCTTTATGTAGCTGACTAAAACTTATATGACACTGAATCTTGCCTGATTTTTTCCTCAGAAAAATTTCAAAAGAACACAGTTGGACCAAAGGCATTGTATAACTTGGTTTGTGGTTTACTGTTGAAAAATATTCCATTTTGAAGAAAATGTTAGCATGCAGTAATTTTGGAAAAATTAATTACTTGTGGCCCAAATTTCTTCTAAGAAAATATTTATTTTGATGCTCCAGATAATGATTTTTGTAGGCATCAACTCTTGTTCCCCATCATACAATAGTTTCCTGGAAAACACTGATTTTAAGGAAAAGAAAATATACCTAAAAAGGCCACAGTAAATAAGTATTAAAATATTTTCCAAATGGAGAACTTTAGTAGTGTTTAAATGAAATTTCAGCTCCCTCAGAGAGCTTTTCCTTTCCATGCTGATCAGGAAAAATTGCATTGTGTAAAGTCCTTTCTTAGCCTTAAAATAGAAGGCTTAGAAATGCCAAGTTATGTAAAAAGGTATCACTTATACTACAAAGCATTTAAAATGAAACAGTCTTTCAATGAAGCTCTGGTGATTTATAAACACCAAGGATCCTTTCTAGGGATTTTGACTACAGGACCACTAGGCCTTCACACTGCTTAGTCTACTAGAGCTACAATTGGAAGAACCTGTGTCGGTGACAGTGGCCAGGCACTTCATGGAGGGTTACACCTCAACCTTTTAGTGACAACATAATGCAGTTTTTCTGTGTCTACTCTGAATCCTGATAGGATTACTTTTGTATCTGCAGAAGCCTTTGTCAGCTACGTAAGCACCCAATTACTGTTAGAGTGCTTAAGATAACCTTTTGTCTTTGAGCACTAGCCTCAAAGACATATGAGACACCTTTACTTTTTCAAGAAACCAAATGTAAATACATGACTTCCTATAACTAACAATTACAAAAAAAAAGCTTATCTGTCAGATTTTTTAGTTTTGTAGGATAACAAAAATGTAATACTTTCTTTGCTCTCATTCTGGTGGTCATCTACTTAGGTTAATTTAATACCTAACACTGGCACAAGATCTGTCCTTCTTTTGAAACTGTGTTTGGTGAGTATGCTGAACACTGAATACATTTGTATATGAATATTTTAAGATAGGAAATTATATGTTCAGATGTAATAAGCTTGTGATAATCAAGAGTAGTTTATGAGATGTACCAAGAGAAACCACTTAGTAGTTCTGTAATTACTGTAATTGATTCTGCAACATTTTATGTTTCATCTTGGGATCAAAGGTAACCATTAATAGCCTCAATTTGGGATTCTACTTGATAATGTGCTGCTTATCTTTCTGTCACTAAGATTTCAGCAGAAGATGTGTTTTCAAGTAATTGAATGTCTTAGATAAGTCAGTTGGTAAATTGTTTTAATTGGGAAGGCTTTGTATATTAGATGAAGTACCACATAAGCACCAACAAAAATGAGTGGAAAAAAAAAGAATTATACTGCATAAATTAAAACTAATCCAATTGAAAATAATACTCAAATGCAAACCCTGAGTCTGAAGAAACAGAAGAAATTTAGAAAACTATAATTCCAGAACTGTAGGATGACATTCAGGAATCAAGTATTCCTGTGAATATATTTTGGCATGAAGAATGAAGACATATGGAGAGGATACAGAGAATGACAACAATACTTTGTAAAAGACCACCTTGACTGATTCATCAGGGAGGATGAAAATTACTAAATATTTAATGCTTGCTTAACTGCTGGTAAATAAGGAGAGAAGACAAGATAACTGTTTACAAATATTTGAGAGATACAGTGACCAAGGAAGGAAAATAGCTGCATTTTAAGTGTATGGGTAGGGGGGACATGGCCAGAGGCTTTGCGATACTTGATGCAGGGCACAGAGTATTTCCTGACAGGTGCTTAACTGACTTATGTTTTTAAGATCCCATTGATACAAGTCTACAGTCATTTTCAGTGCTTTTCTGTCCTTATGTTTAAAATGCCTTACATCTATCTTCCTTGCAGTAGTTTAAGCCTACTATCTTTTGTCTACCCTTCAATTTTTGGAAAACAAGTTTTTCCCTCCCACTTTGCTGCAGCCCTTCTTGTATGAGAAGATGGTCCTCTCTCATCCTGGACAAACATTTTGAAACATATTTCTTTCCCAGAGGTTTACTTGATTTCTGATCTCTTAGAGATACACAATCTGATAAATTGTTCTTTTCTGTAATATTCCTGCTTGAAATTGAACATAATGCTCAAACTGATACACCAGCAGTGCTGACTGTAGGAGAACAACAGTTTTATGTAACTTGCAAGGATCTGCCCTGTTTCTGTGTGCTGAGCCTCTTTTTTTTTTTCCTGCAACAGTATATTGCAAAAACCACCATAACACCATAGCATGTATGGTGTCAAATCTGTGAAATGTTATAGCACCCAGATCCACTTCTCTATGTAGAACTGCTGCCAGTCATCCCATCCTGCCTCCTTCAGTTTTTGTGATGTTGGTTATTCTTATCTAAAAGTAATGCTTTGCTTTTTTCTCTTTTGATCTGTTTAAACACTTGAATTCTGATACCATTATCCAGTGCATTTGAACTCTGATGGTTTGGTCCATCTGTAGGTATAATCCTACTCTCTAATCCATCATACAAAGAAATTATTGAGGAGTGTCCAAAGCATATCCTTGCTCAGGGTATCCTTCCGGTGTGATAGTGAATTTTGGTAACTACAAACTAAATATCCTCTTCCAAATGGTACCAAACTTTCTACTGTATTTCATCTAAACCAACTGTCCCTAATTTGTTTACTAGAATATCATAAGACCAGGGATTGTACATGTTGCCCATGGTTTCTCAAAACTAATTTCTTATGGCTCTGAGACTGGCTAATCTGAGACCAGTGCAATCAATTACTTAAGTACTGGTTATAAGCCTAGTCGTTTTGAAAACCCTTAACTTATTTTAAGAGCCCCAACCTATTCTTTACCTAAGTTCTTGTCCCTTTATCACTTATATAGTTACATTTGGTGCCAATTAACATGAATAGTGAAGAAGAAGAACCTAAACACTTTGCTTTTCTCAGCACCACTTATTATTGGATTTTCCTTCCTGCTTAATAGGCCAAATTTTTCCTAGTCTTCCCTTCTCCTCTGATGTCTGTACAGAGTGTTTCTGTGCAGGATCTGAAGATGCACATCAGTGCACATCTAGCACCATGGATTTTTGACTCTGTGGGACTCCAGTAGGAAGAGACTGTCTTCTGGGAGCTGATTTGTGAGTTTTGATGTGATAGTAAAGATGAACACAGTTAGAGGGATTGTGAAACTTCTGCATGAGTATGCTCCTCCTTTCAGGGTTTTTTATTGGCCAAGGGTCCATGTTTTTGCATTGTCATTTAGCAGAATGTTACCTATCTACGGAATTGAGTTTATGTACTTAACTGAAATAAATCTAATGAAATGAATCTTATGTACTAAACTGAAATAAATGTTTACAGTGCAGCATTTCAGCTACGTAGACTATGACCCTAAATGTACAACAGCAAGGGGAATATTAAATGATTAACTGATCCAAGAATATGCAGTGAATAGTACTAGATTTTGTCTGAACTGGAAAATAAAACTAAAAAAAATGAATGTGACAGTGAATGTTTGCAATTTTGAGTAACAAGAGCTTGAACCATAATCTTTTTTTTTCCAAGATTTTGCAAGAGATCTTGCAGTCCTTTCAATGTTTCATTAGGATAAGGTTCCATCTATTTTTAGTAAGAAAAAATACAGTGATAGTGACTTTATTTCAGTGAAAGAAATTACTTTAAAATGCTTGTTTCAGAGTGGGTGTCTCAACTAACACTGGTTCTTGTCAAACGTGTCCCAGCTGTTTATTTTTCACTTCGAGATTTTCCCAAATTTTACTGGAGGAAGGGTGTTGAATCAGTACTTCTGCTCAGAAAGGTTTTAGATATGGTGCATGGAGTTCTCCTTGCTCTGATTTCAGGCTGTGCATTTTAATGGGATGATAAGGTTCACGCATGGTTGAAATTAATTACCAGAGTTGTCAGCCTTATGTAAGCAAATCATCCCCTTTTGTATCCTCTTGGTAAACTTTCATTGCAGCTAATTTAACTATTCATGGCAGCATTCCTATTATTTTGTTTCATTATCCTTTATTTACTAATATAGCTGTTCTGTATAGCGAAATGGTTCACATTGGAAACCATTTAATATATCAGCGTAGACCAAGTTGTTACCAACACTAATGAAATCACTCCTTCTGATAAAGAAATCTTGGGTTTGTTTTTGAGAAGGGCTGCAGTGAGGTTTTGCTGTTGGACATGAATTGGATTTTTGTCTTCGTGTGGAAAAAAATACTGTGATTTGTAGGTGACTATTAGGGCTGTACACCTAGTTTTCCATGGCTACTTCCATTTGAATGAAAAGACCGGTAAGTCTGGAAAGTAAACTGGAAGCATTTCTCATTGAATAGGTAGTTCTTCCTGTTCTGCAGATGAAGGGAGAGAATGCAAATTGGACTACCCCACTTTTAATTAGGCGTACATGGTATAGGTGCACATGTTATTGCTGAGAGCAGGGTATTGATGTAGACTTGGCCGTTGTGGTTTATACTGTTTTATTTAAGGCCAGCGATAAATTAGGTTATTGCATCCATAGCTGGAGTTGCATGCATAATCAAGATTTATGTTGCTGTGGCAACTAAGAGAGACACAACTGAGCTGAATTTCCTAGATCTTTGAAGCAGGGGTCCTTATCCAAAATGATATTAAGAATTCCCATCAGTGTGTGAAGAGCGTAACTAAGAGGGGCCCTCATTAATAGGCTGAAGTCTTGTACATCTGACTCACTAAGTTGAGTGAATTCCTGCTGCTCATCAAAGGGTTAGAGAAAATTGGCAGTTGCAAGAAAGAAGATAAGGAAAGCCTGTGGCTGAAATTAATCAAGAGCAATTGATTTCAAGACAAATAGGAGCAATGCAAGATTTGATGACTACTCTGAAAATCACAGGGTGCTTCCAAAAGGCCATTGACAAAACCTTTCCAACATATTCCAGGTATTGCGTTTGGCCTGGAAATAGAGGCAAGGAGGAACTGAACATGAGACAGGTCAAGACTTCACAGTATAAAACATCAGATTAAAATAGTGGTGCTGACATAGCACATGCTGAGGTAGATGGAGGAAGATGGAAAAGATTAAAAGAAGATGGAAGATAAAAATCATAGGTGACAGAGGGGATAATTTGGGGTAAATGAGGAGGACTGTAAGGGATTCAGAACTGCAGAGGTAGACTGTGGTAGAGGCAGAGATTTTGGACAGAACTCTACCTCCTCTGCTTCAGTGTCAGGCATCTTGGAGCCAACAAATAATTTGTCCTCTTGAGGATAAAGTATTTAACGCAGTTAGTGAAAATTGTAAATTAGGCACTTTCAAAACCAACAAAAAAAAAGTCTGAACACACTCTCCCTCCCCCCAAAAAAAACTCAGAAAACCAAACCTGATTTTTTAAAAATGTTGGAAATGGGGATTATTAATTTTGGTTGTCTTCTTTTCAAGGTCACTTGCTTAAATGTATTTGGTGGTGATAGAAAATATCCAAGCAACATGACTTTTATTAAAGCAATATCCTTGAAAAGTTAGTTATCTTAACGGTTGCAAAATGTTAATAGAAAAGGAAGAAATTAGATTACCTCAGAGTCAGAGAACTTTTAGAGAGATACATAGCTATGAAAATATATATTATGTTTGTAATATATATTTTCCTCCTGGGAAGCTGCTACATTTCAGTTTATATATATACGTTTTTTTTACGGCAGTGTAGGAAAGAGTGAATGGACTATAGCCTATTTACTTTCAAACAGTTTGTTCATGTACCACAGTCACATGTGATGGACTGGTGATCCATTTCCCCACAAATTCAGCAGAAATGACACTGCAATTTTCATCCAGTTTTCTCATTTAATAGATCAGCTGCAACAAGGGCCTGTTGTAGTCTCTTGAACGAATCATGATAACCAGGAAGCACTGAAAGGGAAGAGAATGCTGCTCTTCAGTTTTTTTCCAAACTCCTTGTTTGCAGGAGGCTGGCATTTGTTGAGCTGCATTCATGTTTTGGGGACTTGGCAAGACTTGCTGCAGTGACTGAACAGCTGGGTGCCAATTTACTGCATACACCCTACTCTGCTCCACGTCTCTGTGTGAGCTCTTTGACAGGAGCATAAGGGCAAGAGAAGAACTGAGCATGGGGAAGGTGTGCCCATAACTACCACCTTCTGCTCCTCTTTGCTGTTCTTACTGAACAGCTTCTGGGTAGCTTAAATGAGAACTGGAGCAGATGCTGAAGCAGTGGGATTTCTGGGTACCTTGGATTTTCATTACCTACTTTGCAAAACTGACTTTCTAATTATCCTAGAAGTTACAACCTAGAAGTTGGATGAAATGAACATTTTCTACAATTCATGTGCAACAGAGGCACTGTCTGGTACTTTCAAGGCAAAGAAGTTGTAATGGTTGTTTTTGTTTAGAAAAAGAAATAGAGGCATTGAGATTGGCTTGTTAAGTTACACGGGTCTAGGTTTCTGGGTTTTGTGGTGACTGTAGACTTGTGTGAAAGTGGTACAGCTGCAGGTCTGGGCAGACTACACAGATTTCTTGCCTTCTGTAAACCTTGAAATGAAGAGGTTAATTGCTAGGATATTTCCCTGCCATGCTGTAAAGTAAAACCCAATAGTGTTATGGATCTGGACGGGAAAGTCAAACTGGCAAGTCTAATTTCCATATGTGTCTTAATTAACTGCAAAATATAAACCATCATCAGGAATGGAAAATGTTACAAAATGGTGCATTTTGTATTTTAGTATATTACTGTTATTCTAAGATTATAACCAAATTATTTTCTTGGCAATATTTATTAAGTATATATAAAAATAATAACCTCTTATGTAGTGTTGTAATAGGTGGAAGTCTCCAGTATGCTCCTTGTAGCAGAAGATTCAGCGCCAGTCCCAGTGAATGAGAAAGTTAAAGGAAAAACTTAATGTTCTTGTGATTCAATAGGAAACTAAGCCTGCATAAGAATTCAATGAAGACATTTTAGGAAAAGTATAACGTGACATTATATCAGTGGGAAAATTCTTGCCATCTTCTAAGTCAAGTCCAAGTTGGCTCTTTTGTTTATCTAATATATTCAAATTAACCTTCAGTTCAGAGAACATTTGGAATGCAGTATGAATGGTTGAAAACATTCTCCTTTTTCTGTTTTTTTTTTTTAAGAACTGCAAAGATTGAACAAAGAGCTTCAAGTGGAAAGATAAAAGAAAGCACTCAGATGCACTGAACCACGTAGTAACTAAACATGAAATGTAAACTAGAGCAAGGAGCTTATCAGACAACAAAAGAAAAGAAATGATTATTAGTCTTTGGAATTACTACTTATATAGAGAGGATTCCTAGGCAGTTCAACAACAAAATAGAGTATGTTTTGAAGCAGAGAAGACAGATAGCTGGAGACATGAAACACTCAATTTGTTTTATTTAAGGGTCAAATAAGAAAAAAAGAGTGGGCTTTTGACTGTAAGGAATACTTATTTGAAATCACTGCAACTAACCCATTCTATTTGACAACATGACTTGAAATGGCATTCTGGAAAAAGTTCTGATTGAGTAACTTCTGGCACATGTAATATAATTAGAAGTCTGTGTTGCAATCCTGTCTACTTCTGGTGTTCAGTCTGTTAGTCTCTTCAATGACACTGAAAATGTGTCTATTAGGAATGTACTATACTATTATTGAATTTAATTTTTATGTATATTCACTTAGTAAAAGGAGAGTTAGTGCATTATAAAAGAAAATTGTGGAGAAAAAAGAAAGTAAAGATTGTGGAAAAAATTCAACATAAATGTTCTGAAGAGCGATATTTATGGATACTAGAGTCAGAACAGACTGTGACAATTGTTAACAATTTGGCCCAACCCCTTACATAGCAGAGTATATAAAACCAGTGAAACAGATTGTCTTACATACTATTCTGTTAGCATTCACACACTTAATTTGAACTATGTTAATTGTTTTTTCAATCACTGAGATTAACTCCCATTTTTAAAATTAAAAAGATAATGTTTGTAGGACGTGTTTTGGAGAGCTCACATTATTTATTATATTTTTAAATAATTAATTTTTTTCTCACATAGCTCATCTTTTCTCATATATTGTCATCTATTTTATTGTAATAATATATTTCAATAGTTAAAGAGACAGAAAGAAACCTTTTTATTATGATTCCAAAGTCTATATTATTTGAAAATCAAGAAAAACACATTAAAGTCTTTGCTTTTGACATTTTCAAATGAAGTCAAAGGAGTCACTTTTATAATTTCATCTTGATAATATTGCTTAGTTTCTTGTAATAAATTTGGAAACAGGCTTTCATCTCTGTTGAGTAGTTGGACAATTGAATAAATCCTGTTTTAATAATGGGAAGGAATATTTCCCAAATAAGCAGGCAGTTTGAATTAGTTTGAAGAATGTCTTAGCACTTTGAAAGGTAGTCCCATCAGCCTCCATCAGATGTTAAAGCCTGACCTGGTTGGTACTTGAATGAGGGGATATATTAAGGAAGATGTAAGATTCTGTATGAGAGGATTCAATATCTGTATCCACTTGTTTTATATGAACTTAGAAGTAATATCACCGTTTAAGAAGATACTACTTTTCAAATGAATCACTAAAATAAAGTACTTTGCTAAGGAATTAAGATAGTGGAGTGGGAGTAGGGAAATCCTTGTTTTGTTGCTGAAAAATTTTAGCCAATTAATCACTTCTAGAGGGTTGATAAACCACAGATAATTTATGTGTGATTTGGGGGCTTTGGTTTCAGGGACCAGGCTATATTTCAGGTAACACACTAGTAGTTTGCCAACCTACTCACATTAGCAACAAATGAAAATTTGGGTTGTAGCATCCTGTTCTTAATTGGTTGGACTGATGATCATAAAGGTCTTTCCTACCAAAATGATTCTGTGATTCTAGAATCATTCTGTACTTCTGCTGAATACAGGCTCCCTTTTGCGCCAAATAAGCTTTTGGTGAACTTGAGAATGTGCATATGATTGAATAGGCACTTGCAGTTATACCATGCTCAAGCAAGATGATACATTCACTTTTTTTCTTGACTTCCGTGAAATAAAATCAGATCCTTACAAGATCCTGAATTATGCATGCCTATAAAACGTAAAATGTATGCTGCAACAGTTTGCGTTTTGTTGTGCATAATCTTCATTATGTTTTCAGGATGGAACATGAGGCTACCCAGCTAGAAAAGCAGCATGTGCACAGTGTATATGAAAATACAGCTACCTACTTTAGTGATCTGCAGAGCAAAGCATGGCCTCGTGTTCGGAACTTCCTGCTGGAACAAAAGCCTGGCAGTCTTGTTGTTGATATTGGTAAGCCGTTCTTTCAGATGGCATGAAAGATTGTTTATAAGATTTATTTGTTTATATGTTAATCATATGTACCTTCAGATCAACTGCTTTTAAAACTTGTTTAGATTTGGTTTTAAATTGTTTTTAAACCCCTACTAGATGCCATATACCACTTGTTTTAATTTTTTGGCAGTGTATCAGGTAGACAGTTAATAATTTTTGCCCTTATTTTTGCTGAGCTAAACCTTAATTTATCAGTTTCCCCATAGGCTTAATGATCTGTCATTCCCCTGGAGCCCTTAAAAAAATTATGTTAATAGCTAATTATTTCATATTTCAGTTTCTTAAGATCTCTTGGTTTATGTACTACTGGTCTGGAGTTTATTGCTTTTCATTTGTTCTAAAGCTCCTCCTATCAAGGCTTTATATTAAGAGAAATCTTCTGATGTGATTTCTACTATAAATATTAAAAAAAAGTTATGATCTCAGAATCTCCCTATGATCCTAAATACAGACACAAAAACCTTGTTTTCTTTCTATGGTGCTGTCTTCCCTACATGTTTGATTTATACCTTGATTTTCTGTTTCTCCTAGAGACTTTTTAGGGGTTTCCAGGTGCTGGAGTGTTTCCTTTTCATGCATTATGACTTCGGTCCTACACAGCACATCATTGCAAAACAGATGCTCTTTTGCTCTGTTGTATTTTCCTCACTGTTTAAACTAATAAAATGCTTTTACACAGCAAGGTTTAACAAATGTACTCAATAAAATATGTATCTGTCTTATTTGCGTAAGCTTTAGGCCATAATCAATAGGTAATATGTAGTTCTCCTGCTACTGTAGCTATTTTTATATGTCTGCACCATTTTCACTAATAATATCAGGAAATATCCTTGTGGCATACACTCGTTCAACAGTCAGCTTAAACTGATATTTCTCGGCCAAAATTGTTGTCATCTCAATAGAAGTCATTTGAAGCTTAGCTGAAGTTCTTTGAGGCTTTATCAGCAGGTATCGCGGTGATTGCTGAAAGCAGAAGGTCACCCTGTTAACGGTCTCATCTGGAGAGAAGGTAGATGCTTATAGTTGCCAATAAGAATATTCCCATTAAGGCACACAAGGACACAAGGTATCTCCTTTTATGAGGTTTATTAGCATCTACAGGAATCTGACTATTGTGTTTATTTTTAGTATGTGTTCAGGGAGGAGTGGCACTAAAGAAGCACTAGTGCCCAGTGGCACTAAAATTTTCAAAATGAGATCTTAAACTGATAATTTCCTTTTCAGTTTAATACCACCTTTTATTAAAATATCATCTTGTCTAATTGCCTTATTATTTTTCATTCAGCAAAATAAATGACAATAGCTTGGCCATTGTTAGCTTCATGAAGGAATTCACCCTCCTGATGATTCATTCAAAAGTGAATCTCTGGCAAATGCAGATTTTTAGAATACTGGGATTATTAATACTATTTAGTTTTATTCCAGGGAGGACCCTCCACTTCTGAAAACTCCCCGTGATTAAAAAGCACTTTACCAAAATCCATGTATTAAGCAACTGAATCTTCTAAATTAATGTATGGTTGAATAAGTATGTTCCTGTGCAAACATGGTAATGAATACTACTTTATACAAATTTTTAAAACTAACTCAGTTTTCTAACTAATATGCCAGGCTTCATGTTTTATTGCATATATTTCTTGAACTTCATTAGCAATATTAATGTTTTCCATTTATCTCAAATGTTACTTCAAAAAATAGCACTTGCTTTTAGCTTAGAAATATGCTCTTTTTCACCACTGAAGTGTTGTTCTGCTCCACAACAATTCTTGTGCTGTCTCTCTAGATAATGGTGCACATTAGCATCACTGAGAGCAGCAGTGCTGCAAGAAACAGTGATGTTTCTAAAGATAACTCCAGGGCTTTAAATTGAATTTCCAATACTGAGATGATTCTCTTTGCCAGGCTGCTACCCCGTTGCTTGGCTGTCAACTTTCAGAAATTATTCTTCACTACTGATCTAGAACTGCAGTGAATGATTCCTAATACAATTTTGAAAAGTGCCTGTTAAGCATACGGCACTGAGAAACACTCTGCAAGATTTCCATTTAGTACAGCACAGTCCTTGAGAAGACAGACTTTTAGGTGGAAGACATTCTAGAACAGTTCATTACATTTGCATGTGTTAAAATGCATTGGCAAAAAGACAGAAAGAGGATGTGCCTGCAACATGGCAGGAATTTTTATGATTTACGGTTATTTTTCAAGTCTACATCTGAAATTAAAATTTTCCTTTCTGACTTGTGTCAGTGGCATCTGTGGTTTAGGACTTCTTGGAGAGAAATGAGATGCACTGGAGAGGTACTTTGTGAGGTTTAGCAAAGAGTAGGGAAGGACTTGGAAAAGAGATCTATTACAGGTCACTAAGAAAACAAAACACACTGGCTTCAGGAAATCCCCTGAACAGAAAGTAACTGGAAGCTGGAAGGGTATTGAGGAAAAGGGCCATAATGCTTACCTTTTTCTTACCCTCTCCTGGATGTCCATTTATGCTCGTTGTTGGAAGCAGGATATGAGGCTATATAAAGGCTCAGTGTGAAGCAGCATGGTTGTTTTGTTTCTCTAAGATGTGCAATAGTGGCCACAGAAGCCACAGAGGACTGCTGCCTCCTCCTCCCACCTGAACTTATCCTTAATTCCCCACAGAAATACAAATAGCCTGCTATTATACAGGGCTGTGTAATGAGTATTTTTGTTGGTGATGTTGGTACTGTTACGATCCTAATGGTGTGAACATATAATTTCAAACAGTCCAAATGAACTCTGCAGCAGTTAGGCTAGTAGACACAAGCCCTCATTTTGTTTTCTAGGAAACCTTAGGATTAGGAAAGCCCTCACCTTATTTTCCCTGCTTTGGGAGGGATAGCAAATGTTTGGAATATAGGACTTCTGATCTAGTATTCTTTTCTTCAGGTTGTGGAACTGGAAAGTATCTCAGTGTCAACAGTCAAGTGTATAATCTCGGCTGTGATTACTGTGAAGCACTGGTAGAGATTGCAAGGAAGAAAGATGATGAAGTTCTGGTGTGTGACAACCTTAACCTTCCCTTTAGAGACCAGTGCTTCAATGCAGTCATTTCCATTGGAGGTAAGACAACATACATGCATTCTGGCCCACAGCAAATGAGAAATTCTGAGGGTTCTTTTCTTTCCATGTGGCTTAATTTCAGTTAATTGTTTTGAAACAGTTCTTTTAGAATCACAGCAAATATAACTGAAATGAATGTAGTAAACATGAAAAAAAAATTCCATTGCATAGAGGCACTGTTGGCCAAAGAAGTATGTGGATCATTTGTTTGTTTATATGTGGTCTTGTTCACCCTGTGGAGAAAAGATTTCCTTCCAGCATGCATTTTAAACAAGTGAAAACTAGTATAAACATGGCTGCTTGCAGTTTAAACAGATTAGGTGGTCAAGATAAACTCTTGTTTCCTCCATAGGTTCTGTTTTAATCAGCAAATGCATTGAAATAAAAGCTTTCTCTGTAGCAGAACTTGAAACTCATGTTAACTATTATGTGTTATGAATTGTGATTTCTCTTATTCATGAAATAAGAACTCAGAGCCACACAAGCACTATTGTCTTAAATAAGTGAAGCATCTCAGCATCTTAACTCCTCTGACCTCTCTTTTTGAAAATATTACTCATAATTTGAGAAGTATAAATTGCAAAGTGTAGAGGAAAAATAGATCACCCAATTACAGTCTATGTTTTTAGCTGTACTCTTGTTTGAACTTCTTTTAGGGTTTTTCAATGTGTCAGCAAAAATATAAAGTATGATAATTATTATTGATAGCAATCAACAAACTATTTGCAATGTGATAGAAATGTATTTTAAAATTTATTTTTCACATATTCAGATGGAAAGGAACAGTGACTAATATGCAAGCAGTAGGGATATTACTTTGCTTTCATGTTGGCTAGTTAACCAGTGAGCCCTCCCCAAATTTTAGGTCTTGTAGCATATATTGAGGACTATCAGATCAGCTGACTTTGAAGGATAGCATATCTATCTAGTGTTTATATCAGTTATAAACCTGACAAGTTTAAAAGTTCACATGCTATTTCAGTGCATTTAACAATAATGGATTTTAACCCCTCTTGAACAGAGACATGGTATGCCTGTGTCCATCTAATTCTAAATAAAATGGTTTTCATCCCATTAGAGAGAAAAACAAGTATTTATGTATGTAATCAAGTACACTTATTGGCTTTGCTGGTATAATAATGTTTATAGGATTTCTTTTTCTGCAGAACCATCAAAGTGATTCTATGATTTTAACCAGGAAGAATATTTAAACCATTAAATTAATTGCTCAGATAGATCTTGTTGGTTGATTGACACTTCTTTCTGGTAAACTAAGCTTGTGTGCTTATGCTATCTCTGTCAGTTTTGATAAAATTTTGCAGGAGGATCTGTAGTGACATATGGCCTAACTTCAGTATGAGAGAACAGATCAGTTTCTTTCTCCCCACACTGTGCAAGCAATTGAATTTTTTAAACTTTTTTTTTCAAAATTCGAGAAAAAAATGACCAGAGTGAGGAGTACCTGGAAACAAACAATGACCACGGGCAACCCTTCTCAGAGTTGGCTATTTTGTGTTCTCAGCAGCTTGTGAGAGCCTAGTTAATATAAATTGCCAAGAATGTATTTCTTGGCTTGTGGTAATAAAGCTATATTTTTTTCCCCTTGGTAATTTAATGAGTTTTGAATAAAAACAGGGCTACTTGGACTCACTGTTCATAACTGCAATGTTGAAATAACACTATTTCCACTAGTAGAATTGGGTACTGTCAAGCGGCACATATAATCTAAATTTTCTGAATGTATGGGGATGTCTTCAGCTAAGAACATATACTATTATTATATCCTGTTACATGGGTATGTTGAATGTTTTCCATGTAGAAGTGGCTCTCCAACTCTACTTGAAACAAATTATGGAATCAGTCCTCTTTACATCATTGATTGAATCAAATCTAATACTGATAACATATAGAACAGCATGACCAATGTGTCCAAACGCAGTACAAATTAATGCTTCTGAGAGTTTAGAGAGAAAATAGTTGTCTTTAGAGAGAAAATAGTTGTCTTAGCTATTCCCTGACTGTTAAAAATGGCTCCTTCCTATTCCAGGTGAATAGGAAGATAGAAATAATGTAGAAATCTTGAAATATAGCTTCATTTCACATTAGACTGAAACCTGAAAATGTGGAAATTATCCTGGAAAGAAAATCCAAATAAAGTGATCAATAGTTTTATTTTGATTTTGACTTTTTATTTTTAATAGCATAACATAATGTAAAAAAATCATCATGCTCAGACATGCAATGTAGACATTCTTTTTTACAAAAATGAAATCTAATTTTACAAAATTAAAACAATGGAAATATTTGTCTAAATTTTCTCACTAGCTCTTTGAAAGTATGCTGATATAAAAGTACAAAGTATCTTTTTACTGATATTACCATATTTACTGATATTTCACCATGTATTTATTACATGGTGAAAAGATTTTCTATTTTCAAGGTAAGAAAGGTAAGTAAGGTAAGTCTGAGAAGTGTGCCAGAAACTGAAGTCATACTTGATACTACCTAACTCACCTAAAGGCCAGGCATTTAAGTGAAAACTAGTAGTGTTATGACCTCTTTTAGATGCAGAGAAGCACAAACCTCCACCTTATGTGCCTGAGTTTTCTTGAATCCCTATTTTGGGATGAGTTTAATTTCCTTCTTTGGGATTTTCCTATTTTTATCCGTTGAACAAAATTGTAAAAGAGAGCATTCTGTGGTAAACTTGCATTGTAGTACCAATAAATTCAGCACTGTTGCTGACTTGCAGCAAGTGATATGTGGAATGAGGAGCTAAAATGATTAAACGTGGAACAGGTTGAAGACAAAAATGCCCTCTCCTTACTGATATCCGATAAATTTTTTTTTTTCACAGTGATACATCATTTCTCAACTAAACAAAGAAGAATCAAAGCAATAAAGGAAATGGCAAGGGTATTGATACCTGGAGGCCAGATAATGATTTATGTTTGGGCTATGGAACAAAAGAATCGTCACTTTGAGAAACAAGATGTATTTGTTCCATGGAACAAGGCCTTGTGCTCACGCCATTTTTCAGAATCAAATCAATCTGGAGATAAGGGTGAGTTTGTGCATACTGCAAAAGGCCAAGGCATACACCCTGCACAGCTCATCATCTCTGAGTGCAGCTACCAAACCAATTTGCAGCCAGAAACTGATTCAAAACATTCCCACAATATGGGCCATTGCTTACCCAGAGCCTGCTGCATGAAAATTTCTGAAGAAGAAAACAGGTTTTACAGTGCTCTAGGACGATCTTTCCGCTCATGGTTTTTCTCCAGATCCCTTGATGAATCAGCCCTGAGAAAGCAAAGTGATAAAATGAGGCACCTGAAACAGGAAGGAGTATGGGCAAACAGTACTGACCTGAAACATGAAGGGGTATGGGCAAACAGCACTGTACCCATTCAGCATTCGCGACACTGCAGTTTGGATTTAGGTCACCACAGGGCACTGTTAAAAGAACAAAGTTTAGATGATGATGATGTGTTCGTGGAAAGCCTGTCTCTCAAAAAACCACAGTGGTCACCAGCCACAGATGCACTGAAGGATTTAAGTTTAAATGGAGGACACCAAAATGTAGCTCAGAGCAAGGATGACAAAGCTTCATTTAAAAATGGCTCAGTGGAAGACAGGGACTGCAGCTGTGGTTGTAATAAAGATGGTGCTGGTAAGTCCGATGCCAACAAGCTTTTCAAAAGAACTTCAACAACTGACTCCACTGACTCAGCTTTGGATTCAGCAGTGTCTGTTGGGGACCAAACTGATGCCATGTTGGATACAAAGGCCTTCATGCGTTATTACCACGTTTTTCGGGAAGGGGAGCTGTGTTCTCTGGTAGAAGAGAACGTGCCTGAGCTTCAGATACTTTCTTCCTGCTATGACCATGGAAACTGGTGCATTATTGCAGAAAGAAGAGGAATATAACTGTAAAGAGATCAAAGCAGAATCCAGTGACTGAGGATTTTAAGCTGCTCCTTGTTTTACTGTGATTGTGCAGTGTGACATGGAATTTGAACCTTGTAGTTGTGTGCCATTTATTTGTGATTTGTTATTTCTCTGACTATTTAATTAGTTAATGCAAGGTCTATATATAGGAATATAAGTGGTAAAAAATATTTATGTTTTGTTAAACTTTTATGAAATTAAAACTGGAGAGTTTTATATTGCTTTTAGCAAATAATTGTGTTTTAAAATATACTTTTCTATTGAGAAATAAAACCTTTTTGTAAGACAAGGATCAGGGCATCTTTTATGAGAAATATCCTCTCAGTAGAAAGTTTAGTCTTTGTTCTTCAAATCTGAAAGTGTGTCACATTGCTCCCTGTTCTTCAAGTCCTGTAAATGAGACATAGACACTATGTCTAAAATTGTACTTGACTATATACTGGTAGAGTGCATTCTGCAGCACTGGGAGCAAGCATGGTCCCAGTGCTACTTAGTTGGGAGTAGAGTTGATAATAGGCAAAAACTATGTACCAAACAAGCTCTGCATATTCTGTCATTTGATGTTTGTATTTCAGAGCAAATGACAGAACAGATTTTGAACAGTATTTTGGACTTTTATTTTAAAAATTATTTAATTTGTTTCTCAGGTTAAGTTTTATGTGTTAACTCTCACAAATACTTAATTTCCTTTGCTGTAGTTTTTCATTAGTTATGTGTATATAGAAGTCAGAGGGATTTGTGAGAGTATCAGTATTATGTAAAAGTTATAAAATATCAAATACTTGAGATAAATATATCTTTTTGATAAGCTTGGGAAGCTAAGATAAAAGTAATAAAAATCCAGTATATATCTGGTCAGCTGTCATATTACTTTTCTTATTCACTGACATGAGAATATATATTAAATTGTATGTTAAATAATGTAGATTAGAAGAGGATAAGCCCAGTTTGTATGGAAAATACAAATTCCTGTCTTTGCATTTTAAATGAATCTTTTGAGACCTGAATGATAACAGATTGCTTACACTACTTTCCCATTCCTTGTAAGATAAATTTTACTGAGCATGGTGCCCCATCGTTATCAATCTGTACTAGGTTGCAGCAATTACCCTCATATTGTTCTTTACACTCAAATAATTTCATCCCTCTCAGTGGGATGTGAAGCTATACGTGCTGTGGATAAAAAACACCTGGCTTCAGAAGATCAGTAGTGAAATTGCCAAAAGAAGCAGGCTAGAGTAGGCTAACTGCCTTGTTAGCACGGAGTTACTCCATTTCTAGGCTTTATTTGTAGTCAGTGGTTGCAATGAAGGGCACATCTTAAGCTGGTGTGATTTCATGACCTTTAATGGAGTTGCAGAGATTCTCCCCTCCCCCCAAAAAAACCCCTGAACAACCCAAAACCAAACCCCTTTTGTTACAGCAAAACAGACCTACCTACATAATTAAGATGTCTGCCCTATTATTTAGCAAATAGGTTTGAATACAAGGCAACAGGAGTGAAATGCCAAACTCTTCCAATCTGTGCTGTATAAGCAGATGGATTTGGGATTGTTCGGTAGGAAGCCCTGATGGTGCTGAGTATTTTTTGATGCAGCTTCCCAGCAGTAAATTGCCACATGGTAATGTATTATAAATTTGTTTACTGGAGCAATGTCCATAGAGCAATCATTTTTGTCTCCCTTATACCTTGGGATCCTGATACTTTATTCTTTCTGGATCTGCACCACTTGCGGTCCCCATGAGCCTTTGAAAATAAATGTATGGCCAAAAAAGCATACATCTGAGACTTCTAAAATATTATTCCACTCTAATTATAACTTTCAATACAGCCTGGGGCTATTGCTCTCAGGTGGTGTGTATAATCTATACTTTAGAAAACTGGCAATATTCCCTGCATCACTGGTCTAGCTGCTCCTGTCTGAGGGGGCAGCACCTGATGCATTCTCAGGCTCCAGGTTTAGAAGCTTTGTGCCAAAGTACCCATGCTGGCATATTGCAGAGCCCATGTGGATTGTGCTTAGCTCCACACCTCATTTGACACGTGCTTGTGTCAGACAAGTGACGGCCATCTCTTTTGTTGGGAATTTCTGGGGAAGTTGAGGATTTTAGAAGAGAAGTCTATTGCTTCCAGGTAAGATATGACAGTGGATATTCAGTGCTCCTGAAATTTGGGCTGTATTTAAGAAAGAGGAAGATTATTATCATCCTGTATCCAGTTCTGAAACTTTATCCCTAAACTCCAGCATGCAGAAACTCTATCTCACATATATAAAAATATTTATTAAATATTATTAATCTAAACTGACAGCTGGGATTAGTTAATTATGAGAAAGAACATCATGATTCTATTATCTGCACTTCTGCAATCTGACTGTGGCGTATTTGGTATGTAATCAAGCAGGCTGATGAAATTTGGAGAAACTGAGAAAGGAAAGGTGTGCATTCTCTTTACAATATCAGCTTGCTATCCTTGCAAGAGACCGAATCGGGATCAGTGTCAGGATCCAGTGAAAACTTGTTGCTGTTTGACAGCTGTTTGAATAACAGCTGTCACCTCAAAGCTACTGAGGTACTTTAAAACGCTTTTGTGTTTGTAAACTTTCCATGCATTGTTTGGTTTGAGGTTCTTGCTTGGGGGCGCTTTTTACAATGACTTATTTCTGTATTGGATTTTCTCTTGTTCTGAGCTAATGCCATTATGTTGCATTTCATACAAGTTTGGATTGTATTCTTATAAATTCCTGGGAGAGGAAGAGGGGAGGTTTGGTAAACTGCCTTTTTTTTTTTTCCCTCCCAAATATTCAATTTTCCTCTGAGGATGTATAAGCACCATGTAACATAATTTTTATAGACTGGAGATCAGTCAGCAGAGGTCATGAGTGTGAGGTCTGCACAGCAAAACTTTATTCCTGTATGCAGTCTCCCATCTATTTGTAGTGGCTGCCTAGATCTGTAACAGCTCTATCATCTCATAAGAAAACAGATCACTTCACTAAAAGCGTGGTGAAGGTCTCTCTTGACTGGTTTTTCTTTTGATGAGGCCCACCTTAGGCAAATGTACTTTCCAGAAGAATCCACATGATCCCAGACTTTAATAGCTTACAGACATAGTTAATGTGCTCAGAGAAGTGTGCATACCATTGGGAAGTCTATAGTAAATTAATGAATAAGTAAATAAAACACAGTTGTCCTCAAATGCTAAAACTTTCAGCAATGTCCAGACTGAAAGACCTGACTGTTATAAGGCAAAGGGCAAATATGTTCTTACATTGCTTGTCTGACAAGTGGGCAATAATTTCATCTCAGTTCTGCTGATAATAAACCTGCTTCTGACTTTAGTGGGCTAGGATTGCTCCTAAGCTGCTTATCTAGCTCTAAGTGGAACACGGAGAAATTTTGATTACATGAGAAAAGATGCCTTTTTTTTTTTTTTTAGAAATTAATTGAGGTGGAACTTCCTAAGTGTCAGTATCTGCCTGTTGTCTCTTGTCCTATTGCTTGGCACCACAATTGCAATAAAAAAATGCACAATTGAACAGACTTATTTTTGCAGAACTAATACAATTGCAAACTTTGGTAAATTACATTTTGTCTTTTTTATTACATGAAAATATTTCTATTAGAAATGAACAAGTGTAAAATTTTTAGTACTACCTGTGACGACTATATAGTTTTCGAAACTTATCGTGTAGGAATTTTAAAATCACAGGTGAGAAATAAAAGCTATAAACATTCTAGCAGATTTTTTTCTGGTACTTACTTGTATACAAGTTACAGTTTAAAATGCTGAGTGAAGAGTTGTTTATGTTCCACCGGCAGAATATTGTTAGTGAACTGCCTGGGTAGGTTCTAAATAGAAATAATCGCTCTGCTCCTGTGTCCTCTCTGCCACATCATATCTCCATCAGGCTGCATTCGTATCACTGTTGGTCTGTATTGGCATTGTTTTGAATGTATTGATCTACCCACTTTCTTGCTCAGCACTTCTACAGAATTTGGCACTACTTTAGTACTCCAGAAAAATGAAGTGTGTCAGTGTTAAATATATACTACTACACTTCTTTGTGAGTTCAGCATTTCTTACTCTTACAGTATATGAATTCTGGCAGCTACCTGTTATTTTATCTTCCAGTTTGCTCGTCCAAACCATGCTTAGGTACTGCTCTGTAATCAGTTCCATGTCCTTACATGGAACCTGTTCTTTAGTATTCAACAGAAAATAAATCCTACTTGGTTAAAATATCATTTCCTACCAAATTTCTGTGTCTTCAGATTAGCTAATAAATATATTAGCCAGCAGGAAATCTGTATCTTGGAAAGTTCTTAGCGAATGCTAAATTTGAGAAGACTCCGTTAGTGCTGTTTGCTCAGTAAGTTAGGCCAAGTGGACACAATGCAAAACAGGTAAGGATGATGATGTGCTGTGAAACCAGGGAGTCTGGCTTTAGAGAACCATAGTTAACCTAACCATAAATGTGATCATTTCATTTAGGTAAATAAAGGTGGTGAAATGTGGTTTTTAACTATGTCAATACTGTATGTCCTGCTGACGATAGAAAATCAGGATGGTCGTCAGAATTCATTGCTACAGAGCTACATTTCCTGTTCCTTCTGATCCATTTACAGTCATCCAGGACTAAGCTTTATGGTGTAAGATAACCCTGAAGTATTTCTGTGGGATTGCCAATGTTCTTTTTGCACCAGTTTTAATCAGAAAAGAAAAAGAAAGTAATTAGAATTATTCAGTTGCCTGGTCAGGTTATAGCTCTACTGTTTTACAGTTGCAGTGATTGTTATGTTTGTACAATTGCAATGTCACTTATTGTACTGATATGTTTATTATAGTAATGACTAAGGACCTGATAGTAATTAAGCACTATCCAGATGAATATTAATACATGTCCAGTAGTACAGAATATGTAACCTAATAGTATTTAGGTTATGGGAAAATAGTATGAGCACAGGGTGGACAATAGGGGGATAACAAATATAATTTCAGGGGGATATGGAATGGTCTTTATGAGGAGGGAATAATTTAAATCTGGTAATGTTGAGAAAGGCTAGGGAAAAAGAGCAAAGAGAGGTAGTATACAGAGAAATGAAGGGAAATGGCAAAGATGGGAGCAATCACAGCAGAGGAAGCACAATCAGCACTGCAGGATATTCTTAGCATATGCAGAGGTTCCTGTTTTGACCGCTTTAACTTTCTGGACGGTCTAGTTGGTATCTCCCTGCTCTCTTACTTAAAGAGCATGTGCAGAAGGAGGAATACACCTTTTTCCCACCACTTGGAACTCAGTACTGTTTCCCGTATACTTCCAAGGATAGGCATATGCAGAGGAAGATTGGTTAACGATAACAATTTTTCCTTCTTTTTTATCCCCATCACTTCATTGCAGCATGTTCTGTTTTGGTTCCTTTCATTCTTGCTGAGTGTTTCAGTTCGCTCTGGTTTTTTTGATCGTGCTTGACTGTGCCCAAAATCTTTTACCTAATTATCTCCTCTGCCAGTATAGTTGCATTAGTACAAGCTTTGTATGTAGAAAGGGCTGTATAGACCGATTAAATAAGTAAAAAGGCACAAAAAGGCGCATATTTTCAGCAGTTAGTGGATCCCAATGACATGCTGTTACTATATAATTTTGTTATTATTATCCAGAGTAACAAAAGGATTGCTCTGAGACTGCCCCTTAAAGCATTAAGTATGTGCATGCCTTTGTACAAAATGTGTACCTGCATCTTTGATAGTTAGATAAATTTCAAAATCTGCCTTGAGTGAACTACTAGATAAATGGTTCGCTAATATAGTAGCAATATATTTAGCATTCTGCATTCAGATGAATGTGATTGCACAACCCCCCTTTGCTTGATTAATATTCAAGAACTCCACTATTTCTATTTATTTCTTTTGTATTTCTTTCTATTTCTAATTTTATTTGTTTTCTTACTTCTGAGCATTTTCTTCCAGAGACTCTCCACTTCAACCTTCCACTTTTTTATTCAGGCAGATACAGCCAAACAGCAAGTATAGTAGTGGCACCTAAGATTTTCACAAATATGTATATATTTCTCATTCTTAATCTTCAATCTCTGTTTGTAAAGATACTTCCAGACTGTTTCCATACTTTCACCTCTGGCAGCTGAAGACAAAACTGAAAAAACCCACACCTTAATACCTCAAAGCATTATAAGCAAACCTCACTACAGTATTCAGTTTAGGCAATTAGGGGCACTTTACAATCTCTAATAGTGTGAAACATAATGTTATATCTACATATAATTCTCCTTTTTCTCCTTTTTTCTCAGCTGTTATTTAGTCATCATTGTCTTCACTTAGGTGCCTTTTGAAACCTTTAAACTGTGTCTACATCTTCCTAGAGCTTGGGGTGCTTATGGACTGTGGATGCCTCTCTTGTTATGACAATTCAGCACCTGTGCCTGCTGCTTCTCCCAGTGCTCAATAGAGAAAAGTTGTCTTAAATAGAATCCAAATTGCCCTATATATAAAAAAAAAAAGACAAACCAATCCACCTCCTGCCAAAACCACCACCACCACCACCAAAAAAACCCTAGTAGGAGGTGCTTCAGCAGTTATGATCATATCCAAGCAGAAATGGAAATGCAGGAGAAGAAAAAAAAAGGATATTATGTGTGGTACTCCTAGTTTTGAAAAGATTTCTCAATATAAATTTGTCATCCCTTTTAGCCTTGTTGACAAGATGCTATGCTCTGCTTTGATGGAGGGATATGTGGATGGGACAGTGGATGCAGCAACAGTGAGATGGTATTAGGTTGCCCTCTTCAGTTGTGACAAAGTAGGTTGCCTTCTGCAGAATATTAACAGTTTATTGTTGCTGTTTGTACAGCACCTCAAATTCTCTTTTCTGAATGAAGAAAGTATTTCTTGTATGGCTCTCGGTCATTTTGAAACTGTCACAAGTAAAAGAGACAAAGAGAAAATATATCGTATCGCTGAAGATACGACCTCTTACCCATGTGCTGAAACAAAAAAGTCTGTGTGTACACAGTCAGATTGAAAGCTGATGTTCCTTTTGCACAGGATAAGAGTCATTCGTGGGAGGCGTTTTGGTGAGGAAGCATCATGTTCTTTTCTGTGTCTCTTCTCTGCATCTTTGTAGAAAAGACTAGGCTACATGTCAGAATTACTGAGAATAAATTGACCCTTCACCAATCTGCTTTCTTACTACAGGACTGACAGAATGGTCAGATTTAGTTCTGAACAAAGTGTTTCTTGTGAAAGGAGAAATTGGCCACTTGGACAGAACAAACACTAGTGCAGACAAAGCACAGACATTCAAGATGAGGTTAAACCTCTCTACTTAAAAAGAGGCAAGCAGATTCTTTTGTGCCTCAATGGCCAAAGCTGCATTCCAGGGTGTCCAGGAGAACACCAGAGATGAGACAGTGATAAAATGAACAGAGAGCAAGTTGCACACAGCATCTCCAGGCTGGCTTAAATTGGTGTTTTATTCAGTGGTTTAGCCTGATGGAGGTCATTGCCTATACTGAGCACTAGAAGCTCTCATCCACATCGATAACCGTCAAGAGTGCTTGCTGCCTCTCGGGATCTGGCCCTCTCACCTTTACAAAGACTGGCTGTTCCAACATCGACCACTGGACCATTTAAAAATGTTACTTCTGAGCAGTAGTTTTAAATAATGAACAGGTACAAATATGCATATATATATATATATATATATATATGTATATATATATATATCGATGCAACCTTCTTAATTTTCTTCCCCTCAGTATGTCAAATGTTTCAGTTGGGTTACAATGTAATGGTAAGTAATGCTTAGTGCAATTTCGGAAAGGTAGACAAACAATTTGGCAGCCATCATATTCTCTGATTCTGTGAAATAGGAACTGAATTTGTAATTTACATATCTGTGAAATATTAAACAAACCATTAGTGTCACTGAGCAGGTTACTCACATGAGCCCTTCAATCTGTGCTGGATCATGTCTCTGTGGTAACATATTAGGCTCTGGCTTATTGAGAATAAAGAAGTGTAAATGAGAACTAACTGGAGAGTATAAAAAACCCCACATTCAAGTGGATAAATACAAAAAAGAGATTTAACACAGCAGCTACATAAACAGTTTCAACATTCTTATGTTGAAGTTTGAAATAAACAAAGAGTCATCATGTGCAGTGATAGCCACTTCGTGATAAAAAATATGGAGATATCAGGGATGACGACATGAAAATGGATTGCTGGCACATAAAACTGAGGTAAGTAAAAATTATATTTTTGTGTGCTTGGGTCAAAAGGGTTGTTCCCTGTATGGAACAGGCTATATGATGCCTATGTGAAACCATGGAATGGAAAGAGGGTCAAAAATGGGGGAGCTGAGTGCACATTCCCAAAATTCTAAGCTTGACTGACTGGACATGACTGGGGAGATGTCACTCTTGGGTGAATGGTGCAGCTCTGAGACACTCATAGTCCCTCCTCATATCCTGAAGAGTGCTGTGAAAGATGGAGATGTTCAACCACTGTCATGATCCATATCTGAGGTATATCTTTGTCAGGGGGTGTTTGGTAGGGTGGGCTTCTCTAAGATAGTTCACTGAAGGCCATGTTTGTTACATTGAGTTGACAGTGTGAAAATCATTGCTGCAGCCTCTAATATCTACCGACCCATGCTCTGTCTTAACTACAAGGGGATTCTAGAGAAATATAACATAATCAAGGAAATACCAGCACATGATCTGGGGCTAAATTTCGTCTGGCTCGATCCCTACAGTTTGCATGTACCAAAGTTGGATTGTTCCTAGATTGGTTGGTTGTGTGCAGAGAATAATGTGAAGTGACATTTTTCTGCAAAGGCCAAGGTCATGGCTATCGAGGTCATAGTGGTCTCCTGCATTGTGTGCCTGCTTGCCCTCAAAATGAGTGCAAAGGTTTGAACAAATAAGTCAGAAGGATTCATAAATGGAAGACAGAGAGATAGGATGTAAAAACAGTAGGTAGAAATATTTAACAGTGCTGGAGAATGCCACAGTTAAGAAAGAAATGTTAAATAATTTCAAAAATTATTAAGGAAAAGGAAGAAAAAATATGTACATGAAATATAAGGCAATGTTTGTCTCATATAAACCAGCCAAAAGTCTATTCAAGGGACCACGGGAAGTTGCTCAACATATTTTTTAATTGAGAACTAAAAGCTTGACAAATAAATGTAGTTTCACTGAAGTCTAGTTTAAAGACATTACACTGCCTGAGGGGATTAAGTGGATAATCACAGACATCTTGTGGTTTCTGCTGTTCCCAGAGACCAAAAGTAGGGACAGAGGAAAATGAGAGATGGTAAATGAGCCAAACTGAAAAAAAAAAAGCCCCAGAACTCTGCAGAAAAAGATGACTTTCCCATATCCAGTTAGAGGCCAATTGAAAGAGTCTAAGTGTTATGAAAGACAGAATACAAACACAGGATCTACAGCTATGAGCTGAAGTCCTTGTTTTTCTTTGTAGGAATATAAATAGAAGAGTTTAATGCTCATTTAAGTAACTATTACATTTTTAATGTTTGACTCAGTACAACTAAATTTTTAAAAATTGTATTTGACAAATTGGAATGAGAACATGAAGATTAACTGATTCTATATGCAATGTGATTATTTAATTTTTTTGATCGGCAAAATTAAAAGTAAGACCTGATCACCGTGTGGATGGAATGTAGAAGCTTTATGGGATCATTAGTCTGGGATTTTATGTAAGAAAATTGGCTTTTGGGTAGCAGTGCCTTAAACAGACTCAGCTTATAAATAACTTCTCAGGACCTAGATGTATATTAAGGTCACTTCAGATCAAGTTGTGTAATCATTTTATCAAACATAACATTGAGATCTGTGAGATTTGGATGTGAATGGCACTGCTAGTAGTATCAAATTTTATTCTCAGCTACTTACAACATGACCTAGTTCTCACTAAAAAAACCCAAATGTCAGATTATCTCTAAAGACCCACATGCCATTCATTTGAGGCAGAGGAGGAAGACAGGAGAATATGGAATAGGGATCTGACATCTTAGATAACTTATTTTGGAAAGTAAAGAGAGAGGCACTGGGAGAACAGAAGTGCTGTCCTAAAAAAGTGAATACAAAAATCTATCGCTACCAGGGAATTATATTTAGATATTTTTGTCTGCAAGACAACCCCCTCTGTTTAATTCTTCTCCAGCTGGACCTTGTAAAGTGATTTCTCAGTAAGGCTTGCAAAGCACATCATTGCACCAAAAACATCTATTAGTCACACCACATATGGGTGATGGTACCTACATCAATCTGTGGGAACTCTGCAGTCAGCTAAGCCATGTTTGGCATTTGTCTTGCATTGCAAAATCCCTTCACAGATGCTGAACATTAGGCGACCACTGAGACAAGAGTCTAAAGCATCTACAAATCCTAATGAGAAAGCAAAATCATCTTCACATTCTTATACTTAGTCAGATTAATGTTACCACATGATGAACTTCTCTAAGGCCATTAGAAGTAAAAATTCAGGAAAAAATGTACATTTCCCTTTTTAAACATTTACACGTAAGTCATTAATAAGGGAATCAATAATTCTGGTTTAGTAGAAACAACAGTTCCAGAAGACTGTTAGTTTTGAGAATAAATTTATGTTTATTTGTTAGGACTTCAGGGACTCCCAGAGCTGTGTTACAGATTTGCTCAGTGTTGGAAGGGATGTACTTGGCCTAGTCTAATACCAGGCTCCTTCCTTAATCAAAGAACCAGTATATATTTAAAATAAATTCCTGTTGATTGTCCTGTCTGTGGTTATGCTGAATATTTGAATACACTAATAAAATAGAGATAAAATACAGGTGATCTGGTAATAATATTGTTTTCTACAGCAATGATAGTATGTACAAAATTGATTTAAATACTGCCTAAAGTGTTTCACTCAAATGAATAAGAGAAAGAAAAGCTTCAATTTTCCACTAGATGTCAGTCAATCTATTTCTTTGGTTAAGTAGGCTCTGTCTGCAGAAGACAACTGAGAGCAAAATGCAGATGCCGAGCTGCTATAAAAATACTTACATTTTTTGTGAGAACCAACCAGAGGTATTTTGAAAGAATGAGACCAAATGGATCACTTTTATTTTAATTGTACCTCTGTTTTTTCTTGTTTGTTTTACATTTTACATTTAACAGAAGTCAAGACAATTCTCACAATCTCCAAGCCTGATACAGCGGATCCATGAGCAAACAATTCCAGGGAAACGGGAGAGCAGGAAGGAAGAGAAGGGGCAGGCTGGCCTTGCCTGTGAAGACTCTGCTTGGTTATTTCATGTCAGTCCTGAGCCAGCAGCAGCAGGATTTGACCTTTTCAAGGGGAGGTGCCTCAGGCAGCAGAATCCAACAACTTTCAAGAAAGCTCTGAAGCATCAAGCCTTTGAACTGTCACTGCACTAAAAGAAGATGGCACCTTTCCCAGTGCAAGGCATGGTAAGGTCCTTGGGAAAGGTCTTGAGAGTGGAGGAAGAGTTCAGAAACATCTCCACAAAAAAAGAGAGGAAAAGGTAGAGGCTGAGAGAGGAGTGTGCCAATATGGATTTGAAAAGGGAATCCAGACATAACTCTTACTAATGGTAACCTTGGCCCCATTTGCTAGCCACAATGGCAATTGAAGATCACTGAACTCTTCTTTTGCCAGGCTTGACCAGATCAGAGCTACTGTGAGAGGGCAGCACCCAAAGAACACACAGGAAAGGAAAGAAGTGATGGTGCAGAGCAAGACATATGCCAACCAAACAAGTGAGCCAGATACTGCTACAGAAAGCACAAGAAGAAAGAAGGAAAATAGTGTGTTTTCAATCTGGCTTCATAAAAAACAAAGACCCCATCTCTTGTGTAAACCTGTGTCCCAGATAGACCATTTATTGTGATGCTTCACATTGGCAGCTGCTTTGAACAGGCTGTACTCACATGGGCTGTGGCTTCTTAGGTTACCTACTGTGTCCAGGTGGTTCTGCAAATCAGGACTGTTAATCCCTGAGGCTCTGTAAAAGCATTACTCTGACAGTCTTTATTTTCTACACTGCCACCAGCATCAGTCTTGTCATCTGTGTGGCATTTTGAAAGTTACTACTCTTGTGTGCTGGACTGCCTCATTTCACTGCACTGCAGCTACTCCTTTCACCTGGCCATTAGGCCATTACAATTATGGGAATGTTATCGAAATAATCTGGTAGAGGAATTAAGATGTCTTTTAACATAGTTACCCCCAAAAATCTAAAAACTAGTTTGTTGTGTTTGTTACTGCATTGCTCTTCTTTGTTGTTTAAGTATTGGTTTTGGTACAACAGAGAGAGAACTGAATCTTTTTGTGGGCCTGTTTGTGCAATTTTACAAAACACACAGAATAGGCAGACTGGAAGAAGCAGCAAGGCTTTGCAGGAGGAACTGGGAGCCAGCAGTCCAACATCTCTGTGTGACTCTCTTCATCCATCCTCATTCAGCTCAGCTTCCCTGCTTGGCAGATGAGATTAAATCAGCTCATATCTTCACAATGTGTTTTCAAGCTCTAGCACCAGCAGCCTCACAGTCCAAGTTCAGAGACTTGATAAAGAATGTTAAAATTGTGTCATATTGCCTATGGTACAGCAGTAAACAGTAAGTTTCCCCATTGGATCAGACTTTTTCCAGAAACATGCTGATATCACTATTGCCAATAAACATTTTCAGGTACTCTTATTAATAGCAGACCTACCCTAGCAATTTTTAAAGTCACGTATCAAATACAGGCTATGCTTCGGAGGTCACCAGTACTGCCTCCTGCCATCCTTCCACTGAGACATGAGTCTGTGAATAGCTTGGCTGCAAGCTGATAGGAAATTGTTTTTCTGGCATGGTAAATTTGGGAGGTTTGGGACCTGAATGTAACCTATCTGTTAGGGAAGGCTCTTCCAGATGAGCTAGAGACTCTAGTTCAGTGTTACCTTTCCCTCTATCCCTCAGATATTTAACTAAGTTGTTTAGCTCTTGCATACTTCCTCTATAAGTCTTATAATTTTCTTCTTTTAGTATGGTGTTTTCCAAATCAAGCTCATACAAATCTTTCAGAAAAAAAATTCTTAAAGCTTATTTATGTAGGGGTTTTGGTTTGTGACAGTGCAGTGCTGGAGGAAGGAGCCGATGGTCTCAGGATGAGCCAGAAGTGCCCATGGGGGACTTCACAACTGTCTTGCCATATATGTCTTGACCTATATGGAACCAAAGGAACCAAACCAAACCTACAGGAACCAAAGCCCAACAAAATTAGCTCGTTCTGTTAAAATTGCATTTCTACTCAAGACTGATGTCTTTGGTGCTGGAATTGGTGCTGCTATTACACTGTGTTCTCTTCCCGCTATTCACAAACATCCATGATTTCCACCTCAGCTGTGTTTTCTTCCCAGTTGCCAGAAGCCTTGGCTGTGAAGTGTGGGAATAAAACTTGGGATCTGCTGCAGTCAAGTTTTATTTTGCTGTTGAAATTCTCACCTCTGAGAAGTCACTCCAGAAAAATGTTTTTATTTATGATGTTTTATTTATTTGCTATTTCTATGACACGTACTTCAGAAATTTAAGAACCCTCCTTTGTTTTTCTGTGTGTATTCAGCTCGTTCCCAAGAAACGGTGTGGCTGCATATTTGTTTGAGATGGAGGAGTGAGGGAATTATTGGCTTCCAGCGCCTGCCCTTGGTTTAGCATGTGGGGGCTATGGCTTTCCAAGTGTGGCTGTGGAGCTATCTAAGTAAAACTGTTTCCTATAGAGGTCTTCGGGACAGTGCTTTCTTCTGCCAAAATGCTGGAATGGAAATGCTTGCTGTCTGTTTTCCTTTGAGGCTGGTGCTCTGTCCTTGTACAACACAGCTTTCTAATCCCTGGCTTCCAGTGAAGCTCTGAAATGCTGAGCAGCTGAAAACCTACCATGTGCCTCTCACTGTAGGGACTATTGGCCACTGGACAGAATTACTGATCTTTAATTACTGTGTCTGTACTGAAAATTGTCTGCCTGGAGCCATAATCAGATATAAAAAGACTCTGAAACAAATCCATAGGCCAAGTTCTATATTTATGTAAACCCCTGACAATTGAAAAGGCATGCCAGCACAAGTTATTAATGCCACCATATTTTTATCATGTGAATGTGACAGTGTAGTTAGTGATGGCCAGGCTTTCTGGACATGACATTGCAGCCAAACACACAAGAAGTTATTTCAGCCAGCTGGTTGCATTTAAGAGAGAATTTCATACTTAAATTTCTGTAGTGAAAGGAACTCACTATACTTGAGGAGACCAAGAAAGAAGTAGCTTTTCTTAGATTTTTTTTTTTTTTGGTAACAACTGCACTGATTTGGAGACTGTAATTCCCTGAGGAAGCTCTGTCTCAGCTATAAATATGCTCTGAGCTAGCTCAGAAGGTTTATCTGGACTGGAGTTAATATATAGGTGTTGCTTTGGCCTCTCATAGGGGGCATATTTCTTATTCTCTATAGAGCAATACTGGGTAAAAATGACCAAGCAAGAGTCTGAGATCCATTTTAATGAAAAGCTTCCTCCATCACTACTGCGTATACCTTGGTGAACTTCTCAGCTGTCCCAGACTGAAGAGCCAGGGGACAGTTGGCCTCCTGAGGCAGAGTTTGTCTGCAGGGAAAGTAGAAGATGAAATAAGAGCTGTGCTCCTTTGTCACTGTATGTGGCTGGTGTTAAATAATACATAGTTTTAGGAGTTAAATCTAAGTAAAGCTGCCCATGATTGCCACCCCCACTGCCTGTGCATAGTGGAGGGACCTGGTAGTGCTATTGCATAGTGGAGGGACCTGCTTTGAGCTGGAGTCAGGCATCTGCACCACTTGTACAAAAGTTTCCTATGTCAGAAGAGAGCAGGGCAGTGGGGCAAAATGTGGAATTGGGGTGTGTAGCTATCAGTCCAATTAAAGAAAGTTAAAAACATTGCAGTGAGTGAAGTTCTGGCAGGAAATAAGTTAAACATTGTTTAAAGCTGGCTCTTGCAGAGTATTTCTCCAGAGGAGAGCTGCTGGTATGGAACGTTCTTTTCCATGTTTCCCCCCTCATTTTAAACAGGAGAAGAGTGTTACATTTACTTGTTGAAAAAGCCTGATGAGTAGATCAGCGATTCACTGTTCTTCTGAGGTCACTGCATGTCCTTGAGGAAATTGATAGGTGCCTATCCAAAGCACAGGATGAGTCAATTTGGAAAGAGATGCCACAAGAGGAAGCGCCATCCATAGAACAGTAGGCCTAGGCTTATTTATGTTTACCAACAAAGAAAGTAGGTACTTTTCCCCCTATTACAGATGCCTTATAGGAAACATGACAGCCAAAGAGATGAATGAAAGCCAAATTCACTTTTACTAGGCCTAGAAATACCATGTTGAAGAGTGGCTGATTCCTCAGTAGGGAACTGTCCATGTGTGATTCTCAAACTATCAGTAGGCAGCAGCTCCAGAGAGAGGCTGTGCTCTCACAGTTTGGTCTCCCTCCTGATAAAAAGTGGCTGGGGTGTAATACTTGCCACAAGGAGCAAACAGAGTGAGGCAGCTGACTTCTCTGAAGACACCAGATTTAGACACAAGTTGTAATGGCTCGGCCAGTTCATTGCTAGTTCACCAAGAGCAGGTGGGTCATGGTATAGGACACATCAGAAGCTGAAGATTTCTTGCTCTTGGACAAAATAGTCAAATACCTTGGAACAGACAAAGACCTCTGATGATCCTGAACTTGTGGGTGCCTTCTTCAGTAACTTAATCACCATACTTGACAACAACTAGGAAGGCTTATTTATCATTTCTGATCAAGGTCTGATCAAGTTCTCCTCTTGTCCCAGCCAGGGAAACTTCTGGAGAGTCCCTCTTCTAACATAAACACATGCTGTTTAGGTGAAAGACTGGTTGTTTAGAGCCCAAGCTCTCCAAGAGGGTGGTGACAGGCCCCTTACCTTGGAGCATTGCTAAACACGATGCAATCTATAAGCACCCAGCACAAGCTGTCCGTACACCTGTGAAAGGTTTTGCATCAGATCAAAGGGCAAAGGGAGAAGGAAATGAGATACCAAGGTCTGAGCCTGTCCTGACTGCAGTGCTGTATCTGGCAGGATGGAGAACATGTCACAACCAGAAAAAACACACAAGCAGTGGTGAACTGATCGAAAAAGAGGGCTTGCAGGGTTTGACAGGAGGTTTGCAGAGTGAAAAGTGTCCATACAGAAAAGAAGAGGACTGCAACAGCAGGGAATGATCTCAGAAGCTGTTGTTCCTCAGGTGCCCACTTCTGTGGTGTTCAACAGAGAGCAACCAAAACATCTTATCCATGATTGGGAAGCATTTGGCAGATTTTTGGTGCTTTTGTGAAGTGTGCATCTTTAAATCACATGTAGTATGCTTAATTAATAATCAAGGTAAAGAAAGAAATCAGTATTTTTAGAGTGCTGAGACCTAGGGAGAGGCACTCTAGGAAATGTTTCCTTACAAAGGGTATCTTGTAGACTATTTTAAGTTTCATGGCTTGAAACAACTGCAAACTATATATATTTCTTATCCCAGTTTATGACCCCCTGGAGCATGATAATGGGTATAAAACATTAATCTGATTTGTTTAAAAATATTAATCCAATTTTTTGTTTAATGGTACAAATCTTGGCACAACTGATAACAAAAACTTACAGCATCTTATCTCTTTAAGGAGATAGCTAAATGCTATGCCGTTCATCACAGTGATAAGTAGTTCCTCAGGCACAAATACACACATATTGCAGTCCGTGCATGACGTCGACCAGATACAGCTCTGTTTTCTGTCTGCTCTGTGTGGTGCTATCGACGAAGAGCTATGAGAAAGGGCAAAGCAATACTCTTGAAAAATCCTTCACAAATGTCGGGGTTTGCCCTCCTATGAACTTCTCCGGCAAATTTTGACCAAAACCTAGAAATGTGTTTTCACATGAGCATAGACTGAAAGCAAGACTTTGTTCTTGCAATCAGCCAAGCATTTTGTTTGAAACTGGATTTCTTGTGTTTCAGTCAGGCTAAAGCTGATGTTTGGGCAAAAGCGGCCTCAAGGTCTGCTGTGTGGAGAAGAGCCCTGCAGAGCAGAGGTCACCAGCAGCAGCCCAAGGGGTGTGCAGGTGATACAGTGCTTGTGCTGTGCCATGATCCTACAGCAATAAGTTGTCTTTGGTAGCCAGCGTTGACTTCAGGTTCAGTAACTGCTTCAAGGTTACTACTATGAAAATATAGTTACTACTAAAAAAATCATACTCATAACCTTTTAATTACAGTATTTTCTTTTTTCCTCCACGAGTTTATCTAAGCATTCTTTAAACCAGGTTTATCAGCTTTGATATGTCAAAACTTGTTCCTGTGATTAGCATGCAACATTGAGGTTCAAATATTCTAGTTGCATCTCCAGTTCAAAAATCCTTTATGCTCTAGCTCCCTATCACAAAATGGGGTTTGTACCACATCTGTTTCATCTCTTGTCTATCAAAAGTAATTTGATTTAGAAATCCTTTGGAGTTTTGTATAGGCAAGAAGCAGCTCAAAGGAAAACTTGTTCTCGGCTTGGCCTCAGATGTTTTTTGTTTCAGCTTCTTGCAAAACTTGCACTTTCAATTTAAGATTACTGAAGCACTTCTACTATTCTGCTACTAGCTGTCTTGTCACATTTTTTTCCCCTTGGTGTTCTGGGGAAGTCTAACCAGGGAAAGTGAGGCATAAGTGAGGCACAAAGGGCACAAGGTTCATGTAAGAAAGCAGATTGAGGGACATGCTTAAGCCATTCAAAGATCCTGGGCTGATTTCCCATTTATATCAAAGGTTTTTGGATTATTCATTCATCTCTGGGGCTGGTGCAAAACCTGGCAGGGCAGTGGAACATAATGGGTGGGTAGCTGAGTCCTATACAACATGGGAAATACTCTTGTCCCAGCTGCTACTTTTGGGACCAGTTCCTATAAGAATTAGACAGAAGACAAGGGCAGAGCAGAGTGAGCTTGTTTGTTTAGACACACAATGTTTGCCTTTATTTCCCTCCATCTTTTCTATGGGCTGTGACAGCACTTCCTTCCTAGTTCATTTGTGTGGCTGCCTGAAAGGGATACGTCTAAATAGGGGACAGAGTGACTGCAGGGCAGTTTGCTTGTTTGTTAAATAATATGAGAAGAAAACAGAGGCCATGTAGAATACTTCCCTCCCCTCTGTACCCCAGGGAATATTCTTTATAAAATTTGGCAGCAAGTCTTTCATCACAAACCAGCAAACCACTACATGGAGTGGCTGGCCCTGGAAACTGTTTTAGCAATTTAACAAGAGAGGAAGAGGAGACACAGGAAAGAACCTTAAAAAAAAAAACAAACACAAAAAAACCCCCAGAAAAATTGTATAAAGCCTCATAGAAAATCTCTACATCAGTAGGATGGAGTGTTGAAACAGTAAAAACTTAATGTCAGTTTTCAAGGAACAAAAACCAAAAAGTGTGATGAGCTTGCTTTGCTACATGGTGCACTTTAAAAAAGAGCACAGTATCATGTCACGTCCTAGATCATGCTGCTGATCAATTTAAACAAATGCTCTCTCTGACAATGACCATTTCAAGACTGTTAGAACAAAAGCACAAGAAAATTCCTGCAGGCTCTTGTGAAAAATACATCCAGAGGTAAGTCCAAGTGGCTAGTGCAGAAATTCAAGAAAAAAACCAGCTTGTTTTGCCTTCTTTCCTCAGACAACTTGGTGAGATTTTGAATCAGCACCGATGGCTTCTGGTTCTAGCAGTAAGCTGGGGGTATAACTCTATCCAAGCCTCAAACTTTAGACACGTAAAGCTTCCTGAGGTCTGCTATTTGCTTGAGTATTTATCAAATACATGCCTAACAGTCTAACAGCTGTGACTGGCCTGCTTAAACTTCTGTGCTTCTCAGCTGCAGGGCCTCTGAATTCCATCACCGCTCTTGACGGGTCACTCATTCCCTCACTGATCTTGTGGGTAGGATGCTTGGGGCATAGCTTTTCCTCCTTCCCCAGTCCAATAAGTCTGTTGAATGGAACCTAGTTCAGTAACTATTCTGCCTGATCTTGTTTACAGCTAATGCCACAACGCGAGTGCTTTGCCTAGAAGTTTATATGTTAATTTCATACATAAGCATTTATCCTTGCCTTTGGTTGGAAAGGTGGAGAAAGCAGATGTTAACTCTCTGCAACTATCTGAAAGGAACTTGTAGTCAGATGGGGGTCAGTCTCTTCTCCCAGGTAAAAAGTGACAAGATGAGGAAATGGCCTCAAGTTCCTCCACGGGAGGTTTAGATTGGATATTAGGAAAATAATTTTCATGGAAAAGGTTGTGAAGCATTGGAATAGGCTGGCCAGGGAAGTGGTGGAGTCACCATCCTCAGAGTTCCTTAAAAGATATGTAGATGGGGCACTTGGGGACATGGTTTAGTGGAGGGCTTGGCAGTGCTGGGTTAATGGTTGGACGCAATCATCTTAGACGTCTTCTCCAGACCAAATGGATTCTGTAATTCTATGTACCCCTTTGAATCCATGAGGGGCATGGCACAGAGGTGGGGTGCCCTTACAGGAAGAGAATTACTGTCCATTCTCACCGTGTAAGACCAAGTATCCTCATCTGCTTTTCCCCTCACTGGGAGGAGGAGGCTTCACTGTTGCTGTGGCTTTACAGGAAGCAGCACCAGAGTTGGCAGTTTCAGCAATTTGTATGTACTTCTACCAGTCTTAGATAACAGAGTGCAGTGTCTAAGTAGAAGGTGGGTAGGTGCCATTTTCTAGACACATTACCTTAATGAGTCTCCCTTTCTTTGTAAGAAGTTCTAGCAAGGGTTTCAAAGATGCTTTTCTATGTATCACAAAGAAGTTTTCATTGTTATCTGCTGAATAAAATTGGTCATAGGCAGTAAAATTTTACCATTTTCTTTCTTTTACTTGAGTACAGATTTTAATGTAGTTCTAGCTCTGTAGGCATATCACTGAGGTGTCATATTCAAAATCAATTTGGATTATTGCTTGTATTATTGTTACTGAATGCTTTATTACTTTTTATATGCTTTGGAAGCCCTATTTGATAAATTATGTAGGTGACAAAGGCTTCAATAACAAGTGAAAAAGCCCACGTGTTCTTCAGACGTTCTCTTGGAAGAGAGAAATGAGTACAGACTGCTGGAGACCAAATGATTGAGTTAAAACAAATATTTTAGTATCTTTGCATTCCTTTTCATATGTTTAAATACTTAAAATATGCTGTATTGTACAGATTTCCCCAAAGGTTGGTAAAAAAGTGGCCTATTAGCAACTTTGCTAATCATACCATCAGTGTTTCTATAAACTTGAATTATAGCCTAGCTGAAGTTTACATGTTTGACCAGCTCATAACAATGACTTGACTGAAATTTATTTTAACTTTTTTTGAAACAAAGCAGGATACTTACCAGATGATCAGCTTGTTTTGAATAGATCTTTCAGAGTGCTGTCACTAAACATGTTGGAAGTGTTTGGCCACTTCTTCCTTTTAGAAGAATCCTTCCTCTATTACACACACCTTGCACACCATCTTAGTTTGGGCTGTGTTATGAATATAATCTACTTCTACTATTCTGCTACTAGCTGTCTTATTTTAAAAAATGACAGTTCTCTAAAGTGACAAGTGTTTTAACTGAGGCCACCCTTTCTCAGTTCCCAATTTCTTCCAACTTTTCTAATAAATGAGGCACAAGCCCTATCAAATCAGAGCCATCTAGACAATATCATCCTGTCTATATGCTTATAACATGCTTATCTCATCATATCATAGAAAATGCTGTTTAATTTGCCTCCCTGGAATACATACATAACTGTACTGGCACTTTACACTCTACCTGTTTTTTGAATAGTAGTATTCTTTCATTCACTGAGAATTCTGTTCCTAAGGCACTTTTCCATTTTTAATGTTATAAAGCCTTAAAAAATACTGTGTGAGTTAGGAGCAACTGTGATATTCAGACCCACCACATCAGCCTTTTATTACATGAACTAACAAAGTGACTAGTAAAACACTAGTACCTGGAGAAGCATACACAACACACTTGCTGCAGGCTTTTTTCTTCTACAGTAAGAAAAAAATGCCAAGCCTATGAAGTAATGGATTTGATTCCCTCTGTGACAGAGAAATCATCCTTATCTGTTATAGGTCTTTCTGGGTTTTGAGTAAATGTTAGAAAAGCAAAGGGCTCTCCCAGTTGTGTGGTAACCTCCCCATGCTGATCTTCATGCTCTTGGCCCATGGGGGGAAGGCACTGCATCTTCTCATTTCAGTGAATGTCCACTTCAATAAAACATAAGACTGTACTCCACAACCTCCAGTGTAATTCTTAAAGACTTGTTAATTAGCAACTACCAAAATAATTGAATTACTTTATTTCCGACACTAGACTGTTTCCTGCTCACAAGGCAGTGCTACCTGACACTTCTTACAAAACTGGTAGCCTGTAAGTCCTATAATCATAACAAATAGTGATTTTTAGGTATGTGTGATGCTTTACGGAAGCTAGGAAGGAATAATTCCAGGGTTTAAGCATGCGCAGTTTTAAATGACTTATGCTCTTGCTGCTTCTCAGGGACAGATTGTCTCACAGTCTTAAAGACCTCTTGCTGTGTGGAAAATGCCTTTTCCTTTCCTTCTGCCTCAAATTTTCCATTAACGATTTTTTATCTCAACTCGTACACCCAATCAACTAGTTTGAACTCTTCTTCTGTGTTTTTATGACCTTCCAATGCTAGTAGACTACATCCCCCTTGTCTAGTGGCCAGATTATGTCTTGAATCTCTCTGTATAAATGTACCCCTTTGGTGCCCTTATCTTTTGATGGAATTTTTTCTTCTTTGAATTCCTTCCCATATTTCATTGTATTTTACTGTCCTTGGATTCAGCTTGCAAGTTCACTTCTCGCAAGCATTCTGGATGCCTCGGAATATAAAGGAAAATACAGTAGGATGGTGCAGAGGAGAGGGGAAAACGAGCAACGCTCAAGTGCTTGGGAGAGTGCTCAGTGCAAAAGGCACATGGATGCAAGCATTGCATCAGTGCCTCACCTTAACCTCTGGTGCTATGCTATTCATCATTTTAGACATTGATACCTTTTCTTGCTAGAGAAATGAAATAGTTCTGGGTTGACAGATGAGAAATAGCTGGAAGTAACTTTTCAGAGATGCAGTCGATGGTTGTATGAACAAGTTATGGTATAACAGAATTAGCATTTTGTCTTCTAAATTTAATGCATTGTTGTGTTAAGACAGTATCACAATTTCATTCTTTATGATTGCAGGACACTGCCTCCAGCAATTTGCAGAAGATCTGTGTATGACATTTAATTTTTGTATATCTTAAGTGGTGTGTGAGAACTAATACCATGACAGCAAGAGGTTTGCTTTTGCTAGACTGTGAAGCAGCATCCCTCAGTGCTCCCTGGGGAATGTAGGGGGAAGTGATAGTGATCAAGACTTTGGGACGCTCAGGAACAGAAAGAATAGGATGATAACTATTGGTATTCAGTTGGTAACTGAAAGGCAGCAGGCCTCCTTGCAGCTGCTCTGTCAGACAGGCCTCACAAATCAAAATCCTCCTTCAGATGCCCAAATTATATTTCTGTTGGCTAAGACTTGAAAAACTTTAAAAAGTTGTTTGAATTAACAGCTGTCTTTGGCTTCATTTTTCACCTTAGTCAGTTGTTTGTATATCCTTCTGGCTCTCACTTTGGCTTCGTTTCACTGCTGTGTGTGCTTTAACTTCCTCCAATTACTTTTACACTTGCATTTTTTAAAGCAAACCTATGACTCCACAACTCATCATGCCTTCATTCTCTCTGTAGAAAATAGGAAAGCAGTGAATTATTTTTCAGTATTGCATACAGCTGCCTATCAAGTAGCAGTCTGCTTCCCACCCTGTTAAATTCAAGAGTTTCCTTTCCACAAGACTGCAACAAACCAAAAGTTTCTTCTTATATTTAAATATACGAAGCTATTGAGTGGGGAATATTCCTGTCCAGCTGTCTGTCATTGCGCAGTCTTGTCTTCCAAAAATTTTGAAGTTGCTCTGGTACCTGCCCTTAACAATACTCAAAATATCAGCCTGGGAGACAGTGGGAGTGGCCATGCAGTTGGCTGTAGCATGTAATGAATGTAAGAAAAACACCTCATCCTTTGGGTAAAAGAGCAGAAGGAAGAATGCAGATTAAAATAAAACTCATTATGCATCTCCAATTTTAAACATTTAATAGTGCACTTATTGAGTATACTCTGTACAGACATCTATAGCAAGTTAAACATTTTCCTTTCTCTCATGTAGATCATGGTCATGTAAAGCACATTTACAATAGAAAACATACTTGAGGTACAAAATCCCAAAAAGAATATCTGAGGTATAAATACAGGTATATTTTAAATAGTCTTTATCATGCTTAATCTATGTTTGACAGTACACTGTGGGCAAGTATACATGTTTACAATAAAATGGTATGTACAACATACAATTTTACAAATTCAAAAGTGTTTGATGTAGAGGAATATACAAGAGTTTCCTACTCATGAGGAACATTGTTACTGGAAGTACTACATTATCTGCCATTATACAAAAATCTTCATCAAAAAGCTTAAAATAATACTGACAATGGTAACAAAGTCTCAGTCAAGATTCCATCTTGCAACTCATTCATACCTTAGCCACAAAATACATTTATCACTTAACACTGCATCTCAAAAGCAAATCTTTACCTTTACAGTAAAACCTACAGAAAGACACCTTTCCAGAGGACCTCAGGACTTCCTGCAGTTCATACAAGTTGATTCTCAAGGAGGGGGAAATATCCCAAAGGGTTTAAAACACAACAAAACCCAAGAAAAAATGGCATCCTCCTTTCTATCCCCAAACATAACCCTCCAAATTGCTCACATCCAGGTTCTGTTCATGTTAACATGCAGCTTTTAGGAAAATGGACAAAGGAGGGTGAGTAAGGAGAGAGTTTGTGTGATTCTCCCTAGCCAAGTCACCCCAGCTGCTACTGCAGGAGTCCTGCCACCTCCCAGCACCATAACTCCAGTGTTGACTTCTTCCTCTTGAGCTTTTAGAATACAGTTAAATATATAAAAGCTCATTAAAAGACTTACAATTAATGCAGGTAGCAGTAAAAGCAATGAACATTTTTTTGGCAAATTATCAACTGATGTTATTGCCTTTCCTCACCATTGCATAGACATTTCATTTCTAAGCTGCTACATTGCTCAGAAGTGTATTTTCTTAGATTTGCTATAGAATTGCTCATCACTCTTAAGAGTTCATCTGGATAAGGAGTGAACAGTAGCCAAAGCAAGCCTCTTGTAACATCTGCTAGGGTTTTTAACAAGATTAGAGTTGAGAAAAATGCAGAACTGGCACATGGGAAGGATGGCCACTCCTAGTCCACAGAGGAGTCCCAATCTAGGTTTAACTGTATCCAGTATACTAAAATCCATTCTGGTTGCCTATCAGTGTACCAGACACATTTCAAATTCAACTTCTTCTATCCTTTCAACCATTAACACACTCATTCACACTTTAATCTTTGTGCAAACCTTTCTCTGCTTATCTCAGTGAGAACACATTGAAGAGTACCAACTATTCCAGTGGATACACCAGTCCCTCAATGCACTACAAATAAAATGACATGAGTATGTACATAAAGCTAAGTATTTCACATGGGAATGATAAGCCTTCATCATATTTCATAATATATTTTGTATTTAAAGACATTTGCTTCTCAGAAGCAATTCAAACCACTAATAGTTCAATTTTTTTTTTAAATTTTTTATTTTTTGCACAGTCCTCTTATGTATTCCAGTCGAGGCCTACACTATAGACCTTATACAGACAGGAAGCAGCTTTAAAGTGTATGGTATGGCCACAGTCCTATAGTAATGCTCACAGTCAAGTTCTCACGCTGTCATCCCTTCATGACATGACCTGCAGATGGTACACAGCCCAGTCTGCAGCCGATGAGTCTCAGTTTTGGGTAATGTCTACATTGCTGAGGTGTAGAGCTCATGGCTGTTCCTCTTCAGTAGTCACCTGGATTTTATTTCCTTGCTCTCAGGACTCTGATGACTAAAAGAGTCTCGTATCTTAACAACTTCGGATGCACACAAGTGCCCAAAAGACTTGGTGTACCAGTCTGGCATGTGGCCCCTGTTGCGTGGAGAAAAAGTCACGATGAGGTAGGTACCAGTAACTTTGCATGCATTTTCTTAGTCAGAATCAAATACATATCTAGCTGGTTAAAAAACGCCCAACTAAGAAATCTTTTTAGTACCACTCACTGCTCAGGTCAGCCTTATTAATACACAGACTTGCTCAAAACAAGTCTGCCACAGTGAGGAAAAATTATGAGAAGTTTGGTCCTCTTTACTAGCTTAATATTAAAATTAACATGTCCTTGCATCCAAATATGACTGTAAGAGGAAGGGGTGGGGTTATATACCAATAAAGATAGTGGAGCACATACTAGAGGCTTCTAATGCCACAAACCACACCTGCTGCTAGATGTGCACTGAAGCCAATTTTCTGTGACATTTCAGAGACCTGCGTGCACACCTTTGAGAAGTGTGTACTACTGGCCAAGCTGAAGTCTGTTGAATCATCAAAATTGTCCACTGACCGTGTTGAAACTATACAAGAAAAGTTACCACCACCAAAGGATAAAGTAGAAATTCCTACCTTAAATCAATTCTGCACATGTAGGTAAGTTTGGATTTTCCTGACCCGCAGGGCTCAATCAGATACCTAGACAGGAGCACATTGACTCTAACACCTGCCACTGGAGCACGGTCGTGGTCCACTGAGGTTGCTAGAAGCACACATGCTCCTTTGGGGAAGTTTGTCCTCCATGTTCTAAGAAAAAAGAAGAAAAACAAAAGTCTTATATTTGACAAACAGTAATTCAGACATCTGACTTCAACTTACATTATAAAGAAATAGGTAAGGCTGTGTAGGATATAAACATCATCGCATGTGAAAGTCTTACCTTAAGACTACGAAGTCCCTGGCTGGGTGAGGTGCCATGCTGTTCTGGACATACTGGTATATATCTGTCTGGCTATCCAAAGGTTCGATTACTTTTGACTCTATAAGATCTTCATCCCAAAGATGCTGCTCTTTGAGTAAACGATTTAAAACGTCCTCTGGTGTAGCTGGGATTTCGATGGTAGTTTTCCATAATCGGAGTGGAGGACCTTCGCATACCTGGGGAAAATTAGTGGAGTCCTCAGTTCCTTACATTTTCTTTTCCTTTCTATTTTAGTTTTGGCTAAATACAGAAAATTGAATACACACACACATATATGTACATATTGTACTCAGCTTGGCATAAGCTCAGACTAAGGTTTGTTTTCCAAACAACCAAAGGCATCTGCACACTGATGTCCAAATTATTTTTAAGTTACAGTTATATACTCCAGTATGGGCCCCCATTAAATTGTGATGCTACAGAAAAATATACTAATTTTCCAAGTTTATTTTTTAAAATTCTAATTGAAACACTTCTCCCTGTGTGAGCTCTGAGCTATGCAAAATTAGAGCTTATAAACTTCTTTCCTACTTCCTGTATAGTGACAGTGCTTGGAGGCCTCACTCAGCTTGTTAAGGCTTTGCATGTGAGTAAAGACATGTAAATTCAATACAGAGAACATTCCTGGGCTGGATAAACAGAAGAACACAAATCAGTGCATGTCAGCTGACTACTTCTGAAAGACATGTTGTTTTTAGATGGTGTGCAACTGTGTCAAAAGATTAAGAGGTTTTTTCCTTAAATCTATCTGCAATGTAAAGATGTGCACTGAACCTTCTGTAATATCCTGTGTCAAAAGTGAGCTAAAAACCAGAGCTGTGGCGAGAATGACAGGGTGCATACCTTCTTGTAGGCCAGCTCTGCTTGCTCTGAGGTGGAGCAGCTGACCCAGCCTTTAAACTTCTCCTTCATCTCTTTGAGCAAGTCATCCACGCAGTCCTGGAGGTAGCAGTGGTAGTCAGAGGGCTCAGTGTTGCTGCTGCCGCCCCGGAGCTCCTCCAGGCTGAGGGGACGCAGGTCCTGCTCTGTGTACGAGTTCCGACCCCTGCTCATTTCTTCAGGTATCTGAGGGGTGAAAAGGGTGAAATAATCCTCCTGCAGCTCTCTCTCCCCATGTCACTGAGTTAGTCTAGCAGTTCAATAGCCACAGAAAGACGGGTATGCTAGTTTTGTAAGTGATGGGTTGCGTATGTGTCAGGTTAAGCACTCAGTGTGAAGAAATGCCAACATTAAGTTTGTGATTTGATTTAACTCAAATTAGTCTCTCTTTTATGGGGTGTCTTATTTTATTCTCTAGAGTATCCCCCTTTGCTACACAACTAGATTCATTCCCACAGCAGTTTATCCTGCAAACTGAAGGAAGGAGGGATCAGTTGTCAGCCGCAAGAAAAGAGACAGGCATGTCTTCAGTTGAGAGCTCTGAAAAGCTTTGATGACAGTGAGGAAAACCAGGACTTGAGACTTGTCTGGTTCTCCATCCCAGGCCCTAGAGGGAGCATGCTTTAGTTCCTACAGACCCTTCAGCCTATGGTTTGACAGTGTCATGTTCCAGGATGCTTTTGTGGCCTGCCTTGCTACCTCTTGGGAATTTAAGTACAATATGAGCACTGAAATTCCTGGAAATAGCTTCTTGCTTTGTAATTAGAGCTGAGGTTCACAGACACTCATGGCTGCATAATAAAAGCTTGAAAATGTATTTCAAATGTAGCTTGGGGGCAACAAAATTGTGACAAACCCCACAACTGCCTCATGATTTTAGAGCACCAGTGACAACAGAACAACTTCCTTTTCTTCTGGCACTATTTCTAATTCATGTATGCACACAGATCAGGATGCAAAGTTTTTTTTAAAAGCTATTTATCACATATTAAACTTCATTAAAATAAAGAGACATTCCTGGCTTTCCATTATACAGCAGATCTAAGACATGTTGGCAAATATTTCACCCATCAGTTTTGCAAACAGGTGTTTTACCTGAAAGAGTTTCTTGCATTCAGCAATCATATGAGCTAGCCCTTGGGTTGCAGCCAGATTTTCATTTAGGTCCTTTTGATCGGGTTTTCCCAGGCTTGGTTTTCTCTGCATCACCCTTCACAGAGGAAAAAAACACAAACATGCATGTCTAGTTATTTAATGTAGAGCAAGAGACATGCTTGGTAAGAAAACATTAAGATTCCCTAATCTACTGGTGATTTAGAGCAGTGCTACCTGGGACTAAATATTGGTATGGTGTTGTCAACTTCTCTTGCTAATCTCTCTGAACCCTTTCTTTGGAATTCCCTCCCCCACCCCTGTTTTTTATCTTCTTATGAGCTTTATTATATTGTAACGAATCTCCAGCAAAAGGCAGGATCCCATAACCATTCTACACCTGTTGTCCCCGAGGTGTCCAAGGTGATCACAGCCGGTAGGGTCAATGCTAGACCGTGCCTGTTGCACATCACTCTTAGCTGTAGTACGGGACCATCAGCAGTGACTCCTGCTCCCCAGAGACATACCTTGGGGAAGAATTCTCTCTTTTGAGAGTGTTCAAGTGGAAGAGGGAAGGTGCTAAGCAGACGGCCAGGTTTGTTGGTGTCATCTGGTTTTCCTTCACTGCAGCTGTGACATCACTCAGGAAATAGAGAAGAATCTGGAGGACCTCCCTGTTCTCATCAGGTAAAAGCATAATGGCAGCCTTGATAGCCTGGAGACGCTGATCCTTTGGCACATCTGCATAATATTAGAAATTCTCTCATCAGCCCATTGATTTTCCACACACACAGCATGAATACATCCCAAAGCAAACTCCAGCTTCAAATATTTGACTCTAGTTTGAAGTGATTTCCTTCAGGATGCATACCATTTGTAGGAAACATGAAGGAATTTTCTTCAACCCACTAGTTTAACTACCCTCAGCTATTTCCTGCCTCACAAGAAATGCAAGCAAGAGGAAGCTGTGCCTAGGCCAGAGTTAATTTTAGATTTAGGTTCAACAGCTACATGCTCCCGCAGATGCACTAAAATGACAGAAGCCTGGAGTCAGGCAGGGAACAAGCAAACACAGTCCAGCCAATTTAGAAATTCTTTGGCTTGCAAAGAAACTTAAAACCTGAATGCATTTTAGAATAGGTAAGTTAATTAAATAAACTGGCTAGCAAACCTTTTCAATAGTGATGTCATAAAATATGCAGAAAGTGCTTTACCAAACACAGAGGGTTACTTTATTGAGCAGATCATTCAAAGTCATGCAGTGGAAAAAGAAAGTCAACGCTGTGAAGTCCCATACCATTAAACAGCTCCTTGGTTACGAACAACAAACAGCCATTGGAAAAATTTGACGTGTGTCTTTATGTAAGGCTTTCTCCTCCAAACTTGAGGGAAACAAAAATGAAATAACCCAGACCAGATCTGCTTCTTATGAAGGGATTTCCAATAAGCCACCTCTGAAGACAACATCAGAGTCTGAGTCCTGGAGCATTTATATCTTCATTAGCACCCCGCCACCCTCACTGCATGTCTTGAAATACATGTGGTGCTACCCAGATATTTAATTGGTATTTGCTTTGTGCTTCAGCAAATTTATAAGGCTAGCAGGTGAGTTTAGAAAGCAGTTTTAAGCAAAAATCCACCGTTCTCCATGCTCTCTCCTCAATCAGCTCAAAGCAAATGTAAGGCACGTGCAGACAATTCCAGTGTGCAGCCTGGAGCACAGCACCAAAGCAAAGGGAAATTTTGTCCTTTGAAGGGAAGCAAAATTTACAGCAGTTTTAAGGCTCTTTGCTTTACACAGAGATAATACTTCCCAACCACCTCTGGGGATTCCTCAGACCTACCGCCTGCAAAAGGAAAGGAACAGATACTGCTGCAATGCTGTGTCAAACTTTTTTGCCTCTAACCCCCAGAGCTGTTGTTTAATATACATGGGAGTGGAGAGTCTGATTAATTTTCTACATAAACCTGCTTGGGAATCCAAACATACAAAAAATGCATGCACTGAAATAATGGTATGTATGTTTTCTTTTTAAACTGTCACCTCTACCTACAGAGCTGTGAAGGAAGTTCCTGTAATGTTTTTTATAACCCTCATCATAAGGAAGGCACACAATACAGCAAGGACTCAAAGAAGGTGTTTTTGCAGTAAGTTCTGTCGTAGCTGTACTACCATGGGAAGAACACATGGGGAGAGAGCTGGGGTGGTGTTAGAAAGAGAAACCACAGGACTGGTAAGATGCCCATAGTGCATCAGTCAGTTTGGACCCCCATGAATGCTTCAAAAAGCTTTGGTTCTGGTCACCAAACATTAATTCACTTTTGGCCATTTTATAAAGTGATAATATTCGCAATGAAACAATGTTGAAAAAAACTTCTGAAAGACAGTATGTTGTTTGAAAAGATCCAGCACAAAATTACCATCTATACAGAACTCAATTTATCTAGCTCACAAGAGAGTGCCTCCCTTGCTGAGTTGAACATGCCATCTCAGAAGGATTGATTATTTTTTCACAAGCATTTATAAACTCTATTCTTTATGTGATTTACTCTAAGCACTTTCTGTTTATGGTACCTATGGGTAAAGCAGCTACAAGTGAGTAACAGAAAAGCTTACAGCTTAGAAGCTGTTTTAAGCAGTTGTGGTGAAGAACAGAAGAATATGAACTATAAGAAAACAGAAATTTTTTGGCAGCCTTGCCAATCCCCTCAAAAGCCTCAAACTCTGTTCATCCAGTGTTTGCTCTGTTTGTTTACTTAGCCATATCAGATATGGCTTATTTTCAAACCATAATATCAAGTATGCTCAAGGAAGAGAAGAAAATTTAGAGCAAGTGATGGAGGATTTGCATTTGTTCCCAAAATAGAGAGAAAGGTGAAATGAAAAGAACTTTTACTATAAATTTTTATACAACTACAATATAAAAAAATCCATTCCTTATGAGGCATCCTGAACTGTAACTTGCTGGAGAAACACAACACGTGTAGTGCCCAGAGAAGCAGTGTTACAAAGTTCCACCCTTGCTACACAAATGACTATTTGGCATCTGCTGCAGAAATCTTATGACTTACATTGGTATATCTGTAAGAAGGTCTCAGAGAGTTTGTTGGTCATGAGAGGCTCAGGGAGATCACGGAAGAATTGCTTTAACATGTCTGCTACATCATAGGCAGACTGGCCTTCGTAGTTGACGCTGTCTGTGGAACTCTCATTCATCTGACGCAAAGCCTGAATTCTTGATTTGACTCCAGACTTCCTAAACAGTCCAACCTAAATATACATATAAAAGTAAACACATTTACAATGAGTCCAGCAAATCTGAAAGGTAAGCATGGTCTTTAGCTTCTTATGTACAGGTTCTAATTTCGTGGCAAGCTTTCCTCACGTTATCTATTTTGTCCTGTTTTGAGTCTTTTTTCAGTCTGACCCAGGAACAGTAAAAATCAATGGAAAGCTGGGCTTTGGGTGCTGCATGCGTGTGGGATGAGAGTACAGCAAAACCCACCTGATCCAGACAGTGGTTGCGGAGGTACCGCATGGCTTGCTGAATGCTCTGTGGAAGAGGCTGCCCTGTGCGCTGGACATTGACTTGCAGTGGTACTCCAAAGACATTTCGGTCTCTATAATCTGGCACCTTTATTCTTTTCATAAATTTCGGTACTGCCCTGTTTAAGAAAAGGGAATGACAAAATTAAATTAAACCTCCGTTGACCATTTATCTTCTGTATTTCCAGTAATTCAGAAAGCAGTGAAAATAAGTGAAACACTTAAAGTAACATGAAAAATAGTGACACTATAAATTATCTAATCCACTCAGGGCTGAGAATGGGGAGAGGATAGAAAACAGTTTCTCTAAGAGAAAGGCTTGACATTTGGGGCAGTATGCTGACTCTAAGTATTAATGTGGTGCTACTCCATCAATATTAGTAGGATGAAAGCTACAGGGTAAAACTGCAGGGGCCAGATCGAATTGCAAGAAAGTCAAAATAAATCCTGTGGTCAGTGACCCCTTATAACACTGCTTCTTTAGCTTTTGGGAAAGATGGGCATTTGAACAATGAGCTTTTGTATGTCAACTACTTGTTCTGCAAAGTCCTCAAACTGGGTCCACCACCCACCAGTGTGCAGAACAGCAGGAAACTGATGTAATACATTTGAGTTTGTCAGCTAAAAACTTCAACTCTATAAACAACCCCTTTGAGGGACCCCCCTCCTTGTCAGCCGGTGACTTTTGCTACCCCCACCTCCCATTCCAGTTTCATTGAGAGGCCTTTCCATCTGCCTATGACTCCAAGGAAAAAGTTACTAAATACAAAAGAATGACTTAACCCTGGGGTCCCCAAGAGTATTGGTTTCGTAAAGGGAAAAAAAGACATTAAAATGTGAAAATATTGAGATCATTTTCCTAAACAAGAAGGAAAGCTAGTGTCCAGTGCAACAACTAATAGGACACAGTAGCACTGGAAAACAGGGAGACCTATTTAACATTTCAACATACAGTACAGCTATACAAATGCTGCATTGGGTTTACAGCTGACAAATCTGTTATATAGCAAAACAGAACCAATTTGTACTGCTGTATAGTTAAGTTTAGGGCATTATTGATACATGTATGAATAATACTTGCTTTGTCAAAAAACATGCCAATGGAATGTGAAAAAACACATTGCGATCTCCACTGAGAATCTGAAGCATGCAGGGATAACTGGTCAATACTTATTTCTGTCTTTCAGAACAAACAACTTCTGTATTTAGAAAGACTGACATAATAACAGCCTTTGAACAGGAGGTACTTTGATGCTGAAGCTAAATACTCTCTATGACTCCTGGGGAAGGGAGGAGGCTGGCCTGTGGTAGGGACAAGAAAAATTTTATTTGCTCCTTTTCATCCTGAAGGTTACACGGGCTGTACTGCAGATACAATAATAAAAGAGCTTTCTATTTCATTCTTCCAACAAAAAATATTCAACTGGGTTACAAACACCTGGCCACAGCAAAAATTGCTGCCTACAAAGAACTCTGTGGTTCTCCAACCTTTCTTTTTCTCTCCATCTCTTTGGCAAGCTAACTGCCTTAAAAAGGCTCATGAGATAACAGAATTAAAGAAAATTTGTATTATTTAATTACATAATTACTTAAAGAAAGTAATGCAAATATTTTAACATAGCTGAAGAAAAGCAAGCATATTAAGATCAACTGCAATTTGTGCCACTGCTTGCTAACTGACTCAATAAACAAGTAGTCCTTCTTTTGCTATAGATAGTGGACATTTTCCTGCTCAGAATGCTGGTCTGTACTTCATTGCTTTTTTTCTCTCACAAGCCCCCTATAAACACACTTCCCAAACCTAATAAGATTACACTTACATAAAAGGTTAGTGATTTTAGCCCTGTCTTAGAAAACCAGAAGTCACTGTCAGCATGGGCTGGAAGATAAAGTGCAAATATGGAAAAAGAGGGATGGAGGGATTAATCGCCTCTTTCCAAAAGTTGCTTGGGATAAGCAAAACTGTCACGCTCATATGATAGGCCTCTCTATACACAGCGCTGTGTCCTTACCAGCTGAAACCATGCTTGTTGGAAGGCGTGTACTTCTCCAGGAGAGCAGTCAGCTTCAGGAGCGAGTACTTCTGCAGCAGGTTCATCTGTGCCACGGACTGGCAGTTGATCTGCAGTGATGCTGAGCTGAGGCTGGGCCGGTGGGAGCTCTGGAAGCTGTGCCACCTCAGCTTGTGCCTGTGGAGAAGATGGGAGACAAAGCAAGGACAGGTTACTGAAACATCTCTGCAAGACACGCGCAGGAATTACTGCAAATGTACTGCTGAGCTCCCTGCCCTTGGCGGTCACATTCTTTTTAGATTTCAAAGGCATCAGCCGGCAGCATCTCTGCTTCACCCAGTGATGCAGCATGTGCAGGTGCTTCAGATGGGAATGCGCACACTGAGCTGACCCACAGCTTGGTGCTAGCTACACGGTCTTGCTCTATCAGATATCCTCTAAGAGCTCCAATACCCTTTTCCCAAAGCCCTTGCAGTATTATGGCAGTGGGAATCTAAAAACTCCATTAAGAAAAAATGGCATGAATTTTTAAGACACATCAAATAGGAACTAAGCACTTCGAAAAGTCCCATTAAGTTATACAAGCAGCTGTAGATGACTAAATGACAGCAGAAACCAGGCCCTACATGATTTGCACCACTTTTAAAGGAGAATGGGAAACAAAGCTAGAAAGAATTCAACTCCTTGCCCTACTACAATACAAAATAGAGTCATCCATCCAAAATCCCAGCAGAAACTGGAAGTCATTGGAAATCCCACTGTGCTACAGCAATCTAGAGAAAGTAAATAAGCCTTATTTTCCCTACACATTTAATGCCCTAGCATGCTACTAGAAACAGCCTGCTACTGAAACATTCAATTTTTTGAAACAGTCTAAAAGACAAGGCTTTTACTACACACTGACACAAACCAGACCATACTTACTCTTGGTTCTCCTAGCCAACTTAAAAAGTGATTAATATTACTTGATTGCCCTCCCTTCCTACCCACCATTTCAGTTTAAAGAATTACTGTCCCCCCAGACCACCTCAACATTGCTTTTTCAATGATGACTCAGGCTGAACATACAAACATACAGCTATGAAATGTGGGAATCACAAAGTGTTGCACAAATACTTCCCTTGCCTGTAATTGTTTTGGGAAGCAATGGGAACAGCCTGTGTGAGTGCTTGAACCTTTAACTGAGTGTGGTGCAGCTACTATAGAGCCACTTGGGTTGTGATCTCACCTGCTGGACCGCGTCAGCGATGCGCCCACCCCAGAGTCCCTCCTGTCCTGAATCCCCGTGGGCTCTTCCGTTTCATTCAGTGAATTCCCTGTACTGTCAAGGTCACTTGGTGTTGTTCGATCATTATCTACATCGAGGTGGATCTGCTTTGGAGAGGAAGGACATGGGGAGATGGAGTCGAGAGCTGAGTCAGAGTCCCCTTCGTCTGAAAACTTCTCTGACCACTGGTTTACTATTCTCTGCATCCCTTTGACATGGTACAGGATGTCATCTAGTTCTGGGAATATGTCTTCATTTTCGAGGTCAGCCAGGTCGCTTGCACTGGAATACAGGATTGATCCTGGCACGTTGTCGTAAATACTCAGGCGACTGCTCACTGAACTAGAGGAGTTGCGCCTTTTCCCCATGCCTAGCTCTTTGGAACTGTCGCCACTGTTTTCCCTCCGAAGGGTGAGGTGGCCATGTCCATGGAAACTCCCTGTCCTCCAGTTCACAGAGGTGTTGCTTTCTGTTGGGGAGAAGTTGCCGTTGGAGAGTGCTTTGGGAAAAGTGCCAGGCTTATGATCCTCAGGGATAAAAAACACGGTGTCTTCTGCAAAACTGCCCCGGTTCTTGAAGTTCTGCTCCATCACATCGCTGAATGTTGACTGGTTGAAGGGGTCAAAGCCTTCCAGGTACATACCCACTCTTTTATTGTACGCACTGAGGCTGCGTGTTCGTGTGACAGGACTGGGTGTGCTGACGGCACTGCTTGTCTCAGACTGGCTGCTGCTGCTGCTGGTCTGGGTGGAATTGGAGACACTCCTCTTTCGTACCATAGGGAAGCTGATGTGATTGCCATTGAGGGCAGAAATCTCCACGCAGTTAAGCTGTTTCAGTTTATCTTCATTGATACCCTCTTGCAGGATGGGCCCACTAATTATCAGCCCAAGCTTTGAAGGAGCTTTGCTCTTGCCATGGTGAGAACTCTTGATTTTTAGGCTCTCCATTCTCTTGAGCAGGCTCTTTGTTTTGGACTTGGTGTTCTTCTCATTAGCTTTTGTATTGAAGCTGAAGCTATTCAGTTCCCTGGGTGAGGGCAGGCTGCTGAATGAGTCATCGTTGGTTACAAAATTGCTCGATGAACAAACGCTCACAACAGAATTTGTCCTGGTAGTAGATGCCTCGCTCTGCAGGGTTGGTTGGTGGCTGCTGGTGCTGCTGATGCTCAGAATAGAAGCCACTTCCTGGCGTTCACTGAGGTCTGTGAGCACGCTCTCCCGGCTTGCTGCATTAGTAAGGTGAGGAGCTTCCGGGGAGGGGATATTCAAGTCTGGTTTTGGAGGGAACACATCAAACTCTTCAAGCCTCGACCACCTCTTGCTGTCCCTCTGAAAAGTCCATTTGCCACTTATTGCACAAGGTTCATCTTCATCTGAATCTTCACTCTGCAAAGAAGAAGAATCCTGAAAGTACTGCTTGCAAACTGCTCAAACAGCAAAGGCGGTTGCATTTAAATACAATGTCCACTGAACTGCTTTAAACATGACCTTGTTCTCACTGAATTTAAAGTGAAAACAGTCTTTTACTTCAGGGAGAGGAAGATTCGGCCATAAAGCCTTCCATGGGAAAAGATAACATGGTACAGGCAACATATTTTAACAGTTTTTAAATACAAAAGATATACCCTTCAAAAAAAGAAACAACGCAATCTGCTTTAAATTGCTCTTTTCTAAAAACCGTAGTATCCATATACTTTCAATTAATTGGTCACAGTGGATAGCCCACACACCAATGGAAATTCCTGACATGCATAAAATTTTACACTGGAGTCAGTCAGGGGTTGGGGTGCCTCTGGACTCTCTCCAAAGTTTCACTCTGTTGATAGTGGCTATGTGTTTATACTCCTCTTTGCAATTATGAGATGTTTCTCATACATTCTGAATTGTAGTGGCTTAATTCCTTACCCATTCGGGAAGTCTAAACAGCCTCCTCACTGTGACTAATGAGACAGCAAAGGAAGCTCTTGCACTGCAAGAGTGTGATGGCTCCAGGCTCTTACCTGGTCCACTCTTCCTCCCACAGACTATCAGCTAACATTTTAAGAATGTTCTGCGAAGTCTCTACTTCAGTCTCGCTTCAGGCAAACTTTAACACTTGTAGATAGTGAGCAGCAAGAGCTCACTGACAGTATAGCACGTAAGTAAATTGTAAATAACATGTTTGATGTATGAGTAATGCTTAGAGTACAATTACACACACATCACTTACGCCTACAATCTTTTCATCGAAATACTGACAGGGAATGATCCTGACATATTTGGTCTTCCATGTATCTGGAAAATTTCACGTTGGAAGAATAAAACAATGAAGAAATTTTAATATGATACCATGAAGCCACAAAATAACCTTTGGTGTTCAAAGTAGGGAACACTAATTGCCACCCAGCTCCTTGAATTTCACTTCATTTGTTTAATTTACTTTAATTTAAAAACAAACACACATGCAATCTCTGAACTGTAACTATTTGTGTGCCAGGAATACAAACATTTCTTCTCTGAAAAACAAGTAAATTATTCATATATCAAGTATTTTATACATGCATATTTTAGATCCTGATCATATCCTAGTTTTTCCTTTAAATAGAACATTAACTCATGAAAAAAAGTGATATACTGTATTTATTTTTTATGACCAAATAAACGAGACACAGAGTAAGCATAATTTTCTTTGTTTCCCCACTACTACAAACTACTTATGTCCATGACATAAAAACAAACAAATGAAAAAAACCCTGCTTTCTTATTTAAAGTTTTCAGGAGGAAAAAAGTCACCTGAAACTGCCAGTGGGTAATAATGATGGTTTGGTGGTGAATGTGACTTAATTGGAAAAAAAAAAAAAAGGTGATCTTAATTTGCAAACAAGTCAGCGCAAACATAAAGAAATATATGCTTCTGCCAGCACAGTCTTCCCCTAGTGTTAAAGAGCTTTAAAGGCTAAGTACTGATTTAATTGGCTCCAACAACAAAAGGGAATAGAAACCAAATCCATCTGCCAGAACATCAGTGGTGAACGAAAACCAAGAAGGACTGAAACAAAAGGTAACACCCAGACTCCAGAAGATCTGAGGCTTGGACCTGAAGTCAGGTCTGGTCTGACCTCTTAACATCAATACTGATCATTCCAGTGTTATAAAGGTTCAGGAATGAGAAATCTTCTGGCAGTCATAAATGGCAATCCAGCTGTCTACCCCTACTTTTAAGGAGTTCCTACATATGCCACCTCAGAGTGTTATCTTCTGGAGCTTGGATGCTGTTCCCAACATACCACAAACAGATAGGGAAAGAGGGGATTAATTCCTGGTAAACAACCTCAGAGCATTTGTATGCATTCTTGTTAAGGGTAGGGCAGCATTGTATTGCCTTAGTCATCTTTATCTGCAGTTGTCATATCCCAGGGGATGGTATCAATTACTGATCCCTCCTAGGACACACACATAGTTTTAAGACAGCTATTGATTGGTACCTTACTTGCAAACCCCAACAACTTAGCTTTCTGTCAGCACTCCCTTACTGAAATTACAGTAGATGCTCTCTTATTTCTCACCATGCTCCACAGGGATCCTGAAGATTCAGTAAACACTTTTAATTCCTGCTGAGCTCCTTGGAAACACGCAAACTTTCTAAAAAGGTAGCTGTTCTATTGTGTAAATATATTGGAAAGGAAACAATATGCCCAGTTTTTGTTTGCAGGCCAAGCACAGTCTAAATGATCCTGTTTATATCATAATAAAATAAAATAATACAATTCTAACGCGATGGCAGAGAACCAAAACTGCAGATGATGTCAAAGACGGTGTTCTAACATTAAGGTGAGCTCATCGTGGCCATCAAGCGCTTTTACAATCCTACTTGAGTGCAGGCAATAGGCTACAACACAGACAACCTCATTGGCAGGCAGAGAAGCCCAGTGCCTTTTAGACTGGAAGCAGCATCCCGAGGAAAAGTTTGCTAGACAAATAACCTTTATCCACAGCCAAGCCCTGCAGTTTTCACAGTGAGAACACAAAAACAAACGTAAGCAGAGTTTTTACTGTGTGTCCTTGCCAGGTTCTACTCAGGTGTTATCCTAAGCTGCAGCTAAGCAATCTGCTAGATGGGTTTTTTTTTCAGTTTTATTAATGCACAATGCTGTAACAGAAGAACTTAAATGAACTTACCCTTTTCCTGTGGGGACTAATTTCTAGCTTCATCACTGCACATTTGTTTAAAGTATTTAAGCGCCTGCAAAGAGCAAATGAAACCATATTAAGAGAACACTCCAGTGTTTTGACACAGGCTATTCCAGTTCAAAGCTTTTGTTAAGGCTGTCCCCAAACTGCTCTGCATACAAATAGCCACAAGGAGAGTTTCAATTAGAGCCCTAATTGTACTTAACTATTAACCCATTACATTTGGCTGTACTCTAACTTCAGAAGGAGGAATAGATGACTGCTTGTCACAATTACCTGAATCAAAGTAAAGAGAAGTTAATGGAAACTCAGACTAAGTTGAGAAGTGCATCACATCCTATGAATTGTAATAATTACATTTGTTCTAAATAGCAGACATCTGAACCCTTAAACAACCAACCTTGACAAACTGAAAATAACAGAAAAGGCTTCTTATTCGACACTGTATACATGCGACTGTATTAAAAAATCATGCTGCTTTAACATTGTACTTTCTAAGCTAAAACTTCCCAGAGGAAAACTTATTTTAGACTTATTAGCTGTCTATTCTGTTTTTGAACAATGATTATTTTCAGTACAGTCCTGGGACAAGACAACTTGCTGGTTTAAAAAACAAACCACCAAAACACAGACCTGATTTTTCCTTTCTAAATTGCAAGGTTCTTTTATACATAAAAATATTTTTCTGAAGGACTAAAATTCAAACCAAAATAAATTGCTGCAGAGACAACAGTTAACCAGACTCATCGTGAAATGTGATAGCAGTCTGGATGCATATCTTGAAGTACTGTATGAATTCATATAAGGATTCCTCTATTCCTCAAGTGAGCTAATGATCTGGTACCCCTAAAACAAACAAAAAATCTTTCTTCTCACCTCTGTCCCAGATGCTCACTGTGCAGGACTGACCACAGACAGCTTAAAGCAGAGCAAAACTTGGCACTGTTCATCACATAGCTCCATGGCAGGTTAGGCCCAGCTAAGTGCAGGCTGCTGTGGTCTCCTGCCCTTCTCCACACCCTTGCCTTCCCCAAAACTGCTACACTGGGACATGGTTCAGCTAAAACCTGTACTGGTAAAGTGTGGTTAAAGAAATACTGATGCTATGGCAAGGCAACGGGCAGAAACAGGCTGGGCACGATGCAGGAGGCAGAAAAGCTGAAGCAGCAGCTTCATGGAAGTGATGGTTTAGTCCCCCGTGTCAATACTTCCACTCATGAGGCTGTACTGTTGGTAGCATGAGGAGACTAACCAAACTGAAAATTAATCTTTCGATATTGGGGTTGAATTTCCCCGAGGTCAGTCCCCAGAGCTACGTGAAGAGTTGTGTGTGCAGGGAAGAGGCAGAAGAGCAGGACCGCTCTTTTCCTTCAAGTGGACCACAGCTAAATTCAACAGCAGCTTTAAAAAGACTAATTAATTCCAAAGTAAGTTATGTAATTTTCACATAATAATTCGTTTGAGCAAAGTGTAAAGAAGAGACTGTATCTGCAGTTTTGAAAAACTAAAACAACAACAGAAAAAGAAATGCTGACTTGCCCTGTTGCTTCAGAGGAGTATTTTCAGATTCATGAAACTTGTAACTTTAATCTAGAAAATGCGTGCACAGAGGATGAATTACTAGTTTCTTCTCTTTTCCCTTGCCTTTTATGCATGGGATTGGTTGCAGATGGTATTTACACAGGGCTTGATCCTGAAGTCATCAAAGAAAATGGGAAAGCTCCTACTGATGCTTTTGCAGCAGTCATGAAGTGAAAAAGAAAAGGCAGTTTGATCTATAATTAGACCCAGCCACAACACAGCAGAAAAGAAGAGAAACAGGAAGAAATGCCATGGGTCAAACAGTAGGGCAGTGGCAGGTTAGAAAAGTTATGCAGATCTCTCTATTTTCATCTTTGCTCTGACTTTAGAAGGCAAAAGGCTCAGTCTTGCTGGCTGCAGCTGGTGAGTACATGCACCCACACATGTCCAGTGAATTTCAGAGGAATAGTATTTACAGTGCAGATGAAGGGTGAATGTCCCATCTATGTGCTACACAACAAAACTGTTTTTTTTTTTTTTTTTTCCAAGAGGCCCTGCAGCATCAGAAAGCTGTCTCCCTCTCTTTGCTATAACCATGTTCTCCTCTCAAATTCTTGGACCTCAAGACCAGGGAATATTAAACTGGCTTCAGTTCTACATTGTGTAATAATTTACAAATTTCACAGTGTTGCAACCTTTGACTTATGCAGAGAGAAGTTATCACTGAATCCCTGGATCAGGCTTTATCTAGCTCCAGCCTGTCTGACCGCTAATAAAGACAATCTCTGATTTCACAGAGATTACATCCCCAGACTTTCCTCCTACTCAAATAAACCCCTGAAATAGTTGGAAAAACACAGAGCAAAGACCTCTGTTTCCACAGAGGGTATTTAAGAAAAAAGATCTCCCAGTACACATCTCACAAAAATTAGTATGAAGGTAAGATAAGGTAAACCCCCATGAGTGAAGTCAAATACAATAGCAGTGACGCAAATAGTCTCTGTTACACATCTGACAGTTTCCCCTTTAAAATCTAGATGCTCTGCAGAAATTGCCTCAAGTCTTCAACTTTCATTATATACATCACACATTCTGCTTCAACTTCTGCTCAAATTCAGCAGTGCCCAGGTTCTTGAACTATAAATCACTGAAAATGCAGTGCAAGACGCAAAATTGCCTTCCAAGCACATTAGCGAGTCTGCAAAGTTAAGATTATAGAATTTAGGCATTGCCAGGATGAGATTTTCCTATCCAACTGTAATTAACCTTTGCAATACTTTTACAGCATATATTCACAAATTCATTTTCTACAGATCTCATCAAATTGATGCTTTTTAATGAACCACAATTTTCTCTTCTGGCTCTGGACCTTCTCCTTTAGTAATTCCATTCCCAGTTATAAATTCAATTTATCATTTCCCTACTGACATTCAGCAGGCCTGCCTCATTCTTTAGCTCTGTCTTATTCTGTCCAAACCTGTCTCAATGACACCTTCCTGAAGACAAGATGGGAGATGGAGGGACGGGGCAGGATTGCTGCAGACAGCAGTTACAGCTGTTTTACCGTCTGGCTGTCTCAGTCTCAATTTCAACAATGCCTCCTACCCTGGCCACTTTTTAGATGACTGTCTGGATGACAAGATAATATTCTTTCCCATCATTTAGACAAATGCCTTTGAGTCAGCCCTCTCTCTATACATCTTCACATCCAGATGGTATCTTACTCCCATGGAGCATTCTATCTCCAAGACATCACTTTTCCTCACTCTCACTGTACTCCTACCCAGGCTTCTTCACCTGGACTCTACAAAACCCTTCCTCCTGAGGGTGACTGATGCAGCAGGGCCTGCCTCTCAGTCCCAGACCCCGAATTGAGACTGGCCCATATCAGCCCTGAGTGACAATTACACTGGAAGCCTGAACCTGCTGCGCCCAAAACATAAGGCACTGGAGCTTCTCTCAGAAATGAGTAAATGATGCATTTTTCCCAGTCTTCTCCTCAGAAATGGCCAAACTAGTGTAGTCCAAACTTCTCTTAAGAAATGCAGCCTGAACAAGACATTCACTACAAAAAACTAAAGTGTGAACAGATAACTTCTAAATTAAAATATGAGTTTATGATGTGAAGTCTTTTTTTTAACCTGGTACTAGTCAGTGGTATGTTGGCTATAACCCCGGGTAATTAATTTTGTTCTCACTAACAGGAGAAATTCTCACCCCATGCACCAACTGTATGATCTACCTCTAAAGATTAAAATATTTTCTTGATGAACTTATACTTGTAATTTTCTCTTATAGGGCAAATTCCAGCTCCATCATACCTGTAACTAACTAATGATACAAGGGCTTTCTTGTCTCACTGGACAGCCTCTACGTTGGCTCCTGGGGTTCATCTGCATATTCTAACCTGCAAAGGAGGCCAACTCTCCACAAACAAAATTATATGAGCAGTGAACGCTGCTCATGCAAATACATTACGATTGATTTCTCGGGTGAGAAGTCCTGATGATAAAAGACTTAAGAAACCTCTCACGTATATACTGTGGCAGTTTTCTAGCTATGCATAAGGAGATTAAAGAGGACTTCCATCATGGTTTGCTATGTATTTTGTACTTAGCAACAACTTCTAGGATAGAAGCATGTTTCAGTACTTAGTTTCATCAGCACATGATGCAGCCAGTTATCCTTCAGAGAAAAATTCCCAGTCATTAATCTACATAAAGTCTTATGAAATCAAGGCCAGCAATGGTTTGCACAGTCACTACCGGAAACATCCTAGTAGGGTCATCACTCTTATGTTTTTAACCCTATATTTCATTGTAAGATCAATAAATGACATTTCTTAACCATCTGTCTTCTGCTGTTACAGAGTGCCATATGCTATCTCTTTAAATCAAGTCTCAAGCTGCTTTTCACTTGAAATTCTTCCATAAAAAACTTAATGGGGTGGATATTGATACTGTTTCCATTCAGAAAGGAATGTGGTAAAACATTTACTAATAAGCTGGTTTTAAAGTTATGTTAATTTTCTTACGTACATTAATAAGAGTATGAAATAATAATTAACAATACTATTCAGATGTAAACTATCATCTAAAATGCTTCAAACTTAAAAAAGAAATCCCTGTCACTGTGATTTCTATAGTCTTTTTAAAACAGTTTTTCACATACAGTAATCAGAACAAGGTAATTAGAACTGCTGGCAGAACACTGCCTGTTATACAGAAAAGCAGATTCTCAGCACAGACCACTTACTATTTTGTTACCATCCACTCAGTACACTGCTCACTTAGCTCTGTGCTGAAAGGGCAAACAACTCCCAAACTATTCTGATTTTCAGTCAAGAAACAGTGATAGACCTAAGGTTGTGAAACAGTTCTTTTACTGAGTAAACCCTTTACTGTTTACACACTGACCATAGCATGAGTCAAAATAAACCCAGGCTGCAGGCAGAAAGGCAGCATTCCAAAGTATGTGCTTCCCCATGTTTTTTAATGAGCTTTGCAAAATTAAACAAGGAGGTGTAGAAAAAAAAAGTCTAAAGGTGGAAATGTGGTAATGTACTGCTTTTGTCTAACACAAATGGTAAAGGGCCAAATTCAGACATCTGAGACGATTAACTGAATTGCTTCAGTTTCATTTTGAGGTGGGAATCTCAATGTTTCTGGAGAAACTTTAGGGTCAGTTTTAAAGCTACCTTGTAAAAGATAACTCTGATGTATAAGCCACAGGCTTCAGAATGACACAGTTCAGCCTTTAAAATCTTTTGTCTCAAGCTACAGTGGTAGCTTGTCTCAAGACTGATAGTTTCCTATGCATATTACACAGAAAACAATCTGAAGATGAAAGTGGTTCTTTTACAATTAGCAGCCTTATTACAGACTTTCTATGTTCACGAAACAACTATATACACATATAATTTTGGTTTTCTCACCCTTCTAAGAAGACTTGCAGTGTAGACTTCCATTGGACACAGATCTTTTTACTGTCCTCTATGTTCAGAAAAAGTGCTAACTGCTTTTATGCATCACACTAGCAGCAAGTCTCATAAAGATATGAGGGCACACTGTTACTTTCACCAGTGAGAAACAATCTGCTACCTTTTTTCCCCATATAATTAAATAATCCCAGGTTAAGAAGTATTCTTGCAGATGAGCAACAAATCCAAAATACTCTGGTTTCAGTGGTTTTTGTTTTCCTGACAAGGGAAGACCACATTTCTGGGAACCAGCATTTATTCACATTGCTCTACTTTCTGTTCAATGACTATACAAGTTCCAGGACACACAAATAAGCAGACCAATGCATCACATTTAAACATCAGTGGAACAGGTGTCCCACACTTGAGCATGGCACATCTTGAATGTGAATTTAATATTAAAGAGATTTTTCCCCTCCTAATGACTGGACAACAAATCTGTTTTCTTAGTTTGAAAATCCTGTAAATATTTCTGAGGAACTCTAAATTCCAGTCCCTCTCTTTCCCTTCCAAGTATGGCAGTGATGGCATGAGAGCACTATAAACTTAAAGCCGTTCTTAAAAGGATTTTGTAATTCATTAGAATTACTGATATTTAGAGTTGCAGACAACATGCATGCAGTATCCAAAAGCATTCATTTTGCAGGCAGTTTGGAAAGCTGCCATACTGAAGGACAGAGGCATAAAACTGCACTTATTTCTAGGTAATAGGAGACATGAAAAGTTAAAGCTTTTTTTTTTTCCCATTTAAGATTGCAGACTCGCTCTACAGAAGATAACTGATGGATGGGTTAATGTTAGATGATGTCAGATGAAGACATTGTAATTACTTTTATGACAAAACTAGTAATGCTGAGGCTGTGGTTCTGTAAAAAACATCCTGCCACACACCAGCAAGTCTTCCTCCCTCTTTTTCTCTACCCATCCCTTCTGCCCCTGCAGCTGGCTGTGGGACCCTGCCCCATCCTTCACACCTCCTCTGAAGTTTATTATACTTTTCCACTGACTTAATTTACTAACCCAGCAAAGGACTATCAAGACTCTTCTTGTGGGGTGAATAAGTTTGTGGAAGGAGCCTATAAACAACAAGGATAAGTTAATGGGAGGCTAAGGGTAGGCCAGTCTTTGCAGCAGTGACAAATTATTAGATTGGCTTACATTATCACTTTCAGTCACACCCGCATTATACAAGGTGATGCACTGAAGCCAGCATGAGGTTTTGTATACATAGAATATTGTTTGTACACACAGCTGCTCACCAATGTAAGAAAGGAGAGTGCACCAGCATCACTTGGCTAATACTGTTTCCAAAACCCAATTCCTGTGTGGGAACGGGTGCTGCAGTTGTATGTGCAGATGGCTATAGCTTTTTTTTTATAGTTCTGCTTTCACATGCCTAACTAGTTTGCGAACTAGAAGCAAACAAAGAAGAATAATAAAAAATATGCTTATGAAATCTCTGTCAGGAAGACTCTGGCCACTCTCCTTCTAACTTTCTTTTAAATAAGATTCCCAAACATTACTTAGCCCAATATATTATTCTCAAGAAAACCACATACTTTTGTATGCTTTTTTACTGGGCTTTTTCTAGGTACTTTCTATTACACAGGAAGGGTTTTGTTTCAAAATGCAGTGTGATTTTTATTCACCTACCTGCATAATGCTTCAATAGCATCTCTGTCCAGAAAGTCATGCTCTCGCTTGACTAGAGCGATGTCAATTGGAAAAAGGAGATCTGTAGGAAAGGAGAGAGATGGAATCAAAATGATACTTTTTCCCAGTGGTATGTTATTTCAAACAACCAGCTGCCTCCAGCTGAGCTCATCAAAATGCCAGTGATTGGCACTTCTTAGGTAAACACATGCTATCACCTCAAATGCCAGAGGTGCTTCCTTTTCACGTACACATTTTTGACAAGATTTGGTAACTGAAAGTCTATACACAGAATGGAGGAAAAATGAGCAAAGCAGCGATGAAACAGTGGGAGGGAAAGAGGCAAACCCAAGCTTCAAACATAAGTATAATCTAACTCAGGTTAGCTTTATTTAAAATAAATATGCAATCTCCATCAAAGTACTAATATCTCATATTAAAGACAAAAAGGTCAGTAAATGCTAAAACTCTGTGAAAGAATGAAAAAAACTCAACCCTGATCTCCTTGGCTATTAATCAAGCTATTTAAAAGTTTGACACTGTTACAACATTAATGAGATAAGGATTGAAATGAAAGCGAGCCAAGCAGCGTGGAGCCCATACTACCTCCTTTCCTTAGGAGATTATTTAGGTAAACAACTAGGAGAGTGAGGGGGATGAAACAATGCTGGCAGAGAGCTGAAAATTTACTACAGCTCTGAAGCAGCAACAACATATATATTATTTACTGTCCTCCACAGATTCCTGACTGTCATATAGGTCCTGATCTGGCATTCCTTGCACAGCTAAAACTCCCACCCAAAGTCTCTGGTTGTTCAGGGTCCACAGAAATACAAGGCCAGTCTATGAATATACTGTTGCAGTTGCATACAATTTTCCTGGTCCAAGTAATTATCTACAAATTTTTTAATTTCCAGAGACTGGGAAAGAAGGAGTTGGAATGATTATAAGAATGATGTTAATTTCTAGAAAGGTATTTTCTACACCAACATAAAATCTCTCAAATGAATTTCTATGTCCTGATTTTCACAGAATGGTTTGGGTTGGAAGAGACCTTAAAGTTCATCTAGTTCCAAGCCCCCTACTATGGACAGGGACACCTTCCACTAGACCAGGTTGCTCGAAGACCTATCCAATCTGGTCTTGAAGACTTCCAGGGCTGGAATATCTGCAGCTTCCACAATTGCCTCAGGAATAAACAAATTATGAAATAATCTGCAAAATGCAAGGAATTCTGTCTTTTCTACAGAAAACTGCAGTCTTAGCAAAGCAACTGGTTCACCAATTAATCTCCATTTTAAATATGCACTGTGTGGGAGCACTCTATATAGGCAACTTCTCAGAACTGTTGTACTATACCCAATTGATTCATAAGTTTCCCCTTCACTATCTTATGTCAAAAGTGCAAGTAAAGAGAGTGAGTGCATTCAACTGGTATTTTTCAGCAGTGCTGATGTAAGTTTTTGCACTGAGAAAGTCAGCATCTTAGAAAGCCCACAAGAAAACACATGGGAGAACTTAAGTGAGAGAGGTAACTTGGAAGAATTTGATAGTCTGCACAAGTCTTAATCCATGCTGTTGCTGGTTTTGTTGTTGCTGTTGCTGCTTGCAAAGGACAATGGTATATTGTTTTCATGTAAGGACAGCTGTCTTTTCAATGGATATGGCTGGCCTTGCTCTCACCTCTTCTCTCTCACTCCTGTGATCCTTTTGATGTTAGACAGGACATGGTCATATGTTAGAAACTTCATATAAGTTTTGAATCTCTAGGTAGAACAATGGTAACCACATATTTTCTGAATGCAAGTAATTTGTTACAGGACTTACAGCTCAGGATAATAAGAAACTCACAAGCCCCCATACTCAGCTGAGAGTTTTGTTCCCAATTATAACAAAGAGTGGAAGTACACTTCCAGCTCTGCATCCCAAGAAAATCTTTGCATCTACATTAGCACAAAAAAAAAAAAAAAAAAAAAGAGAAAAAAGGAAGAAAGGAAGAAGGAAATTTAATTTCTGGAGGTGAAGAAAAGTTTTGCCAAGTACTGCTTTTGAAAGTGCTATTATCATCTCATATTGCCAATGCAGCTGCAAATCAAAGCTCAACAAGATCATTTTTCAAGAAAGTCAGCTCAGCATTTGCTGTAATTTTCAACAGTTATTCACTGTAAATAATGAACTTTCTATGCTCATTCTTACAAGCAGCAGCTGGAGTTTATTTTGTAAAAATGAAGAGGCAGTTAAGAGAGCATAATAATTTTACTATAATGCAAATAATTTTAAATGGTGTGGGGGGCAAATTCTGAAAAATAGTATACATATATAAAAAGGATGTTACACTTTAAAACAAGCTTCCATACGTTACTCTGCATCAGAGTGTGAGAACTGTATGCCAAAACTGCAAATTCCTAGTAGGTTAGAGGCAGTGAAGACAACAGTTTTAATTGAGCAGTCGTGCAAAGTGAATCCATCCTACAGAAGGACAAGTGACTGCAGAAGGCAGCAGTCTCTCTGAGGAGCTGCACATCTGTGCAACAGCAGCTCGTACGTTCTTTTTCCCTTCACAGTGAGCCTGTGTCTAGCACCAAAGCAAATTGTTTGGAAAAAAACACAGGACTTGGGAATCATGAGGCATACAGATGCACCTATGCATACGCAGAATCTCCTATCACTGCCCCATGAGGAGAGCTGGCCAGTGGAGCTGGACACAGCTTTTGTATTTCTCCAAGACTGGTCTTGTAGCAGTGGATGATTACATTCATTTGTGTTTTAACTAGAGGGAATGTACCACAGTGCTTACCTTTATATTTGTTCTATGAGGGCATTTGGAAGATTCAGACTGAATCGGGAACCTGAAACAAATTTAAAACTCCAAGAGTGCTTCAGAGTCTCATTAGGTTTGGTACATCTATGCATGTGGTGGGTAGCAGAGAGCAGTCCAGTCCCTATAAGTCATCTTATGTATTGGCACTTCAGTTGTGCCCCTGAACCTCATTTATTGGTGAATATTATGTCTTACTGTCCAAAAGTGGCCAGGGGATGGTTGACTTGCAAGCTCAGAAGCCTACCTTCATAAAGCTGCGCATACTGCGGGAACCCAGCAGCCCGCAGCCAGTCACAAGCTTCCTTGGCCTCGATTTCTGGAAGACGACAGAAATAAGACACCTTCTGATTAGTCATCTGCAGAGCAAAAACTTCCTCTCCACCACTTCTACTATTCCTGTTACAAAATAAGCACAAAAGTATCCAGAAACTTTGAACATAGACACAGGTTTGCTTATCTCAGTTTGCTTTTCTTACCATCAAACATATCTTAGATTCTGCAAAGTCACTAGTTTTCAGCAGTCATTTATCAACAGCTCATCATTTTAATTGTTAGAGAAACAGGCACAAATGAAAACTGCAACAGTTATGGATCATTCCATACAGGTTTTGCTAACATTAGAGAAACCAGCACTGCAGCCAACACGAGCAGCATTTGTTCAGCAAATCTTATGATCCTCTTGGCACAAGTACTTTGTCTTGATAGAAATTCCTAGTAGAGCTTGCAATTCTGTGCACTTTAACACCTTGTAGATAGTACTGACAGACTCAAGCCCAAGAACAACTGACACACTGTACTGCAGATCACTCGAGCACATATTTACTACCCAACAAGAACCTAGTTTCACTGGAGGTCTTCAAGGCATTTATGAATTACTTGGTATATTACAGGAAACTTTCCCTGACACTGCCCAAAACAGCATGCCGCAGAATGAAATTATTCACATACATATACATGACACTGAAAGAAAGGAAACATTCTGAACATGGGTTATATTAGTCTTTGAATAAATTACACACAAATTCATTTGTTACCTACTACAAGTAGCAATAAAGAATATGTTATCCCATTAGCTCAAACTAGGAAAATATAAAAGGTATTTAGGGTATTCTCCAATTGCTGAAGAAATGGATTGGACTAATTTTGTTCTAAAAATTCAAGGAAGTTCTACTGGGAATTTAGCTCCCTGCTTAGAACTGATCAAACAGACAATGACCAATCAGGAGCTATTAAGGTTTGTCTGGCTTTGATTATATTCACTGTTCTTGATGGACCAGAAAAGAAAAGCTTCATTATGTACAACTCAGTACACAATTTTGCCACCTACTTGGAGAAGATATATAGCTACCTGCTGGAGAAACCATGTGCAAAGAGTTTGCTTAGAATTGCTCAGAATACAGGTTACTACATACAGGGCACTGAAGAACCAAACACAAGTAAAGTATCTCAAGATTTTGTCACACTATAAAATATTCCCAGTGAGATATAGGTACACAAAATTGGAAGAAATGGCAGGCAACTTTTAGCATCTCCAAAATGATGGCAATCCCCTTCTAATTTTACAAATTGCTACAATAGTGTTAAAATATTTGTGCTTTGCCAGACTACTTTGCTAAAACAAACCAAGGGGTTAAAGTGAGCCAAAACACAACATTCCAGATAAATAAACATCTAAAAACCCACTCTTGTTGAAGTCAGGACAAGTACACATTTGAGCAACTTCTATTTGCTTCACCTTTGAGTTATGGGACCACATGAGAACAAGCACGTACAGACATATTGACTTAGCTACTGATTAAGGAAAGGCATTCTTCAATTCCAGTTGCAAGCAATTGTAAAGTTTTGCTTCAAGTAGTATTTTAATTTCATTACCCTAAGAAAACATATTGGAAGTTTAATAAAGAAGATAAAAAAAATTCTAAAATATCTTTAAAACTTATCCTACTAAAGCAAGAACAAACAACATGATAATAATATCTCAGAAGCAACTAAAGTAGCAAAGCAAAAAATCTGCAATAAATTTTTAAGAGTACTTAAGATAAAATGCAATATCTTATAGGTCACATCCTGCAGGACTGAATGAGAATTTTACTCGATTTAAAACTAGAAAGAAAAATTATCCCAAATAACTAGAATATACTTAAAAGTGGAAGTACGTGCTTGTAGTGAACTGAAAAAAGCATTGATTCCTTACTACTACAGGGGCTCTTCAATGTGTTTAAATATTTGTTCACAGGTCTTTTACTGAGCAACCTAGGTGTATGACCTATAAAATATTTCTAGAGCTAGAAAATTATGAATATGCATTTATCAGACTTTTTTAACATTCTCTTTAGAAGCTTTGTGTATCTTTTCTGCAAATATATACACAAGTTATGTGGAAGTTACATTTTATGGGCACCCAGGTGTCAGGTGCCTTTGGGATTTTCGGAGCATATTTGCCTTCAAAATACCTTTGAGAATCCCCCAAGAAGTCTACCTAAGCAATGAAACACCAGGGTTTTTCCTATTTGGCCACAAGAATTCCAGAGAATAATAAAACACAGTGGACCTGTTCATCGATTAGGCTAGGTAAATACTTAGGGCTGGGTACAAGACAGCACCAAGGGTTTAAAAGCCATATTTGCCCCATTTTCATAGCCAGGGCTCTAGCACCTGGGTCCTGTTGTAAGTCCTTGGAAGGGTGAGGGGTTTGGAGTATTGTCTTGAATAAGGAGCCAAGGAGTCCCCTGAAGTCAGGGCTCTCTCTGTGTCATCTCCATCCACACAAAGTATATGTAAGAGAGAGACATGACAGGGGTGACAGAGTGGGGATGGGATGTAAAAGAGTAGCTCCTTTGTTCAACTCCAGTTGGCTAAACTCAGTTGGCTCCTAGACTGTACCTGTGCAGTGTGATCAGACATACGGAAAGGTAATTTTTCAACCCAGCTTCCCCATTTCAACCTAGTTGGCTAGTGATGAGCCAGAGTAAGAACAAAACTGTGTATGTATGTGAAATTCAGGCAGATCAAAATATAGCCAGAGTGAGAATCAAGGCCAGGGTGTGCTGATTAGGCTGCACTGAAAGCCACGTACACTGATCAAGCTTCCTCACGTAAGGGATACAAATTTAAACAGCTGAGAGCTTGTATAGGTAAAAAATTAATTACTGCAACTTAGCTGGAACCTGCCTTTGAGAATAAAATACATTGGTTAAATCTGAGGTTCTAGTCAAATCATTTAAACTACCTTAGAGGGAGAAGCTCATTCCTACAATTTCCAAATACCAGTTTTCAGCTCAGGAGCATTAGCCCTGAGACTCCTGGTTTGCAAATTGCCACAGTTTCGTATCCAGGTGGACATGAGAATATGTGCAAGTCTTTGTCATCCTAACCAATGGCAATCAAGATAATAAGGGACAAAAGAGAGAAGAATAGACCTTCCAAAATCAGATTTTTCAGCTATTTCTAAAAGGTTTTAGAAGGGTCAGAGCATCAAGAAACCTTTGTTCAGTCTCCCAGGGGACCTAGGTTACAGATCATTATCTGAGCTATGAAGTCACTGTCAAGCACAGGATCTGCTTGGTTGGGGCCAGCTGATAGCCAGGAGGAGGAGAGAGAGCTTGCAGAGGAACTCTGCACTGCTTTCCAACCCATTTTCATGAAGCTCTACGTCAGCTCCAATAATCTGCCACAATATGCAAAGCAATTTCCAATGAAGGCCTGGCAGCTGAACTGATACAAGTAGCTGCAGGCAAAGGACTAGTCTCACTCCCTCCTTCCCACTCCATTCCTGCAGTGCCACTTCCTTTCTAAATCAAACATCCTTGCCAGTTAAAACCTTTACAATAAACTACAATTCGGTATACATTCCAAGCAAGAAATGTATGTGCAGCTTTTCAGATGTGCATCCTGTGCCCTCCCCCAGCAGCAGGAGGTTCTGGTACAAAGAACCACTGGCAAGAAAGAAATTGCGCTATTATTTTTAAATGTCCTGATACACAAAAAAATCTCTTAGAAAGTAAAACAAAACAAACAAAAAAACCCCCCACCTAAACCCCCCAAAACCCAAAAAGGAGTACAATGAAGTCTTTATTCTTGATGTCGTTTAAGCAAACAGCAGGCAAATGTGTTAAAGAGGAAACAGGAAATTTTTATTGGAAACAGCTTTATTTGTTAGTCCATTTCACAAAGCAAGCCTCCATGCTCAAATCAAGGGTAGGAGTTCCTTTTGTGTATGGTTGGGAACCAGTAGTGCTTATTTACCCACTTCCAGGGGGATTAGGAGGACCCAGTTCTCCCCAGACTGGGAAGTGAAAATGGAAAAGTCTAACTTGCTTTTTGTTAAACTTTGGATAATCTTGGTTTCTGGCCCTGCAAGTTTGCAAGTTTAAACCTTCAGAGCAAAAATAATTCACACCTTGTTTTACACTGCAGTTGCAGAAGGGATAGCTCTAAGATGTCTATAGTCTTTTGTTTGATGATACCTTTCCTCCTATAGAAAATAAAAACCACACAGTGTGATGCTGCAATAATTTTCTTTCAGAAAAAAAGTCATCATAGCAGTGTAGTTAGGAACAGCAACATCACGTACTTTCATTCTTCCTTTCTTTTTGCTTCCATGAAATAACAAGCAATTTAAGCACTAGCTCTCTCAGGGGCTTCAGGACAAGGTGAAAAACAGATGTATCTTTGTACAGTCATGCACTGACTCAATTTTCACCTAAGTGCTAAACATCTTACGAACAGTTCCAAGCAGATGGTTTCCTCTTGCCTCAACTCAGACACCTTTACAACCATATTAGCACCTCCACACATCAGTTCTACTCATCTCACCTTTTGGCTCTGTTAAGAGAGCAGATTGTAAAAATCTGTAGTGACACTGGTCAAACCTACGCTGTTAAAATAAAATTTCACAAAAAAATGGGCTTGACTTCTGAAGTTTCACTGCAATGTTATACATAACAACTGGTTTGTTTGAGCTTCTTAATTTCATCTTGGACTTGATTTTAAACCAAGTTATTCTAGTTGAAATTTATTATTTGACTTTTCTTTCAGAATAGAGAAAAAAATTGTAAAAATTGAACACAAAATCATCTTCCTGAATTAGCTTGAGGGACAGTCTCTCCCATGCAGTGCAGAGAATATGATTTCAGATCATGAATGCTGGAGATGAATACACTTGCTCTTTATTTTAGTGCCTAAAACTCCATAAACTATCTGCACGTTTTCTAAGGAACAGAGGAGCACCTGGAGCACATAGAGCAAAAAAGTTTCTTCCCTGTCCAGGACTGATGCTCCAGTTTAATGGCTGCAAAAGGGCTTGTATGCTCAGAAGCTCATCCTCTTTTTCTGTCTGTATCAGAAATTACCTCTCCCTACATATCAAGTCCCTCTGAAATTTCTGGTGCTTTACAAAATTTGTTTTCCACTCCAAAACACTGTCTTCAGCTACTGGGGAGCTTGAGATCATTCAGGATCATATTTTTTAAGACCAGCTGTGGTATATATGAGAAATACTTTTCTCTGGATAGAATTCCCCTGTCCAAGTACAAGCAATCGTTCTTCCTAGTGTCGAATTGCATTCCTGTCATGTGAATTGCAGTCCCAACACCAGACCTGATCACACTATACAACCACTCAGTCTATAGATACATGAACATGGATGTGAAATCTGAGACAAACTGGGGAAATAACTGCACTGCGGTAGCTGTCTACAAACGAGCAGGCCAGGCACTGAAAATGATAAATCAGTTTTGTGTAATGCCATATGCCTGCAGCCCTTTAAAGCTGGGACAGTATGACTGACTTCCTAAGAGTTAGCCTGCTAAGTGTCCATGGCCTCAGATGGTTTTCACTTTGAAGATATGCAACTGTTGCTTGAAAATAATTAAATTCCTTTTCATAAGTCTGTTTTTTCTCAAACTTACATCATTAAATATTCCTTAGGCAGTGTCATTAACTTTCTGCTCCGCATCTTTCAAAAAAGCAGCACATAACAAGGACTAAAGAAAGCAAAAATGTAGTTAGGGAAGAACTGCATTTTATAAGGATAATGCTCTCAAACACTGAAACTTGCGAAGCTTGTCAATAAATGTTCAACTACTAAAAGCTAGAGCATTCTGAAAATCCCATAAAAAGCTCTTGCCAAATTTCTAACTCATTTGGAATTTCTCCCAATTGTAAGAGAACAACCTAATCTTATACAACTGTTCTAAAATAATAGTCTGACACATTCAGCCCATCAATGATGCATTTCTAGAAGAACCAGGGAGATCAAGAGAATATGAAGTACAGCTTTTGAGCTGATTACAAGCTTGCAGGTTTTTAAATGAAAGCTAACAACCTTCCCAAGTCACTTTTCTCCTTTCACCTTCAAAGTGCAACTTAAATTCTGCAACAGCAGCTGCCTTTTTCGATGTGCTCCTGTATTTCACTATGCTTCAATTTACCTGGTACAGTCAAACAATACATGCTGGGATCTCCACTTATCACTGCCTGTCTCAACAATGAATTCAAGTCAATATGGATGCAAGTGCAATTTTAAGGAAATCTTTCTTACTAAGAATTTTTGTGGGGGTGGGAGGAGGGGAACCCACAAGTTCTTGAAGGAAACCATACACAACACCAAATACATATACTGCTTTCTAGTAATAAAACCCTATAAATAGGTGGTGGTGATGAATGTTACTCAGATATTTCTCAACTATATGATGAAAAAAATACTCTCCTAGTGTTCCTGCTGACTTTGGGTTGAACATGGGACTTGCTTTTCAAGTTACTGAGCCTTGCAGCAAGACAGTAACTATGCTGCTGATGTTATGTATAAACCACAGGACACTGGGAGAAGAAATAGAGTATGTTTGGAATTTGTGTGGGAAGAGATGAAGAAGAAGTAAGGAAACACATGTTTAAGGTCATATATTGATGTGTTCGCTAAAAAAAAAGCAGGAAGCTTGAACCCCTTTGTTGATGTTGTTGTTGTTGTCAGTGGAGCTTTTGGAGAGAGCAAATGGCTTACTTCCACTGATGGGGATTTAAGTTTGTTTATTCCCTTATTGATGAAAGCTAAATAAAATAAAAATTAAAAAAAAAGTGACCAGTTTCCAAAATATCTGCATAGGTGTATGTTGTCTGTATGCAATTTCCCTCCCTACCAACTATACCAGATTACAGAATATAGTAGTTTTAATTGCTCACCAATGCTCTTGGCTAACACACGAAACACAATACTGCTTTTGTGGGTGAAAATCTAATTATTAAACTTCAACATCCTGTTCATAGTCTCCAGCATATCAAAATCACTAAAAAGTTTTTCAGCTTAAAACTTAAAAAAAAGAAACAGCATTTGTTCAAAATATTTAAAATGTTTAGGGATTGAGCCAACACTCGTTGACATCAATGGGAGCCCTCCTATATTTCAGAGGACTTAAGTAGGACTTTCCCAACATGAAGCCATGGGTCTCTAAAACCCACCAATACTCTTTTCAGGAATAAATAGGGTCAGTTTCACAGTTCTCATTATTTTTAGCATGAGGAGAAGTCCAGGTTTTCATCAGAGCACACAGGACAGTGCCCTTGGCAGAAGGGCAGAGGGCACAACCACCACCCCCAGAGCATACCCTGGCTGGCAAGAGGTCCTCTCCTCCCCTCTGTCAAGAGGACCTGGAGCAACTGATGTGCTCTGAAAAGCCAAATCAACACCATTTCAGGATCTAATACAGGGTTACTGGAATAAAGGATATTCCCCATCTCTCTGTCAAGACACAAAAGAATCATCACAACTCCTGGTTTATACCATAAACCAAGTTTATTATTTACTCCTAAATTGGGTTTTTTTTCCAATTTTGAGCATATACAGGAGAATTAAGAAAGTAATTTAAAAAACAGTGTGATCTAAAGTTAAAAACTAACTTTGTTTAATCAGAAAACTAAAGCTTCATGCAGTTGTTTTCTTGACAAATAACTCTTTTTAGAGATTAAAGGTAGTCTTCTCCCATTTGTTTTTAAGAAGGTTCACAGATGAAGAGGAACAAGATGTCAAGTGACTTAAAAAACCCTTAAGAAATAATTGGGCACGTGGGTTATTTATCTGGCCCGATTAACACAGGGTGGTCTTGGAGGAGGATTATTTGGGGTAGAGAAAGCAGTTAGCCAAATCCTCTGATGGAGGTCATGTTGACAGATTCCAGAGTGAGAAACGAATCCTCCTACAAAGACTGCAAAACAGAAGATGACTTTAACCTTTTCTTCTCTCAGAAATGACTTGGTTAGTATGACCTTTGAGAACATACTGAAGGGCAAACATTAACCATTGCTACTCCTAAGCCCAGCATTAATATCCTCCCATTGCACCCTGTCTTCAAGTTAGTAAACTTGCACACTGTATGTACGCAAAGCTCAACACAAAGGCTCATAGAGCTCTGAAGGGAGGCAAAAGTGAGTAAGCCCAGCATGACAGACACTTCATAAAAAAAAGCACAAAATGTGGGTTACCTGTTCAGATCTAGGAAATAACAGTGGTATAAGAACTGATCTGAACTGTCTCAATGGTTTATACAAAAGAAAATAGATTTTCTACAGACAGTAGAAGCTTCTTCAAGCTTGTGAAGACTCAGCCTCAAAACCATCCACACATGCACGTAGGAACAACTGTATGGAAGAATGCCTACCTTTACCTTATAACCATTTATAGCCAATCTCATCGATGACCCAGTCCCAAACTGCATCCTGTGTGGATGATACAACTCTAGACACAAAATACCAGTGGCAGTGAAACAGCCCAGCATACAGCTGCTTGCATTCCAGACTAATGCCTCTTTCCCTAATGTGGAATTAAAGACATAAACATAGATTTTCCCAAAGCACATATTACTATGAACTTCCTGTTTCCAGATATTACAGGCAGTTACAGTATTCTGTCTGTGATATTCCATACTTGAAAATGCTTTTTTCAGTACTTGATCTAATGGTCACACCTTGTATGTATGGAAGAAGGGAAGTTAAAACACATAATGAAGCTTTACACAGGAAAGTTTCTTGTATCTTATATGCACAGGAAATCTGTTCTCAGAGACACCCACAGAGAACAGAAGGAAGGGTGGCCAGGAGAACATCCACTTCTGTGGGTCCACAGGGTCACAGAGAGAACATCCCCAAAATGCAAAAATGCAGGGGACGTGTGTGTGTGTGTGTGTGTGTGTGTTTTTCTTAATCCTGAATCTTCAGTAAATTACAAGAACAAGTCTGAGAAGGTCAAACAGTCCACCACTGGCTTCAGCAAATGTCTTTCATGCACCTTCTCAGAAATTATTCTTAGCACAGACTACTCCATTTGAATGGAGAGATTTAGACAAATGTAAAACAGATATATTTAAACCTAAATCTAAGGAATTCTGCACCATTATGAACTTTTTAAAAACTCCCAGAAATAAGTGAGCCATCATATTGTGTCTTCATTAGAAGAGAGACCAGATAACATCTTTTCCTGATCCTGTCTCATCTAGCACAGTCCTTCCCAAGGGAATCAAATACTAGACAATATTTGAAAGAATATTCGTCCTAACAAATAAAAATGCTTATCATACTCTTCTAAAGACACCAGAGTACTTCAGAATGGTATTAGTATTACCTGTAACTTTCAGATAAAGAAACTCAATGAATTAAAGCTAGCTGGTTAAGTCATTCTTGACTCTCTTTTGCTTTTGCCAGTTATGTCAACACTACACTGTACTAGCAGACCTACTGATTTCAAAGGTATGCTATGTGGGATAGGGCAGCACTGTCAGCAAGGATGGCAGAATAAGCGTCCAGTGAAAAGAACCAGAAAGTTCCAATCACAGGCCAGTCCTGCACCCCTTTCATGAGACTTGCTCATCACTGCTGGAAGACAGAATTTGTTTTTTCCTTAAAACAGGAGAAGAGGTGAAAATAGAAGAGAAAATAAAAAGGGGGGGAAAAAAGAAAACAACTTGGCAAAACATTTGGAAGTCAAATACACTCAAGATAAATCTGATACCCTGAACCAGACAGAATTACTGATCACTTAAATACAAGCAAGAAATGTAACTGGAATTGCTGAAATTACCAAAATTACTGGATATCTACACTTATTACATCACTAGAGAGGATATAGTTTTTTGTAATTAATTCACCTTGAAACACCAAGGTTCAGACTGTAAGCAGAACAATGTGACGCCCAAAGAATATATATAAATTATACAGGGGCATCATCTCTTTACTTAGTGGAGATCAAACCAGCAAATTTTCTGTGAACTGCAGATCATTTGATTGCCGTATTTCTATAACATGCACAAGAAGGAAGGGGAAACATCTGAAGTTATTTTTATTTCCCCAAGTCTTCTGGCTATACTGTATGAATGCTAGGGTGGGTCTGGCATTGTCTGAAATGTGTCAGGGTCCTTTTGCATAGCCTCATTTCCTTCTTCCTGTCGCTAGGAAGGATAGTTAAGCATGAAAAGCGCTTGTTTACAGTACAGGACCATCCTGTTAAGCACATGAGTTCTCTTCCTCTGTCTCCTTTTAAGCAGTCAAGGGTGCAGTTGTGTTTATGCTGAAGCCAATAGCACAACTTCAATCAGAGGGGAATTGGAAGAGAAGTTTGAATCTCTCAAGAAGGCCAAACATAACATACTGTGGTATTTTGTCTAGAAAAAACTTTATAGTGCAAACTGCATCTCTAAATATTTGAAGAACTCATAAATTCACATGCCTCAAACAAACCACTGCCTAGAATGTAATGAATCAGAATAACCAGAAAAGTAAAACCAATCCACCTCTCATCTGCTTCTTCTAGGAATCCTAATATAAACATTCAAGTTTAGTGCATGAGTACAACTACAGTACCTTTTTCCTACCCCCATCAGAGGCAAAATACATAGGGCACTTGTGAGTTTCCATGACTAGCATCAGTCTTGATCTCTGGCCCAGCAAGAGCAGCTGCAGAACTAGCTGGGAAGACCCTGACTCAAGACTTAAAAATCCTAGAATGAATCTACACAACTGAGAATTAAAACCCAAATAAAAACATGACATGATACATTCTTGCTTTTAACTACCACTTAGAAACGAAATTTTGGGATAGAGCCTTCCCAAATCTTCGTTCGCGAAGCCTCGCCATGAGAAACGAAATTTAATGAAACTGAATGAAATTTAAGCTCCGTGGTGTTTAAAACAATGTATCTACTCTTTCTTTTGATTAACAAAATCAATTAACAATCAATTATTTTAAAAGCAGATAAAGAGATCAGGAAGTCCTAGAGGTTCCAAAACGCAGCTCCAAATGCTTTGATTTCTATGAATTTGTAAATACCTATTTGAGAAGATTCTTTTCATTTACATCTTCTCTTCCATATACTGTATTATATAATCAAAGAATGTCAGACCTAATTAGGATACCACAAGCAAACTGAAGTACTAACTCAAAAACATTCACTTGAGAGACATTCATCCCACTTCCTGGCCATCTCAGCCTTTTTTTTTTTTTTTTGTTGTTGTTGTTGTTGTTGCTTCTACTGGATATGCAAAGCAAGATGCCCAGTGGACAGCAGTAAGGATACCTTGGAAGACAAGATAGCAGCCTACAGCTCTGGAATCAACAGACACGCCTAATACCAACTCCATGTGCTGTCAGCCAGCAATGGCCTGGTTGCCAGATGGATGCTGAATCAGTCTGGCATTGAGCTGTTGACAGATTTGTACTCAGAGGCTCATATGAAATCTGCCTGCCTATTATCTTCCTTAAGTTCACTACAAACAGCCTTAAAACTTAACCTGACTCACAGAATTGTTACTGATTTGCTGCTGGGAATTTCTTGATTAGGGCAGGGCAATTCAAATAGATCACATTTACTCCTGTAAAAAAAAATAAAAGCATCTATAATTGATGGCTAAGATAAAATTGCATTCCCCAGTCTTTCAAATTAGATGTGTTAAGTACTCTGACAGATCAGCCATTTAACTTCTGACCCAGTTAAACACATTGTTTAAAAGTAGTAATTTCTTCAAATTTTCCCAAAGAGAACACGAGGGGAAAAAAAAAAAAATAAAAAATTGTTGCACCAATACTAAGTACCCTCAACTGACAACAGAGCTCATTAGGCTAATGCCAACACACATTGCTCAACAACTTCACAGTTATGATGGAAGTAAGTAATTGGTGGTTGTTTGCAATAAAGGGGAGGGTGACACGGAATGTAAAACTGCCCGACTTGAAAACGGCATCGGCTTTCTGTTTCCCTCGAGAATGGGCTTGTGGGGGCGGAGCCCAGCTGGCAGGAGGTGCTGCCCCTTCACCGGGATCAAAGCCTCCGGGGGTGACATCAGGGCTGGCCACCGCTGCACGGGGGAGCCAACCGGGCTCCTGGAGGACATCGGGCTAATTACGAAGAACTTCAAAAGGATGGTTCCCGTTTCGCAAGAGCTCCCAATTAGGGAAAAGGAAAAAAAAAAATAAAAAAAAGAAGAGAGAAAAAAAATTATGGGGAAAAAAAAAGGGGGAACGGGAAAAAAAAACCAACCAACCAACCAACCAACCAAAAAAAAAAAAAAAACAAAAAAGAAAGAGATGCGCCACGGTGACCTTCAGAGAGCAGCCGCACCTGAGCGCCGCTCCGCGCCCGCGGCAGCCCCGCGCCCCAGCCCCTGCGGTGTTAACCCTTTCGGCCGCGCTTCCGAGCAGAGCCGCAGCGGGCCGCCGCTCCCGTCTCACCTGGGGCTGCTTCCGCCCCGACGCCGCTTCTCTCCCCGCACACACGGACAGGCCGGCGGGGGCGAACACTCGCGGCTGCGGACGCTCCGCACCGCGGGGCGGGACGGGGCAGCCGCACCCCTGCCAGCGCTGACTTCCCAGCGCTGCGGGATAACATAAGAGGGACCCCCGTCCTTACACCCTCATCGCGCTGCCCCTGAAGCACGTCCCGGCAACGCTGCCCGCGATGCGCCCCGAGCCCGCGTTGGGCAGCCGGCGCCCCCCCAAAATGTGCAGAGCGGGGGATCCCCGAGCTTACGTGTGAGGATCATGGTCTTCGCCGGCCGCGGCGGGTCCGCGGGGCTGCCTGCGGGACTGGCTTGCTGGGTCCCTGCCTCCCCGCCTGCCCGAGCAGCGGCGGCGGCGTCTCCCGACTACACCTCCGAGGAGCTGCGGAGCGGAGCGGCCGCCCGGCCCCTTCAGGCGCCCCCGCCCCCGGGGCCGCCCCGCCCCCGGCCCGCTCCGCGTCCACGCCGCGCTGGGTGAGACCTGTGCGCGCAGGGACGCGGCCCCAGTGAGCTCCTGTCTGGGCACGACCCGTAAATGCAAGAAAAAGTGACACGCGCGCGCCCCGTTCCCCCGTTGCACGTCTGGGGAGCTCAGGGAAACTTCACAAACCAAAGGTAGTGCCGTCAAAGACGACTTAAAGGCTTCTCTGCCCTTTGCTCCTTTGATTTTTACTGGCTATCGGCTATTGCGGTGGCCATTTAGCCAATTGTGATGTTTATAGAAAGCAGTCAGCAAAGTTCTCAATACTTTTTCCAGGAAACGTAGAGAAGAGTGCTAGTGTGGCTCCTTGGTGTTAAAAATTGGAGAGGTTTGGGATGACCTGGGCAGCACAAGACAGGGGGATGCTGAACCTTCAGCCAGAAGCAAGCCCTGCAGGGTGGCTAGAGGATGCCGGTGCTTCCCTCTCCGGGCAGCCTGTCGAAGGGTGCTGTGAAATGGTAGAAATTCTTGGACACCATCAAAGTCTCAGTCTGGACCTCGACAGAAAACAACAAGCGTTTTCGCTATGGGGACCGCAGCACAGCTGCAGGCAGGTCTTGCAGATAGTGAAGGCTATAGTGAAGCCAAGTCTGGCTTCATAGCTGTATGCCTGGGAGTTGCTCCCTACACCACTTACTCCCCTGTACATTTTCCAAAGATTGTTTGAATGCTTATTGCTTGGTTGACACTCACGTTCAGGACTTTTAAATTGCACAAAACAGGTACTTTTGAGCAGCTGCCAAACTATCAACGTGGAAAAGAGTATTGTGAAAATTTGAAAATATCTGGGTCCTGTCAAAGATTATGATTGGTTCATTTTCTTCCAAGCCAACACTGTATTTTATACTCACTGGTGTTATTCTAAGGTTCAGTTGTCATTTGTGCACTGTGAATACAGATATAGAGTATATATAATGTGATGTCTGAACAGGCAATTTCCTGAAGAATAAACATCTCCCCATTCTATAGGCTGCAAACTGAGGCCAGTTGGCCATTATAGTGTTGTTTCTGGAAACCCCTACAGAGCTCTAGGTCATTAATTTACTTTAATAGCCCAGAAGAGGATGGAACTGCACTGTATCTTCAAGCTTGACTTTACATATGTTACCCACTTAATTACCTCTCCATATCTAACCTGGCTTATGCTCTTTTTGGCATAGCCACATTTACCTGCATTTTTTAATGTTTCTTGTAAGGTACAAGGCTATATGTTTACAAGATAGGTCAGGCCCGCAAAATGTTAATTCTTAACTGTAACATGGGAAGACAGACATATGCTACGCCCCAGCTGTTGAACAGCCAAAGTAATCCCAGTCTAATTGGCTTTCTGTCTGTATTGCTCTTAGTTTCATGCAGTTAGTAGACTAGTTAGTGACAGAGTAGACATGATCAGATAAAATATGCTGGTTGCACATTGTGTGTGATTTTCAGAGTCTGAATTCCAGAAAAGAAAAAAAAAAAAGTTGTTTCTCCAATAAGCATCCTCAAAAGGAAGGAAAAAAAAAATTACCCAGAACATGTAGCAAAACACACTGGCACAAAGGCATTTCCATCACAATGATAATGCTGGAACCAGAAGACCACCAAGTGTCAAGTTAATACCCTCAGTAAAAATCAGGGTTTGTTCTTGTAAACACAGACTGCCTAGGCTGCTTCTCTGTATAGGAAATTTTTGTACAGGACCCACCGGAACCTTTTGAAGGAGGAGAGAATGGACTTTTACTTTGCAGAAAATATGGGAGGGGTTTGGAGGGCTTGGCATTGTGAAAGGGAACTGAAAAAAAAATCTAAAAATGAGAGATGTGCACAACAGTGAAGTAAAATCCAAATTGAGAGAGTTGTGTGATAGTTGCAAACCAAGAATTTGAAGTCAGTTTTACTTGAGGATTCTGAGAGGAGTGAGTGACGAGATCAGGGAATACTTGACAAATGTGTCTCAGACAGGGAAGATGGGAAGCTCTCACTAATTAAATCAAGGGTTATCATTCTCCCCTCTTTGACTTTGTAAAACAGCAAAAGAATGATGATGCTGATAATGAAACACTATGTTTGTGGTTCAGTTCAGCTCTCCCATTCTGCTTGCAAAGCTAATTAGCTTCAGTAAAGGAGGAATCTCCAACCTGTTTCAGTCTTTGTGGAGTCCCCTAGCTATGTCAGAAACAGTGACTTTTGTGATGGAGCAGTCTGTCTGTTGGGATCATTGCTAAATAGACGCTGCAAGATTGTCACTGACCTGGATTAGATTCTTGCTGGTAATCTAAAAGAGAAAGGCTTTGATTCTAGTTTGTTATCAACCCTCAAAGACACACAGTCTCTCTGGCTTGCATTTTAACTTGGAATTCTATAGGACTGCTTAAGCAGGCGTATTTTTGGAGCTGAAGCAAGGCACCAGTCTCACATTCACCATGAAACGTGCTCAGAGGAGCATTCCACCTGAGGCATGGGTGTTTAACAGGCTACAACCACTGTAATCACTCATCCAGCTTTAAAGAGTGTTGTGAAATCAGTAAAGCTTTGGCCTTTAATATTTTTATTTCTTTATCTCTCTAGCTATTCAGAGAGCCAGCAGCTGCCTGACTGAGACACAGGGTTTTGGAGGTAGCTTGCCTAAGAGGATTGTTTCTGTGGAGTGGTTATCCTTATATGCAATCAATGAGCTCTCACTGGATGGTAAAGTAATTGTAAAGGATTGCCCGACAGGCACGATTATTCACTTTAAAAGGTGAATTCTCCTTCTGTTGTAACTGCATAAGGGAGTGATTCCCAGAAAGGCATCTAATAATAAGGACTTGATTGTCCTCTGCTTTCCCTCCCAGGCCCAAATGCCTTAATGGTTAACTGTACTCCTGTCAGCCTTTTTCTTCTAAATAGTGCAGTACACAGAGAAGTCCCAATTCACAATCAGTCAACTGACCTGCTGGTACAAACACAGGATTGTCAGATGCATGATTGCAGTTCTAAATGCTAGTATTAATATCCTTTTAGCAACAGCATGATAGACTGTGGAGCCGTTTTAGACTGAGTTTCCAGGCCTCTGGCTCTGGGCTTGGATTCATTGTCGAGCGGGGTATATTTGTGTGTATTATTTCCACAGTCCAAAGGACCTTTATGTTCCAACCATTGTCAGTGAAATAATTAAGTTTTAATTTTCTAGCACTCGACTTTACTGAAAGTAATTATTTAAAGGAGTCTGCAATTGTTCTGGCCTCTTGACAAAGGATGTTTACACTATCACTTCACAGAGATAAGCGATACCTCTGTAAGCGCCTTACTTACAAAGAAGGAAAGACGTTGTTTCACCTACTCAAGAATCACAAAATGAAAGAAAGCATGTACCCAAAATAGCTTTTAACAAAATACATAGTGAAGTCACTATATTGTACAAACATAGATGCTGCTCTAATTCTTGTAATTTATGGACTCTCTGCTCTAGAGATCTTCCTTTAGAAATAAACACTATCAGAAATATTACCAGCTTGTCATGTATAATAGACTCTTGTAGCTGATCCTAGGCAGCATCAGTTGGGACTTTTTTCCTTTTTTAAATAGTAAACTATCATAAAAAAAATAACCTTACCTTATTCTATGTGATCCATATAACTGAATATTTAAAACCAAGAGGCAAGTGAGCTTTCACCTGCTTTTGAATGCCATCAAACACTGAGTTCAACAGTTCAGGCTGGCAAGGAAATTATCAGGTTCACATTATATTTAAGAAAGGCTCTATTCTATGGACGCATGAAAGAATAAGAAATAAAAATGGATTAAATTGCTTGACAAAGATACGATTCAGTAAAATATAAATGCAGATCAACTGAAATAGGAGGAGAAGAAAAAATAAGTATTTTAAATAAGTATTTTAAACACCAAGGGTAAACTCCTTAGCTTACATGAAATACTATTGGTTTATAGACATTGGTAAAGATGTAGGGTATCTTTCCCACGTTGTGGTTTAGATACTGTCATGAATGAATGTTTATTTTTTGAAGACTGCAGAATTTTCTACTGTTAATGTCTCTGCCTTCCCTTCAATTAAAAGCTATATTTTTACCTTAAAAAGATGGTTCACCTTTGGAAAAATAACCAACTGAATTTAACTTTCAAGAAAGTAGGGAAAGTAGGTAAACTAAACCTTATCTGAAATAAGTGCTGGCGGAGGGTAGTTAGGATTTCTAACCTGTGATGAAGGCTCAGAAATGATCCAGAGTAAGTGTGTGGCTTGTGACACATAGAAGTCCTTCTTCCCTATATTTAAAAAAATTCAGAATAACTATACTATTACTGCTAAAGACAGCATCCATAGTTTATCACTGCTTCACAACAAAAAATCTGAACCTGAAATTATCAGGACTAAAATCTCTGCACATATGTGGTAGAAGTGGTTGTGTCAGCAAAATCTAGTGGATATACACGTTACAGAGGACCAACTGTTACACTACATTAGCAAAATCTGTAATGAAGGTTTGTCTCTGCCAAGGCACCATCACTAGGTTTAGTGGTAGCAATTGCCTTGGTGGCCATGTGGCAGCAAAGCCCCATGGCACCAGGAGTCATCTCTGGCCCCTCTCCTTTCTCTGTGGGTCACTGAAAAGGAAATATCAGTGCCTGGGTTCTCATCCCTGGTTCTCTTCCTCTGTGCTTACAATTCACGGTGTGCAATGAAGTGTGAGAGGAAGACAGCACAAAGGGTGCTTTTACTCAAAATATATATTACAGAATGATCGAAAGATAAGCAACTTGATGATGGTGTATAATGGAGATATATATATCTCAACTTCGTGTTGCTTGGGAAATGTGGGGGGTTTTTTTCTTTTTTTTTTTTTGTTTTTCAGAACAATGCGTTTGTTTTCACTCTGTGTTCTTTTGACAGCAGCTATATCATTACTAAATCAAACAGATCTTCCTTTTTCATTTTTAAAGCAAATAGATTTTTACCCTCCACCTTTAAAACCACCAGTTTCCAAGACATTCCAGTTGTAAGATGCATTTTTTTTAAACCATATTCTGTGTTCATGCATGACCTCTAGTCTGATGAAGAAAAAAGGTCAGCTTTCACAGAGTGACAATAACCTTCATTAAAACAAGATGTAAGATGCAAGTTGCCCACTAAAGTAGTTGAAAACTGAAAGACTGATGCCTTAAACATGCCAAAACAGTGGATAAAAAATTGGTTTATGAAGCAGCTATGTTGTTATAATACACATGAGATGCTACTTTTCAGCATGATGCCCTGGGACTGATTGTGTCAGCCATGCAGCACCCAGCTGGAGTTAAAAGGAGTAAAAGGGAAGGAAAGAAAGTTTGATTTTTTTTTTGTTGGGGGTGTGTGTATTTTTAATTATAGTGAGTAAAAAATTATGAACAATGAAAAATTTCAGGAATAAATTTTTTCTTCCTTCCATCTCCTATCTTGTGAGATCCAAGAGTTTTTAGCTAAATGACTTCTATATTCATTAAACTTATTTCCTCTGGAGGAAATAAGCACATGCATCCACCTGGACCAGTTGACCCATTACGTGAGAGACTTGCTGTTTTAGCCTTGGGGAATCTCCAGGACTCAGGAAATCATTTTAAACCCATGACTCAATAAAGTTCAATAACTACGGCAACTGAAACACATATATTGTGATGGCTAATTTCACATCAGTATTCATCAAGGGAGGTACCCACTTGATACTACAGCATGGTGGGTAGCTATTGTTAATGTAATGAGAAACTACAGAGAGAGGGAAAAGGGAAAACACATGTTAATAAGCCCAGTGAGCAAAGTGAGGCCCAGTGAAAGTCAGGATAGATTCATAATCCTTGGTCCTGTTCTTGACAGCACACTAGACTGAGACCCAGAATACCTATCTCCAGTCTTGCTTTAATGTATCAGGCAGCCTTGGTCTATACATTCTCATATTTCATTTTTTCCTAGATAAATTAGGGAGAATAATACATGCCTCTTTTGCAAAGTGTTCTAGATGTACTGTGGAAAGTGCTGTATGAGATTATTATTATTTATGCCTAATGAAAACCCCCTTGCAGATTGATAATTTGCCTGCTTCTTTCATTGTCCATGCCCATGCTCTTGCTTATTGTAACTGAAAACCAATTTACAGCAGCAATTACCTTACCTTTTACTGGGAGATGGGTACATGCAGACAGTTACTTAAGAGCACCTTAAGTAACTTGCTGGAGTGTCAACACCCATAATGAGGAAAGAGGAGAGAAGTGGAGGGGGAAGCTAGCTTTCTTGCCAGCAAGAACAAACTGAGTTGGAGAAGATTTATTAGGTGTATATTACCGAGATAAATGTGATCCTGACTTGAATGAGAGCCAGCAATAGCAAGGGAAGGGGGTCAGGCTGAAAGAAGTGGCTGTTTGGACTTCGTCAACAGATTCAAGACCTGACGGGGATTAGGAGGAGTAACAGAAATGTTGGGGTGCTCATTCATCTCTCTAAAATTTAGGATTATGAATTCTAATTGGATGGCCAGTTTAGCTGAAAAATGCTGCCTCCTCCTTGCTACATTTCTTTTTTTATGCCAGTATTTTACAGAGTGAGAGTATTGCATGATATTATTTGTGAACATGATACAATACATAGAAGTGACTGACAGGTTAATAGGAGCTTGCATGTTTTAAAAATAAAGTCTCATATTCTGTTACATGACCACAAGAAAAAGAAACATGGAAAGTGGTTAGTTTGTTTTGTATTTCAACACTGTCACATTATGAAGGGCTACCTTTTTTACTCTGCTTGTTTCTGAGGTTTTACTTTTGCCTTCATATAATTTTACAAAGAGACATGTTAAATGAGTTAGTTCTTTAGGGAATAAATCTCTTATATCTAACCTTAGCCCAGAGCAGTTTGTAAATACCTGAATTCTGAATTAAAAAAAACGACTATTCCTTATTCCTGGGAATATATGAAAGAGCATTATTTTTTCTAAAGAAAAAATAATAATAAAAAAAACAGAGTCCTCTCATATTCTGAAATGTCTTTTTTCTTTTTTAATCAGACTTCAAAATACAAAGACACGTAGCAGTGATTGGAGAATGCTTTAACCTAAATCTCTTTGCCCAGTACACCTGACAAACTGAGTTTACCTGGCTGTTATATTAAACTTTACAGCAGTTCTGTCACTAAAGCAACAAAGTAATCCCTTCACTTTGTTTTTATTATTTTAAATCAATCATATTAAGAAGCAGATTCTCTTCTGTTGTAGATGGTCATTTTCAAAATCTCTAGTTGCACAGTAATTTGCAAGAGGTACATATCTACTGGTGTAACTGCTAGATACAAGGAACCAAAACCAGGCAAATTTTATCTTATTTCAGGCAAATCATTCTATTGCAAATGATTCACATACATTCACATACAACACCTTTAGTATAGTGGCAAATGTATCCTGAAGAACCCCTTTCTTCATCACCACCAAGTGGCCAGCTGCACTGGTAATGTGATGTGCTCTGTGGGCATCTAAAAAGTTGCATATATGGGGCAGATACAGCTTTGATGTTTTTAAAATATTTTTGCCATTGGATTCTTTGGGTATTTTGTTTCTGGTGGTTTTACTGAAGATTCATTAATATATGTGGGTGTTACAAAATAATAAGCCTTAGACATGGAACCTGATTATTTCTTCATAGACCCCAGTTAAACTTATGAACAACAATATTTACAGGATGTGGTGCCAACAAGGGTATCAATCATTTCTGGTCTTGTACTTTAAAATGAGAAGGATCTGTTTTGGGAAAAGTAACACTGGGGAAAAAAAGGTTTGATTCAGCTAACCTTCTTTTTGTTTGATCACAACTTCAGAGAGTTCAAGGCAGCCAGGGACATATCTGTGCTAGGATCAATGAGGCAAATGATTAACAGTGATAGGACATCCTGAATCTTTCATGCTCAAACCAGAACTCTCCCTCCTTTGAAACAAGAGCCTTTACATCACTCAGTAGAATAGTATTTCTCATAAGCAGCAGTAGAGCACAGAAATAATCTCAGTTTTCTTTGCTGTGTAATCTTTATTTTTTCCAGATAGAGAAAGTCTATTAAACCTCAAGATTAACACTTCTCCTGGTATCTGATTTTTAGTCAGGAAGTATAAACAACAATTGAAAGGTGTATATGCAGAACTTTACATCTGATTTACCCGTAGGTCTTTAGAATCTGTCGTGCATGTCATATTGACCTTACAAACTTAATTACCTAAGATCTAAGAAACCACATGCCTACCTCTCAGCTCCTTAATGTAAATCAGTGACAGCACTAAGAAAAATGCCCCCAAAAATCCTGAAAACTTAGATTCTAACAGGTGAGAATATGGAATTTCTGAGCTGATGAAGCGAACTGAAGTATTTGGAAAATGTTTGGAAATAAAAGTCATGTCTCACTTGGCCTAGAGTGCAAGAATTCATGTGTCAAAAATTATGAGCCAGATATCCATAAATCATAGAATTTTTTGAAAGTAGCTAGTTTTAAACACACATTTTAGAAATGTTCTTTTTTTATATCAAAGACAAGAATTTTATGTGATTGCAAGTACGTAAAAAAATGAATCAAACCCAAAAACTGGTGTACGTCTCTATGTTAGACAGGTATCTGAAGTGTTCAGTAGCTTATCTCCTTTACTATTTCTGTTGCATTTCAGAAAGTTAGCTGACTTCATGATGAGATTTGAGCCATGAGGGAAACTTCCTGGCTAGCCTACAGAATGAGAACAGGGACAATTCAGCCTTAGATTTGCTTCTGAGATAGTGAGTTATTGCCCACCAAGGCAACCTTTTAGCTAATCTAGGATTCTTGGGTGCTCTGTCTGTTTATAAAGGGCAAAATAGCTTCCTGCTGCACTGCCTTATGATAACACTCTTTTACCTCCCCAGCCACATTGTGAAAAACTTTGTACTTTGAATGAAAGTTTCTCATCTTCATGTCTCTAGCACCTATGCTGGGGATTTATTTCACCAACTGCCAGTTTCTCACCTCTCTTTTTCCATTTCCTTCCTGCCTTTTCTCTCTTCATCTTCTTTTCCCTTTCACAGCTAGCTGCTACTAATAGCAATTGCAAGGGGTAGAAGTTCCCTCCTTAGTTCTTTTCCTCATTTCCTCTTCCTTTGGCCAGTGCAAATAAAGAGCAGGCAGAACATTAGATCTGGAACTATTGAACAGTGTTCCCCGATGACAGAAAAGGGAAAAGCATACAGATCAAAAGAAAAAGATGTCTAATTTCTAGGAGTAACTGAGAATCTAAAATTCAAAATGAAAATCTAGGAAGACTAAGAGATGAGATCACTGCTAGACTGAGTGAATTGTGACCAAGAAAACTGTATCTGCAATTGTACAGCTAATGCAAATCTAACAATTAATTTAATGCTTCCATGGAACCCTTGGATATGAACAAACATAGTAAATGAAACAGGAAAGAGAATGGTCTCCAAGTATCCTGACAAATTTCTGCTAGAATTGCTCTATATAGTGATTAGTTATGTTAGGGCAGAAATTATCAGGGCACACGGAGTATAACCTAAACCAATCTGAGAGCTACTCTGTAGCTACTCTATAATATAGTGTATAGCATGATGGAAAGCTCAGACAGTTACAATGGGTTTCTCTGTTTGACATGAAATAATATTTGTCAGCTTACACAGTCTCCTTCCTTGGTTAGAAAGGACTTTATTTGTTTCGGGGGTGGAAAGGAATTTAAAACTTCATTTGTACAAATTAATGTATGCAATTCTATTTGGTTTGAAGGGTATATTGAAACTGGAGTGCATAAATGCTTGCAGGATCATATGCTTAGTTTTTAGGTGATAGATTTCTGGGCTCTTTCACACACCATTTCTGTCTTCTCAACCACTCTTCATCTGAAACTCTTATAGTCATTCCATTAAGTATATCTTCTCAAGAATGAAAAGCTGATGCTTTATCCTCTGGCCACTTGTATCCACTATTTCTGATCTGGCTGATAATGCCAGAAATCAAAGTACAGATTATCAGAACAGCAAGGCTTTTCATAATGGTCTGTCTGCATGAAAAGTCTGTGTGTCAGCTGAGAAAATGAATTTCCAATAATACTTGGCACTGAATGAGTGGTTTGTCTCAACAGAGTGCATCAAGCACTGCTTATCTGATCTTTGTAAGACTGAAATAGGTTTCACGTATTTGAATGATCTTTGTCTTAGCCATCTTTATATCAGCAAGCTTATTCAGGATATGATATACTCAAAATCAACACAGGGATTGTTTTTTTTAATAAGGAAATAAAAAGATATTGGGAATATTTTCACTGGTGTGCTCAATAGCATTTCTCTGTTGGGCAGGGAACAAAATTTTCTGTGCTGTTTTAAAATTCTGGAGAACTTTATGCTACTGTTTTTAAGCCGGGCAAATATTCTGCAACTTTTTTATGCATGAGTTTAATATATCTTTTAAAAATGTTACCTATGAGCATGATGTCCTTTTCATTCTATACCTAATTACTAAGTATTATTTTGAGAACTACTATGTAAACTTTATGAGATGTCAGAGAAGGTGGCTCTGCAATTTGCAGTGTTAGCAAATAGAAGACTCTTAGATTTCTTTGTAGTAGTTTGACATTGACTGTGTATGCATATACTGTAGGGAAACAAATATGCTCTCTAAGACTGATTTAGAATCAAATACCTCTACTTTGCTTTAGATTTGAAATCGTAAGCTGAAAAAATAAATGTATATATAAAAAGGATAATTAGTTCTTGGTTCATACAGAAGAAGTTTTAAAAGACAAGCATTCCTTCACAGGCTAAAGATGAATCAAAGTTCTCCGATTCCTGTAAAAATGTGTGTATCTACAGTCATAGTTTGTTCTGGATCAATTCCAGTGCATTGTGATGATAGGAACTAGAAAGGAAAACTCAAGAGGGTATTTTTAATTACTTTTACCTCTCTTAACAATGTGGTGCTATTTCCATTGTTCCTGTTATAAAAATAAGTACCTGACATGTTCTCCAGAATTGATTATTGTGTTTTAGTCAACAGATCAGCCATCAAGACATTGCAGCCTATCAGGAAAGGGAGTGGAAAGGAGCTGACAGAGAAACCTCAAAGGAAGGACAAGACACTGTGTCTTTTGTCCTTTGTTCCAAGATGGAAATAAACTGTCTCCACTTTTGATAAGCTTTTCTTTTGATCTTTGTTTGCAATAATTAGGGTTAGACACTAAGTTATTTTTATGAACCCTTTTAGGCTTAGCCCCCTCTAATTTAATATGAATATGAGTTATTTGACCTCTGCAAATAACCACATTTATTAAATTTTTATTATTTGCTTTTATTTATGGAGATTTTGCCTAATATGCAAGGGAACTAGATATTGATAGATTTGGGGAAGATAAAAAGTATTTTTTCTGCAGATTTAGTTTTACTTCATATTTTACAAATATGAGAACATAAAACACATAGAAAGATATGAAGAGCTATTTTCTGTCTGTGTCTATTGTAGAAATATGTATATAATTATATATATATATAATTTCTATCAATTTAGGAATGCTTATTACACTGTGCTCCCATATACTTTTGATGGTTTGGAAAATCTGCACTGTACATAAAGCTACAGATTAATGTCCCCACTTATGAGTATTGGTAAATATGATGTCAGATACCTGTGGCTGCAGAGAGAAGCAGGTTTTTTTACTCTAATTCATGCTGAAAGACAAATCCAGGCACCAAAGGAAATCATGAGAAATAAGAATTTGGGGTTTAGCTAGATTATGTTAGAAGTGTAACTGCAGTGTTACCTGCTTCTGGTGCAAACATAACAAGAAATTAACTTGTTAGTCTAAGAACAAATGTGTTTTATGTTGTTTGCAAAGCTAGACTTTGTCCTAGGCAGAAAATCCCCAAAACCCAAAACCAAACCAACACAAACAAACAAACAAGACCAACAAAAAAAATCTCCACAAGAAAGTAAATTAATTGTGATAATTTGAGAAGTTAAAGGCAGTTTTCACTTATATACCAGAATCCAGGATACTACAGAGTAAAAGAAATGTAATAGTCAAAGAATGCAGTCAGCATAGTTTCAGAAAACAGTCCAGAATTAAAGAGTATATTTTCACACCACAGCTAATTCATAGATTTTAAAGGTCATTGTAGCAATCTGAACTACAAGTCTTGCTTAGGTTTCTTGCTTGAAGTTGTATTTCTGGCATTTTAAGATGCCTCCCTTAGGAATGAACCTCGATGTTAAGATTTCAAATGACAACTTCAAAGTATGAAACATGACAAATTACTTCAGAATTTAAAATGTGTGCCTTACTCTGAATTTTCATTCCCTTAGAACCATTATCTAGTCTTTCACCCAGGTTCTTTTTCAGTGTCCGGAAGATCATGATGAAGCTGTGGGATTGCATTGAGAACTGAATGATGCAAAGCTATAACATGCCTCCTACTGTCAAGGACAAAAAATATTTTGTATATGCTTTGCTGAGACACATAATTGCAATAGTATACAGTTTCATGTCTGCAGATTTAAAAAATGTAATAATTTTCAGTAGTTTCCTGAAGTATGTAGCAGTATAGTAATTTACTGGAAAATAAAGAATGCTCCTTAAGGGATATAAATTGCTGAATCTCTGTTTCTCCAGTGGAATAATCTACTCTTATCAGCTGAATAAGTGATACAGTCTAAACAAAGGGTAATAATGTTCAACTGGAATTCCAGGAAAGGAAGCTTAATGCGAACTTCCTGATTTAATCTTACAAAAATAGAAAGGTTGATAGGATAAATGAATCACTCAGAAGAGCAGATTTTGCTTCAGTTAATTAAAACACACCATAAAAATGTCAAAGTGCCCCTTTGTGATATTTAACTGCAAAACTCACAGACAAAACTACTTAGAGTATCACTTTCACACATGAGACTGAGAAAAACCTCTTCAGAAAAACAACTGAATTTCAAATTTCTGAAAATTTCTTCTCATTTTCCAGCCTGGAAAACATGGTGAGAGCTATGTGGACATTTCTCATACAATTTCCTGTATCTCCTGCTTTTTGGTGGGCCAGGAAAAGTCTTCTCAGAAGTAAATTTGGAACTCCTGCTTGTGGAAGATATCAGCAAGTCAGAGGCACATGGATATTCAAGAAAAACAAAACAAAAGAACTATTTTGATCCCTAAGAAGAGGTTTTCTTAGGTTCAATTTGCGTTCACTTTGACTTCCTGACAATGATAGTTGCTCAAGTGTGAAATAAACTCACAAAGAAAGAGGAATGAACAGTTTTTAGACAAGATACCTGGTAAGTTGCTGGGAAATGAGCAAGAGAGATGGTCCTACATTGCTGGTAGAATGGAAATAACAGTGTGGTAGGTCCTCTCAATCTCTCAGTTGTGCAAATTTGTCACCTGTCAACACTTCTAAATATAGCCAGTATGAAAATGCAAGTCAGGCAAGTGAAAAGTTGTGATTACAACATTTTTGGCCCAACCAAAACCAGCAGGAAAATGTGTAAAAAAATGTATGTGGACTACCATAACCCTCTTAACAACAAGCATGGGACTGCCAGAGGCCATCCATATCAGAGGAACATGCTCTCCACTTCCTAAGTCTTGCATGTGCTCCACCCGTGATCAATCTTTGCCTTGGCTGGAAGGTGTTTACTTCACAGTTGGGCATGAAAATTTCATCTGCTTAGAAATAGCTTTTGTTTGCCCAATAATTTTCAATTTCTAAACTCTTCCAGGATGGAGCTGTGTTTAATGGCAAGGTGAATGGGAGTCTTTCCATTCTCTTAGGCAGAAACCTGACCCGGCTGGCACTTTTTCCCTGATCAGGGTTTGATCCCAGGTTTTTTGGTTTTTAGTTACCATTTTCTATTGCCTTCCAATTTGTTATTTTCTTTCATTTTGTTTTTTTGGGACTGTAGGTTTTTCGGCTCTTCCTCACTAACATATAAAGTTGCTTGGAATGGAAGATCAGAGAGACGCTTTATATGAGAGGGCTGCTGTGTGCATTTATGGTTGAGATGAATGCTGCCAGAAGAAAACAAGAAGAGACAGACCTGGTGAAACATCACATCTGTGCATGTCGATCTCCTGAAATGTGCTAAGGGTGGATATGGGTGACTGATAGCATCTGTAGTTGGAAGAGGTGCAGCTCCAAGTTAATATTGAATTCTATTTTATTAGATGACACTGACATCTATTTTACTCATTCCTGATTTCTTGGACAGGATTAACCAAGTCTGACATAACTTTGATATTTTCTTTTCTATGCCAAGATGTGAAGAATAATCTGAGGAATGATTTCTACAGATAAGATCAGATGAGAAGAAGATGAAAGAAGAGGGGAAAGAGGGGCACAAAATCCTAAACCACATGGACTCCCTTGCCTAGACACTTATTCCACAGTGAAAGTTAGGGATTATCTCCCACTAGAGACTGAAAACAGGATAATCCTGAACAATGCTGGAAATTAGGTCAGTGTTATATGAAGGTGGGAAATAGATATCAAAAAAAGCAAGTTCATACTGATCAACAAACAATGCAATCTCCTCACTCCCTGTTGTGCCTGAGATATCTGGGTGTTTCAGACAGCTGTGACTGATGAGGTGCCCATCTGTGATGAGCTAAGGATGGGATGTGAGCCTTGGAGTCAAAATGGAATTGACTGCTTTTGACCAAAATGTACTTTATGGGTGGGTGTGCTTTGACTGCCAACTCTCTGTTTTGTTTTGGCACTAGAAGTGACAGTCTTGGATACCTCCCTTTGCAGGGTTAGCTGCAATTACAGATATGTTTCAGAAGATTCTTTCATTTCATAGAAAAAAATGATGAAAATTAGAAGAAACATGCTTATCATTTGCCAGGCTTGCAAGACATATTTCTCCTACATATTTAGTGGTTTGGGTAATTATTTTATTAATTAGGAGACTTGTCAAAACACATTATGGTGACTGTTTTCATGTCACCACTGTTTCTCCTAGCAGTTTCTGATTACTGATTATATGTTACAGAAAAGCATTCATTTATAATTACTGCCAGTAATTTCTTAGAGATCATTAACAGCCAAACTGCTATAGCCTACCTAAGTATTTTACAGCTTCCCTAGGGAAAACTAAAAAACAAATAGTTGGTTTTTTTTTTGTTGTTGTTTATAGATAAAATTTCAGTTCAGAAAACAGAGTTGTTCTGTTAAAGGCAAAATGATGAAAAGATCCATGTCTATCTGTGCTATTCCTGGACTACAGAGCCTACAATACTAAATGAAGAAACACACTTGTTTGCATTACTGTGACACTTTCAACTGAGGTTTGCAAAGCATGCTGCAATCTTGTAGTCTCAAAGTAATTTTAATGCATAAGCTCTTGCTTTATAGTTAGAGAAACTGAAGCACACAGAAATGTATGGGCATTTTCCACAGCTGCATTATTAACTGGCTAAGAAAATTGTGAACAAAGTCTGCCAGTGTTTTCCTCTTTTCTGGACTTTACCCTTAGGCACCACTCACAGCATCCCATACCCTCCAGGACATGGCTGGCTTGTGCCTTACTTTTGCACCATTGTAGCAAAAAGGAAAAGCCCCACTGGTCCCAGTACAAGACTAAAACTGCTTGAAGTTTCTGTCCCCATCATTCTTCTGACACTTCTAGGGCTACCAGGGCTCAGAAAAGGGAGCATCTTCTTTACCTCAGAGAGGAGAGCTCACCTGTGTGACTGCACATTGCTTCTAATGCAAGTCAATGTCTTGAGGGTGCCATTAAATATAATGGTTATATTTCGGATGTAATGAAAGAATTCAAGTTCTGAGTTGTTTTAGACAAGGAGAAAATACATATTGATTTTGATGTATGGACTTGTATTGGTGCAAGGTATGTATTCAGATATGCATCCCATGTGGTTTGCTTTTACCTTATCAATAGCATTCATAGTTTTCTTGTCTAGGAAAAACCTTAGAGCGAGTACTTGTATTATTGAAATCCTTGATGCAAGACAGAATCTTGCCAGTGTAGCTATTGTGTACCACTTTACCAAAATAATTTTAAGTATTCGATGATATTTATTTCTTGATTATTTTAATGCCACAGTTATCTGCAGCTTGTATTCTCTGCTAACAGATGTTTGGTTACTAGTGTTCAATATTATGCAATAAGACAGTAAGTCCCCAGAACTCCCTGTCAGGAACACAAAGTACTCTAAGATGGATCATTTTCTTATTTTCTGGCATTCATCAATGGGTAAATCTCCAAATTGTTTGTAGGTCTATTTAGTGTAAATTTAGAATCCAGAGCTCAGATTCCTAGAGCTCAGTTTTCTCAGACTCAAAACCAGACTAGTTATATATTCAGCTTCATCTTTCTAGGACTGGTTTTGAAATAAAATAAGGAACATCTGAGGAGTTCAAATATATCTTGATTATAATATTTCTCATTAAGACAACTGAACAGAAAGTATTTCATTTGAGGTATGGCTGAAGAAGTTTTTAAAGTGTAAGAAACATTCCTTTTATATACTAGTCATACATGTCAACTGATAAGACCACAGTCTGAAAAAGTAGATTTTTTAGTTACAACTTCAGTGTTATTGAATATTAGGAAAATGGGAATTGTTCCTTTTTGCAAGAGTAGGACAGCAAAACAATTTTATGTATTTTGACTGATTTTATCTCCTTTGCACACACAGTATAGTACATTTTCTCGAATGATTAAGCATAGATAAATCAATTCTTCAGCATAGGTCTATGAATGTATAATTGATATTTTGACACTTTAACATACAAAAAAACCCCAAAGCCATACTGAGGCAATTACATTTGAAATGCTGTGTAGCAGATATTTTTTTCTTCTAATGGAAGATAGTTAAACATAATTAAATTACAATTTCATCATGATTTTGCAATGGTGACATTTAAAGCTTGTATCATTAGCTTTTTGCAGCTGTTATTTTGTTCAAGGAGTCAGTGTATGACATGACTTTTCTGTAAGATTTCCAAGTAGAACCACTTTTAATTCCTTTAATGTTACGATGTTTGGCAGGGCCAGTCTCATGTGAATAAATGAGTGAAGACATTGCAAAAATTTTCAGGGAAGTGCAAGTAATTAGTTTTCCTCAGAGCTAAACTTGTGCAAAAAAGCATCAAGCACCATGTGGTAACAGATGAAATTAGCTGTTTGATGCAGTACTAAAATGCAGCAATCCAAGCTAATACTGCAGAAACTCTGTAGGGTGCAAGAAGGGGTAAAGAAATGATGTAAACAAGAGAGAGAATTTTAGATGGCAGCTTAAAGGACATGAGGAAGCACACTGAAAGCATTTCCTGGAGCACAAGCAGAGGAAAAGGCTTTCTATCACAATTCATTGCCCGTGGAGACTCTATATGAGGGTCATCCATGGCAGCAGGCATGCACATCACCTGCACAATATTTTCTTGGGATGGACACCTGCACTGAGCAAATGTAGGAGACATGCAGAAGAACAGAGCAGTGGGAACCTTAAAAAGCTTGTATGCTTTCTCCTGTCAGTGCTGTGTGTACTGTAAACATATGTGAAACAAACCCTAGCATAATTTTGGGCAAAACAGTTTCTTTGCTAACCCTTTCACCTTTTAATTATGCAGAGAACTACAAGTTCTGCCTCCTTTGTCTTCATGATCTACCATGGACTTCAGAACCTGGCTTTTGATTTGCTCCAAACTCAAGTGCCACTCCTCCAGGTGCTGCTTCCCAGCCATGTTTGCTGTCACGTTTGCATAGAATCTTCTTGCAGCCCAATTGCCGGAAAAATCTTTGTTTCTGGACTTCTACGTTGTCAGAAGGGAAGTGGCGTGTTCATACTCTGCTTTGTTTTCCAAGCCGATTTTGTTGACAGCCTGCAATTCCCCCAGAGTCCTTACATGAGCCTGCAATTTTGCCCTGCGTCCTCTGACCTGCAGGACTGGCTGAGAGCTCTGGGTGCTACTTCAGCCAGAAAACTTGTGTAGAAAGGAGGGAGGGATACTGCGCTGTGGACTGATTTACTGATCCTGGAGCTTGGATTTGTACCTTCAGCCTTCACTCTCCACCCTCCCAAAACTTGGATTGCAAGGGGAATGCCTTTCTCCTTTACTGTGTATGTGCTCAGGGTTATATTGAAGCCACACAATTTTCATGAAGTCATTTCATGGCACCTAGCTATAATGCTAGTTAAATGCTTTTTAAAATGTTGCCTTCTGTGTGAGGAGAGAACAAAATGAAGGAGTCTCTGTTGGGGCTGGTGCACAGCTGATGCATGAAAATTGATGCAAATATGTCTGTTCTCCAACTGGATGTAACAGCATAGGTCGTATACATAAATAAGTGGGAAAAGGCAGAGTGAATAAAATACATGCAGTTATTATCTTGCTGTTAAGGGCAACATGCCAGGTTCAACCCCTGACCTGTCTATTCCACTCAACACCCAATACGATTTATATTAAAACGGAGATTTTTTTTAAGTACAGGACACAGTCATCAAACCCTTGCAACAGCCCAGGAGAAGGCCACAGGTTAGGTACTGAATGGTAACAGGTCAGGGGAAGAGAACAAATCTCTCTTTTTGTTACTGAATCACAGTGATGTGGGCTTCTGAGGGCTATAGAAAACTGCACATCAGCTTACTAATAATTGTAATAATCATAATAAAGTCCAGAAGTAAGGAATTATTTATAATCTCTGTTATGTCCCACTGGCTTGTGAGAGGATCTAACTTGTTTGTCTCACCTCAAAAACAATGAATACACTCGCTAATAGGAAAGCTTGGCCTTAACATTACTCCATAGCTTGTGCTCGGATTTTTGTGTATTTTTAAGGGCAAACAGAAATGTTTAGCCAGAACAGGCAAAAGAATGAAAAAACTATTTCTCTGGAATAATGACCCCAGAAAAACAAACAAGGAAACTGTTTAAGTTAAACCTGAGAGGGGAAATGCTTCAGCATATATCCTTTTTCCTCAACTCTGTTCTTTTATGAGACAGGTGCTGGGAAAAGTGAACTGAAAATGACTTATTGAACAGTTGTGCCAGCCCATACCTTGCTGATATATCAGTTAAGTTCTCTAGAGGAACAAGAACTTGATTCTCCTACATTTCCAGAAAAGCCAAGAAATTGCCCCTTTTAAACATTGGCAAAAAAAGGAGGCCATGAGTATTTTCTCTGACAAGTTTTAGTCATGCATGCATATACTTTAGAGAAGCTGAAAACAGTATATTTACAAACACTTATGCAAGATGTCAATATACCCTCTGGAAAATCTGCTGCAACTGGCTGGTAGTCTTACAATATTATTAAATGCGTGGTTATTATTTCATCATGTTTAGGTCACTTTTGGATACAACATGCAGGAGAGGGAAGTATTGGCCCTATTGTACTAAGCAATGAACTTTCCATATGTTGGAAATAGCATCATGAAAAGAAACTGCCCAGAAAAAGAAAACTTGGTATTAATGAGAGGGAGTACTCAGTACATCACCAGTCATCCCATCCAGCAGAGATTCTCAGACTCTGCCTGTTACCATGCTGTCTGATCTCAAAAAAGGAGATGGATGTTATTTCTCTTAAAAAAATAAAAAATAAAAATAGTTAAGCCATTCGTCAGCTAAACCCAAGACAAGTATTTGGTTCTCACTGTTGAAATGGGATATTATTATCCCCATGGGGATTAATAAGCCTAGCTGGAGGAGTCTGGCCCTTCGGGAGGTCAATAAAGGAATGCTTATGATTAATGTTTTGGTCCATGGTCTATCTCTGTGCTAAGTTAATAAAGCTACATTGTCTTAAACCATCCCTTATTAACACGACATTAAATTTCTACTAACACTGATGTTGCAGACTGTCTTTGGCCCCATGAAATAAAATAATACTTTGTGGAAAAGATTTTACTGTACAAATAAGCAGATTTTACATCCCAGTTTTTCCCAGCTCTCAGATGTCAGCGTTGCCTGTAATTAGCTGTGAGCTGGAATGTGGGTTGCCATGCAGTAACCACACCAAGCATCTTCCCTCACATCTTGATTTCCCATTTCAAACATCCCTGTTGAGTTTAGACAATAAGTTGTGGAAGCAAAAGAGAGCAAAGTAGAGGAGACTTAGAATCAGCATTTAAGGTCAACCTAACGTAGAATCAGTCTGTTAAATAATTTCTTTTGTTTTTTTTTTAATTTACTAGTCTTCACAAAAAATACAAAACATTGTAGGAAAGTATTGCTTGAATAAGTAAATGCCTTGAATACAATAATCACAGTTATTCAGCAATTAAAAATATATTTCAAGAAGCAATTTCCACTATGAAATTCAAAATTCTCAAAATGAATGACTGAAGATAACAGTGACACATTTCCTGGTGCTTTTATTTTTTATAAGCAGATTGAGGGTCTGTGAAATGTGAATGCTTGCAAGTTCTGCATGAAGTCCTGTTTCCTCACCTGACACATCTGTGAAGGATGTGTAAGTCTCCCCAGAAAACCTAGTCCTAATCAGTTGCTATCATGAGGCTGCTAGAACAGCTTCTCCCATTTAAAGCAAATATAGTTTTGAGGCTGCCATAATTCTCCTGACTTTCACAGAAGTGCTCCATATTTGCACTGAAACTGTAGAGCAGACCCAGTCTCCCTCAAGTATTTTGATACTAGCAACAGAAATGTTACCTAGGGCTATTGGTGAATGTGAGATCTGTTGATTAATTCCCCAGTTTTATTCTGCCACTTGCCAAAAGACTAGGCAAATATGTGCTTTTTGCTGCCTATACACAAAGGTGAACAACATTGTGAAAAGTGTTTCATTACTTCATTGCCTGTTTTTTCCTAGTGGGCCAAAAGATGCACCATGAACTTCAACTAGTCAAGAGAATGGCTCTCTGGTTTCTATCATACTTTTCTCTGCAACTGGATGTGCTCATTGATCTCTTGAGGTTTTAATTGTAATGATACTGGATATCCCAAAATTAGCACTTCTAAGAGATGCAACTGTTACTTTTATAAATAATTAAGGCACTAATAGCAGTTACATTTAATCATGTGGAGCAGTGGGAAAAGCTTTCCTTAAAGGTGTCTTCTTTTCCTTGATTACTGTTTGCTTTAAGGTATCCGTGCAAGGCCTGTGGGTTCTTCCAAACTGCTCCTCAGATTGCTAAAGAGGCATGTTTTTTTTAAAAAAAAAAAAAAAACCTTTTCAAAGTAAAATCCTTGCTATCTCATCCTTAATACAATGAGTTCATTTAAAATATACTCCTGTAATTGTCCTATAATACACATCATTTGGGTAAAAAAAGGTAAACCAGCAAGATGACAAATATGGTGACGTTGACAATACACTGGCCACATTAAATACTAAAGTGAGCATGGACAGCATCCAATAAAAATGGCAACAATGTTCAAAATCTGTTGGAAAAGGCATGTGTTTTCCAAAACCAGCTAGGAGTCGCAGGCCAAGCATCCAGCAACTTTCTCAGGAAAAATGGCCATCTGAGGGGCTGCTGCTTTTGCAATCATACTAAACCTCCCAACACACAAGCTCTGTTAGCAGTGAAGCGACTAAACTTTGGATGTAAATCAGCTCCCAGCCTTCAGACAGAGCATTGCTAATCTCTCTGGAATATCATGTTAAAGCCATACTTTGCATTTCCATGAAGACTGCACTGTCTGACAGCGATGGTTCGTCCCAAAGCAGCGATGGAGCTGGGTTAGCCCTGTGTTATGGGGTTGGAGTGAGGCCAGTGTTTCTCTTCATGCTTCCCAGAGAATGAGTCAACACACCTGCTCTAAAAATCTGGATACAGTCAGCAGCCAACGATGTAATCTTTGGCACAGTCACCAGAACTCCATCTGAATTATGTTCTTTAATTCAGGTTTTAATGCTTTTAATACAAGACACTCTCAGAATTTTTCAGGGCCTCAAGTTTTCCTTTTCCCAAAAGATGTGCAATAAGAAGGTAAAACCACTGGTTGCTTTAGCTAAAACTTTAATCTTTCTTGTGAAAACTGTTATAAATCTTACTTTTCAAATACAAATAAACTGTATGGTTTTTGGCAAGAAACAGTCTTTTAATTTTTTTTTAATTAGCTGTATTTGCTCAATGATAACAGGACTGCATTCTGCATACATGCGTTCCTATGAGTAATTCCATAGAGTTAAGGAATTAACTCATGTGAATAATGGCTTGCAGGGCTAGACCCGTGCCTTTTTGGATAATTTTTTAAATATACACATGAAAAAAGAGAATTTCAACTGAGGAATTTATTTTAACTTCACAACAAAGAAGAATCAAAATGTCCATTAAATCATTTCGGTTTTCTGACCTTAAAGTACTATCTGCCAATCTCTACAGAAGGATAATGGTGTAAATTATGGTGCAGTAATGCTTGCAAAATTAGCATACAGGTAAGGTAAATCCCACTGAAAACACTGTACTTGGGGTGTGTAGGACTGGGCAGCATTATGTATGCACAAATAAGCACAGCCCATCCCACAGCTCAGATCTGGCTATTACCAGCAGATAGTTTCATTTTCATAGTGGTTTGAAAATGCTGAACTACCTTTTCCTCCACAGGCAGCCGTGAACAGAAGTAGCCACTAAACTTTTCTTTGTTTATTGGCATATGTTTGCCAAATTTTGCAACTTTCTCTTTGTGTAGTTGGAGGTGTTGCCAAATAAACTCTGCCCAATGTATGAAGGAAACTGCTCAAACAACCTCTATATCTTCCCACGGTTGTATTCTCCTGCTTAATTTGTCATATTGGGAAGTAGACAAATATGCCAGTGGAGCTCTCCAATGGATAATCTGGAGTCTTCATGAATGTTGCCTATTATCTAATGTTGCAAAACAGAATTAATTAAAAAGCAGAGCAATTAATATCAAAGTGCAGAGAGAAATTCCCTTCCTATTCAAAATGATTCAATACTACTGCTTTGAAAATAAAAATACAGTTTTACTTTATATTTTTAGATAAATGAACCACAGCTTCTATAGCGTTTCCTTAGATGCAGTATTGACCATGTTATCTCCTAAGAAATATTTCAACCAAGAAGGTAGAGATATCTAATTATCTAACAGTACTACCCATCTGACATGTTCATATACAAAAAGCAGAAATTTGCACTGTGAAAGACCTGAAATATATTAGCAGTTAGAATTATAGAATGGTTTGGGTTGAAAGGGACCTTAAAGATCATATAGTTGCAACTCCCCTGCCATGGGCAGGGACACCTTCCTCTAGACCAGGTTGCTCAAAGCCCTGTACGACCTGACCTTGAACACTTCCAGGCATGGGCCATCCACAGCTTCTCTGGGCAACCTATTCCAGTGCCTCATCACCCTTATAGTGAAGAAATCTTAAATTCAATATGCTAAGAGGATTATAGAGTGCCTGGTACTCTAGGAATGATTCTAGCTAGAATATTATTTAAATATATAACATGTCAGCGTAGATGGCTGTCTCTAGATATGTTGACACTTTAGTCACTGTGGTAGCTGTGATTCATACAGACAGTTTTCAGAGAGCTTTAATCTAGTAAGCTCAGGCATTACAAGCTGCGTAGTAATGCAGCACCCAAGGAGAATTGAAACATCTCTGAAGAGAAGTCCTGTTCAGAGGGAGGCCAAATATATTTTCCTTCTTTGCTTAGCAGACACAGCATAAGGGAAAGTGAGGGAGAGAAATCTAGATAGGAGACTGAAACAAGGTCTTTTCAGACCTGAAAAAAGAAGGATGGAAGGAAAGAGGGAGAGAAAAAAAAAAAAGGAGAGCAGTGTGCAGAGCACCAGGAGGCTTGGCTTCTATTTCCATCTCAACCCTGGAATAAAGCATGATTTTGAGAAAGTAACATCATCACAGTATTTTTCTTTTCCATTGCCTTACCCAGTGTTCCCTCTTTGGAACAGGAACCACTTCTCAATGTGTGTAAATAACCTGACAAGATGGGCTATTATTTCACTGGGGGACACAACAAGGAATAGGAGCATTACATAGAGAGAGGAGTTATCTCTGAGTCAAATATTGTATTCTTAAATACAGAAAATAAAGGATATACAAAATGAATGCAAGCTCTGAGATCAACATCCTATTAGTTAAAACAAAGTTTTAACCCTACTCATGATTCTGTCAACATTTGTCACTGTGTCTTGCTTAAAACCTTATTTTCCTAAGAGGAAAGATTCTCCAAGATCCTGACCTGTCTTTCATAACTGCAAAGCAAACCCACATTACTCCTTGCAGAATAGTTCACGTACTGTCAGGAAGACTTTCATCCAAGTGCTGATTCTAAATCTAAGGATACCCCTGAATGAATGTGCATTATATAAACCAACAGACAACTTAGATTTATCATATGAACCTCAGAATGGAAAATCTTCATCAGTACTGCACCCAAACTGGCCAAGGAAGAGAGTCAGTATTCCTTATTCAGCCCAGAGTGCTTATTTAGCCGAATTCCTGGTTTAGCCCTACTAACCCTCTAGGGAGAGACCTGTGAAGAAATTGTATGCATGTAGGCTGCAATACAGAAAGAGAGAAAGAAGGGACAACACATAAAGCACGACCAATCTCAGCAACTTAGTTTTCAAAGGGCTAGTTTCTTTTCTTGTATAACCAATCCTATGTGTTCAAACTTGACAGCAACACTGATACCTCCATATCAGCGAAGGAAGACCTGTCCTTGCTGTAACAAATGAAACTGTACTACATTAATTGTGAGTAAATGGCAAAAGGCATTTCCAGGGACTCTGCATTTCATGTCTGCTATCACATTCCCACAACATCTGCTGCATCCTCTTCTCTTCCATTTAACTCACTTCTCTCCCAGATCTCTTCATAATGATCTAGGGAACAGATCACATATATTCTGGACCCTTCTAAGCCTTCTCTGTGCTGATGAGCCAGACATGAAGCAGGAAGGTTGGCTGCTCTGCTCATCCAACGGTGTTTCCACTTGCGGGTACTAGCTTGAGTCTCCCCATTTAAAAACTGTTTTTCACAAGGCTCAAGAGCCTTCTCTAGTATATCAGAAATATGTGCCCTATAATCAAATTTGGTTACAGTTGGAGGAATGGGTGCAGATGGATGGATGGATGAAGGACCAGTGTTGCCCCATAAGACACATTTCTTCAGAAAATTGTGTTGAAAAAGTATACCCTTAATACTTCCATTGGAAACCAAATCTTCTGCCCAGATGATAAGCTGATTAAATCTTAATGCTACTGTTGCTGCTATGACATATTGGACAATTTGTATTCTTTTTTGTATTTGGCCAGACTGACTAGTTTCATTTAAGTATATTTTGTAAAAATAGCATGTAGAAAAAGCTTGAAAATATTTCATGATTGCTATTATTGGTGGAAAGGGATGCTATTTAGTATTAAAATCCATGTAATTTAGACAAAACCTTTAAAAATTTAATCTCAGATTTTTAAGCCACATAGTAAACTAATAAATAAATTGAACATAAATCCCAACCACCTGTCTTTTCTTTATTTAATACATATTAGCAGCTGTCTTGGATTTTTGTCAAGACTGTGGGAATGAGTTAACATGTTTAAGACAAGTATTTCCACGCTGACTTGCAGTGCAAATTGTCTTCCATAATTCAACAGCCACGTCAACAAAACGAATGCTAGGAAAACAGCATTAGAAAATGCATTTCTTTCAAGTTGCTGGAGCAAGGAGTCCTCAGGTCAAGGGTCCTAGGAGAAATGTTGGCCAACTTAACAGTATTTCCAAGTGAAACATTCTACAAGGCAGCTCTGTGTTCATCACTGAATAGAAAATGAAGTTTTTCTATAAGAAAGAAAGATTCAAATACAGTATTTTCCTTGTTTCACAAAGAATTATCTAACAATTTTTCAATAGGAGTTAATACAGAAAGAAAAAGAATTTTAAATAAAATAAACTGAATGGGGTTGTTTAGAAATTGCAAGCTTTCCTCTGCACCTTCAAAATCCAGCCATCTACTCAAGTCCCAAACCCTCAATTTCCTCAATTGTTTCTCAATCTGTCATTTTAATACTTGCTGTTTTGGCTAGGACACAGCATGACTTTTGCATTTAGGAGTAGCATGGAGATGTTATGCATTGTGCATTGTCGTCAGCTGCTCATGCTAGCTGGGAGATTGATATAATGGGTGAGGGTTATGGGAGATTATGGATGATTAGAAACAGGAAAACTCACTCTTAAACTGGGGCAAACTGGAATGCAAAAAAGCTGACTCTGCTGCCAAGGGGCTTATGGAAATGTCGATAGGGCTATGAAAAAGAACTGAAATAGCCAAAAATATTTAATATGTCATTAATTTCATTTATTTATTGCATATGAAGATGAACTGAGAGTGGTGCCAAATTTCTGTTTTATTTTGCTGTCAATAGATTTTTCCTTGTAAAAAAAAATTTTTTTTCCTCCTTTTCTCAGCTTGCATTTTCTTTTTTAGTTTTGGCACTTTTAGATTTTACTAATGGTTGAGCGTACTAAATAGGAACTGACCTTTTGCTAGAAAAATGCTCACAACAAATACTTACAAGCTGTAGGTATTTCTTATATAAAGAAGTCATCTTACAGTCCTTACTAACTTGTGCAACTAATGTTGCTTCATTCAGTTGCACAATGCCTGCACACTCACTCTGGTTTACTCTTTGCCAAGGTAACTGCCCTGTTCAGTCTTGAGTGTTTCACTCTTCCAGTTCTCACTGGACTTGGCAGCAAATCTGCACCGAGTGTCATGAATAACAAGGCTGGGACCAAGGAGAGTTTTGTATGGTTAAGACTGCTGGTTTGGGTGCTGGCTCCTTTTTCCAGTATCTGAACTCAAATATTCAATATCAAAAGCTCATGAGGCTAGTCAATAAATCAGCAAGAGAAGCAGATGGACAGTGTATCTAGCATTCAGACTTTAAGCAGTACATGATTCCAGGATGTCAAAATTCTGCAGCTTCGACTCATTTTGTACACTTTCCTTCTGTTTTTTTAATGCATAACTGTAGTGAAAAAGTTCCCACAGAAACTAACATGATGCAGAGCTCATTGCTGAATGACTGGTCTATTAATTAGACATCTTTAGAAAAAAGGCTGTTCTATGTTCAGCAGATTAAACCGGGCCCTTGGATATCTGAAGTTTGTTTTGTCACTATCAGATAAACAGAACAGAACACACCGACCTGCAGAGGTTCACGACTAAACTGTTTGCAAGGTTAAAAAGAAAGGGAGAGGAAAAGCCTTGCTAATCTTTTCCATTTCTAATTTTAATAAAAAGTAAATATTTTTGTAAAAACTTTTCAAAGGCTTCCACTTTCAGCTATGTGGCAGGTTGAGATTAGGGAAAACCCAAGCACCTCCTAAGGTTAAACACACTATTTGTCTCTGTCTTTCAAACTACATCTGAGTATATTTTGCAGATAAGTTTAAATAGGGTAAAGCTCAAACTCCTTTCCTTTGACTTTTTACCTAGAAATATATAACCAGAGATGGAGTAAGTTCAGACCAATATTTTCCTGTCATTACAGATATTCTACTCAGTTCTTAGAACTAATAAAAAAAATTATTACTTGGAGGGGCCAGTGATTTGAAGCTCCTATTCCATTACGGATAGAATATTTTATGAGTAAAATAAAATTTCTGGCCAATGGCATTTTAGACAATTGGAAAGCTTTTAAAGTGCTATTAGTTATGTTTTGTTTACCACATTCAGTCATAAGGATTATTAACTTATTTATTAGTCTCACAGAAGACTGGGATAGTTTAATTACTTCTGGTAGAAGATTTGCCTACTGTACTTTTATTCTGAGGTAGGCAAATTACTATAATGAGTTATAGAAATTAAGTATTTTAGCTTTGATTTTGAACATGAAATTGTGTTGGGGGCAAAACCATTTCTAAAAAGACCAATGAGCACTGTTTTCACTTCACTAGGTCTTGTGCTTGGATGGTGCCCCCGATGTGGGTGTGGTGACAATGGAATTAAATTTCGTTTTCATTAATTGCATTACAGTTATCTATTGAGCAGGAAAAGTCTATAAAACCACATTGTTTTTGCAGAGCGATCTCTTCCAGCCATCATAGGACAAACGCCCTGTAACTCCTCTCTCAGGCTCAATAATTTATTAATATATTGACTCATTTTTTATTTTAAAATCTCAGCCTAGGAATACATTCTGTAAACATTTCTATCTGTCTTGAGTAGTAGGCACAGATCGTAGCTGCTGTGAAGTGGCAAAGTGCCAGCATCATAAAAGAAAACACATTTATTTATAATGACTGACTTTCTGAACCAGGAAATCTCGTTGATTTCCTTCACTTAAGAAGGATTTAAGTATAGGTGAGGGTAGACAGACAGGCAGATAGAAAAATTTTCCTTCTAGCAATACTGAGAGATTTGCTGAGAGTAAGAGTATCTGATCAAGGGCTTCTTCCATGTGGAGTCACAGGGCTGATGCCCACAGCTTCCTCTTGCTGTGGGCCTTCAAGAGCCACCCAGCCAGGGACACTGCGTGTGTGATTACCCCTAAAACCACATCAAAGTGGGGTTTACACCACAAAAAAGAAAACAACAAAAGCTACAAAGACCATGTTTCCCTATGGTGGGAAGAGTAGAAATATCTCATCCAGCCTCCCTGCTAGAGGAAGCCCAGCAGCAGCAGCAGCAGCAGCACGCCCTTCCTTCTGCAAAGCACATCCTGCTCAGGGACCTCAGGAGATGATCTGGCGTATAAACCAGGAATTTGGATAGCAGATGTTGGGGAGCTCAGTGCCCTACAGATGGCTCACACATGGTTTTCAATTCCACGCCCCAGTGCTGTATTGTGGCTGTCTTGCCACTGCATTGTCTCAGCAAATTAAATGGGTGGGGGTTTAAAAGAAGAAACAAAGAAGGAAATTTGGCACTCTACAGGTGCAAACCCTCCAGCAAGGGCATGATTTGAGGGGATTACTACAGAAATCATGTTAGTTAGTTCAGGCAGGGTATACACTGCCACCAAGACCATTTTGTGCAAGGCTTGTTGAGTGGCCCCGCAATCAATCTGTGATTTGAGAAAGCTGTCCCTTCCCTTGAACATTTATCCTGTGAAATGTTCCCACTGACAGTATCTCAACCTGGAGTATTTTTGTGAAGAAAGCATTTGATTGTTACTAGCTTCTAACTAAGACAGCTACGTCTTACTCCCAACCTTGCATTAGTCTTCATTTTTATTCCCTCCTGTACCTTCTTCCTCCTGGGAAAATCTTTCTTCTTGTTTTGTACTCATAGATAGAAATGTCAGGTAGGTTTAGAAGAGCAGTTAATCCTGACTACAGGAGGAAGCAGAATCAGTGGTCTGGTTTTAGGAAAGCTGACCTTAGGACTAACTCTTTTCTGAAGCATTGGTAAAATGTTATGTTCAGTTACCTACAGACACTGTACGTGGTTCTTAACTCATACAATGTAGTTAGTTCTATCCTGCCACAGTGTGGTCAGGAAAGATCCTTGTTCCTTTCATCCAAAAGTTTAAAATTAAAAGCTATTTGTCACCAACATGACAGTGGTGTTTCTTTCTGAATGGAAAATAAAAGTTGAGTCTGCATTTTCTTCAAACTTCATATAAATCTATATGAACTCTTGGCAGGGAAAATAATCCTGTGTGTATGTCAGCATTCCACAGCAGGGTTTTAACAAAGATCACATGCTGCACGTTCAAAAACTGAAGTGCAGAAACATTGCAATTAAAAACAAAACCCCTGCATATCTGAATAACCCAGACTCAAAACTATTAATCTGAACAGCTGCCCTGTGCATGATAGGCAGTAAAGAACTAATTCACTCAAACAAAGTATTAAAAACCACAAACAAACAAAAAACCAAACCAAACCAAACTGCTACAAGAATATGCTTAACTAAACCAAATTTCATCCATTTTGTGCACAGAAAATACTGTTCTTTCATTGCAATAACCAGATTCTTCCATAACTTTTCCTCTTTTGCTTTCTCAAGATCTGACTGTAGGAAGAGCTTAATACAGTCCACTCTCAATGCTCAGCTTTAGAATAAATTTGTTAAAGAAAATGGGAAATAAAAAGCAAAATAACTTATTGTAATTAAGCTATGGAGAATTTTAAAATAGTCATTATTTGATTAAGATTCATACTTTCCAGAGCATATAATTATGTGATATGCTTCCATATCACATGAGTAAGAAATTATATTGTTGATTCACGGTCCTAAGAAAATTTCTTTTTGCAAAGATTGTACTGTGTTACTGTGATGCTCAAAGAGAATAGTAATTAAAAACACGTTTATTTGGTTTTTCTTTTCAGTTATGAAATTTATTGAGAGCTTTGGTATTTGAATTTCTGTATTTGTTGATAGGAGAGGTAAAGCAGAGGCAGTGGCTATAGAAGTTTGTTCAAAATGCCCTCCAAATAGTCTTTTACCCTGTTTTAATGTGCTTTGGCAGTAATTCAGTTTACTGATCCATACCCTTCAGCCAGTTAGTGCCTGTTCTAGAAGTAGGTAGATGTTTTAATGTGAGTACCGAAGTGTTAGAATGGGAAATGACAACACAGATATTAAGATAGAGCAAATTCACTATTATGATCCAAATATAATTTTTTTTATTATGCATTTGCCCATAAAATGCAAGAAGTTGAAAAATGGTGAAAATACCTATTGTCTGCCCTCTTCAGGATAAGAGATACAAGTCTATTCATACACTGGATGGTCTGGCAAAACAAGTGACCCACATACTAGGATCTGGCACATTTATCCCTTGCAGCAGCAAATTTCAAGTTAGTCAAAAGCTCTTGGCTTCAATTTCACTGCTTTTAGGAGATCATTTATAGTTTGTGTGTTTGCTGGTGCAATGCTGTATGAAAGTATAAGATTAAAAAGCCTAATACAAAAATGCAATTATGTAAGGAGATGGTTAAATTCTGAAAGCTTTATTCATTGCTTAGCCTCAATTAATTAAGTTCTGACTGAATAAAATGTGTGTAACGATTTCTGGATTTAGGTTCTGAGTGTTTTCCCACAACTTTCTCTGAATATCTTTTATTCATGTTTGGGTACTTAGTGAACATCTGTGTTTGAAGGTTTGTTTTGGTCAAAAGAAGAAGATTTTTTTAAAAGTGCAGTTAAATGTAAGTAGTTTAGAGATAAATAGCTTCCTGCTCAGTTAAAATATTCTTCTGTTGCCTCTGTACGTGACTTGGCCCAGGGCTGATTATTATTCTCCCTGCATCACAGAAGTGTGTAGCACATATTTTTATAGTTGCTTAGAACTGGCAAAAAAGGCAAAGGGTGGGGAAGGAAAGACAAAAACATCTTTTGGTGACTTGGCCCTTGAGGGTTTGTCCAGAGAATGAAGGCAACTTGGAAGTCCTTTGAAGGGATTCACACACTTATATTCATATGGATAAACCCTGTGTTGGTTAATCATTTAGTAGTGTTAGAGCCACACTTAAGCCATGAATGAAAGTAGTGCCCCTCAAAGGAACAGAGGCATTGTTAGGAGCTAAATTTGGGATGAGACTTTCTTTAAACAGATTTGGAAAAGGAAAATAAATGAATAGGTGATTAAGCTCTGCTCAGAACTAGATATTAGATTTGGCTGTTTTAAGCTACAAATTCAACTCAGAGATGCTACTTGCCACTTGCCTGATACCCATTTTCAAAGGAGAAATATTCAGCCTCAACATAAAATAGGAAAGTTATGCCAGTCCTACATGGAATTTTATTGGTTTGTGAATGGTGTTAATATTAGCATGCCAGGTATTACATCCATACTATGCACACTCTTTGGGGCATTGGAGGCCTGAGAAAGTACATACTCCTTACATATAGCCCCAAACATCCAAATTAAATACAGTGTTTGCAGCTGCTGCAGATTCCCTGTAAACCCAAGTCAAAAGTCATAGTTCCTCTGATGCTACTGATTTGAGTAAAAGAATAGCAGTGTTTCAATCCTGCACATCTCAGGAGAGATATTTAATCAATTTTTTATGGGGGTGAATAATGGGAATTCAACCCAGCAGTCTGCACCATTTCCCTTAAAATGGATGTGACCTGACTGTGTCTCAGTTTACTCACTCACTCTCTGCCACCTGACAGGACTGGGACCTACAGCTTTCAGATGATACTAGTGAGCTTGGGTATTCCCACTGTAGACTGTGTGGGTGATGTGAGGATGAAACTTCCACAAAATACATAAGAGCTTGTTGGCTCTGAAAACTTGACACCCATCTCAGTAGGTTAGGAGTTCCATGAAGTGCAGTTGAGAAGTGGTACAGATGTGAGCCATGCTGTCCTGAGCCGATATATCCACGTGGTACAGTACAAGAAGCCGAACATGTTTTAATTATCTTAGATAAATACAATAACTGCTGGACTACTGATTAAAAGCACTCGGGAGTAATGCCACTGCTACCTTCTCTTCTGTTCTGTTCTTGTGATTGATGCCTAATATGAATCTTTTACAAGATAGAAATGTCTATGGCAGAAACAAACTGTTTCCTGATTCAAAGGGAAGAAAGTCTTTCTCTTTCTCCCCAAATTGTTATTCTGTTTTACTGAAAATTCATCCTTCTCCTGCTTTGCTTTGATGGTTAAAAACCATACTAGTCTTCAAGGTTGTGGGAAACCCTGAAAAACATGGTGGAGGATGATTTTGGGCAAGGCATGACAAGAGCAGAAGGGGAGAAAGGATTCACAATGGTCTATGCCACTGTTTAGAAAGACTTAGCAATTAATTAGGGGTAGAACAAAATACTGCAATGGATACAGGATGAATTTCCCCTCGGTGTCATTCCCCTACTTGGAGGAAATTAAGTTGAGAAATTTTGATTATAATATCTTTTCTATCCCTCTGAGTCAGAGCTTCATTTCTAGCCAGAGCATGCAGCTGACATTCCCATCTGAAATCAATTTATACTCTTGAATGTTAGCTAGTAAACTAGTGAGCAAACCCAAATGCTGACATTTTATTTTAGCTAATTGTTTCAGGTAGTTCAGAACTCAGTGTAGCAGCACATATTAAAACAGGACATTTGTTTAACCAAACATCTTCTATTAAAGGAAAAAAAGGAGCTAAAACATTTGGTATTCACCTTGTTTGGAAATACATGGAAAGAGATGGACAATAGCTGAAGTTAGTTTGCTCATAAAAAGCTTGGTTTTGTTTTTATCCAGCCAAAAAAGGTTTAAAGAATAAAGAGACACTGCAAACTAAATGCAATAAGTCTCCCTTCTCTGAAATGTGCAGTGCAACTCTGTGGCTTGTATCTTTCAGCCAAAAATATCTTGATACAGTATCTGTCTATAGGGCAACAGGGTTATGAATACATATTCAAAAGGTGTACAAAACCAGAGATTGTCATTAATGAGTCTTTTATACTTCGGTTTCTGCAATAATTCCTGTTTCATAGTTTCATTATTTTCTTCACTGAACTTTAAAGGATATACTCACTTTGAGTGCGATCTTGTCATCCTCTTCATAGTAATTTTTTTATTTCACGCCTGACTATTACTTCCTAGCCAATGAAGTGTGGCTATGAAGTAATTTCTTCACAGAGAACAGAAGATTTGAGGAAAAATTCTATCCTAACTTCAAAGTATTCAACTATGGTTTTAAAGGCTACAAACCTGGCACAAATTTTTTTTTCCACTAAACTTGGAGCTTGACTACATTTGCCTAAGATCCCTTCAGAACAGGAAAACAAAGCAGCCATTCATGCCCAGAAAGCCTTTTGTCCGGGTCCCAGGAAAAGACAGACAACCCATACAGATAAATGATGGAGGCACAATTTGAGGTTGCATGACAGCAGTAAAACAGCCACAGTTTAGCAGAAAAACAGAAGCCTGCAGAAGTGAAATGGTTTGTACCAGTCTTAACAGTCATAAGTGGAAGTCCTTTACTACTCCCTTTGTGACAGTACAGATGATCTCTCCTGATTCTTCTGCGCCCACCTAACACATCCAGCCAGCAGTTGCATGAAAGTTGCATTTGGCCACCAAAAACCGAACCAGTGTTGCCAGGAGGGCAACACAAACACAAGCACACGAAGTTGTCTTTGGGCCTTTTTTCCCTGGTATTGGTATTACAGCTTTCTCCAGATAGGACTTATTACCACTTCCAGTGACCCGATCATCTATTAGCTGAATCTGTCCCACAGAAAATGCCTGTGGCACATTCAGCTGCAGGAGCCAAGGAGAATAAATTGTTTCAGAGGGAGCCTCTCTGGTCTCGGTGGAGGGGCTGATAAACAAATCCTGTTCCATTCAGCAGCCTGGTGTACAGACATACTTTGTGCATGCCTTGGGCTATGGGATGCATTGTTAATAATCACTTCAAAGTACTCCATGGGCATTTAAAGTTGCTCTCTGTTTGCAGCAGTTTCTTTGGTCTTTTGGACACTTTTGAAGTTCTGGCCAGTGGAATGCCAGTGCTGCCAGCAATACAAACTGTACTATTGTTGCATGGTGCTGCCGCCCTGTCTCAAATACTCCAGGCCTCCTGTCTTGGCATATCAAGTGTGTTTGTGCATGTTTATTAAAACTGAAAAGCCTTGTACTATTTGGTGCAGACTGGAAGAACTTTGGCAATATTTTCTCTAATGTAAGCACAGTGTGTTTGTGTAGCGCAGAACTGATTAGCGACCACTTTTGAGAGTAGGGATCTCAATGATGAGTATCTTATTTTGTATCTACTTATATCATGCTTTTCGCCTGGCAAATTATCTTAAAAATGGCTTATGAAGAATCTCAAAATTCTTCATTCTTTGGTTATTATTATTATTTGGTTGTTATTATAGTTATATAGTTATAGATAGTTATTATTTGGTTATTTTAGTTATTATTATTATTTGGTTATTATATTTATTTAGTTTGTTTATTTGACTTAGAAAATTTTAAACATAGATCATATTTAAAAAAACAAACCCTAGGCTCATATGGCAGGGCTCATGCCTGCCTGATAGTAGGTCACATATATTGCATTATATCACAAAATCAATTTCGAAGGTCTTTACAACAGAACTACCAACATCTACTTTGTATACTGTAACTGCAAGGCAGGGTAACTGTGGATAACCTTGTAGCGTAGATTTTATCCTGTGTAATGGTTGTGTTAAGTAATGCATATATACAGATAACATGAAGAATGAAGAGGATGACATGGGGTACAGGAGATCCTGATCCTTCATAGTAACAAATGCTGCTGAAGATCTTTTGGTATTGGTGAGGCCAGGGATGGGAGGGTTTATTTAATTTGCACTTCTGGCTATATGTTGTAACATCTCAGCGGTGCTCATGTCCTGGACTTTTTTTTACCTGTGTAGAGACGGATGTGGTTTCATGGTCATTTAAAGAGGATACAAATGAGAGCTAGGACTAAAATGTTGCCTCCTTCCTCTGCTTTCTATCCCCACCTATGCACTCCCATTCCTGCCTTTGTTCTGCCACAAAAGTTCACAAGGCCACACAATGACTTGGATCAGGAATCACCATGGCTGAAAACTAACCCGACAGCAAACAAACAAACAAAGACAACAAATCAACCCCGCCTCCAAAAATCCTCTACTGATTTTGAGCTAACTCAGTTTCCTGCTGCAGCTCAGCACCTGACAACACTAACATTTACAACAGTGCAAAGCCAGGGACAGGAAGGATACAGTCCTTGTTTTGCCACCATTACTGAAATTCCAAGTCAATAGACTCTGAAGAAGCACAGCATGAAAAGCCTGGGGTGAGTTATAGGCCATTTCTTCACTTTCCTCCTCCGGCTAACACTAGCCAAGAAAGTATTTGAGTTTGTAACACTGGCAGTAAAAATCACCCTGGATTATATGTATCAGTTAAAATCTTCCTTAACCACTTCAGCATATCTGTTAGCTGTAGAGATGATCTAAGTATCCCTCCACTACTGTCTTAGATTTTAGGTTCTTTCAGAAATATCTCTTTCCTAATTCAACAATTAAAGGTTTCTTTATGGACACAGAAGTATAAGATCCTCCTTCCTCTTCTGTCTTTTCTCTTCTGTCCTTCCTCAAGCTGGGAATGGATAGCATCTCTTCTCTTTCTATTGCAAAAAAATGTCCCTATGTCTTCTGCAATTAGGCCTTAGGATATATCAGGATGTAGTTCAAGCGATGATCTCATCCACTGGTATCTCCTCTCACCTGCAGATGGGGCCAGGAAGGATATTGGCTGCATTTCAGCCAGATGGTGACTTCCCTTTGCAGAAAGATATGTTCACCAGTGTGCCATATTCAGCTGCCCATTCTGGCCTCATCATAACAGTTTGTTCAATGGAAATAACGATTTATAATCTTTAGGAAGGTATACAGATACCCTGGTCACCTTTAAAGAGAAGATGGAGGAAACATTTGGCAAAACTGATCATTCTGACTAGCAGGCTGAAACAGTTGGTGTTTATTAAAGAATATGTCTTAAAGCAAATGACAGAGTCTGGTTATGTTAAACAAAACAAAAGCAGCAGAAATAATAATAATAATAACAACAACAAAAAAAAATGAAATAATAAGTAAAATGCTCCGTTAGAGATCGACTCTGCTGGATTACACTTGAGCACATATTTGACAACCTGATTGATTTTTAGGACACTTCACTTGGGCTGAAATGTCCTAATTCTCCCTGGAATAATGAGATATAATTCAACAAACAATAGTAGTATTATAGTAGAATATAAAAAGAGATATTAAGAGAAGAGTTGCTTTTTTGAGACCAGAAATGATGCAACACTGAGGAAAATGCTTAAGCAAGACAGTCAGAGCTGTGATAGGAAAAGATCTGGAAAAGAAAAGTAGGAAGAATAGGTGGGCCTGAGAAAGCGCATTTGGTAACTTAGAGGTGTTACCAGGATTAAAAAAATATAAGACTGAAACCTGTGACTTCCTATTCCCTTTCTTTGTATTAAAATAATCAAATTCAGTCAATGTACAGTTGTACAGTTAGAGCCTAGTAATCTTTAGGCACTTAAAAATTAGAAACACTGTCTCTCAGTGCTATTGCAAATAATTTTTTGAGGTTTCATATTTTTCACCTTTTTCTCTCCATGATGCTGATATATGAATGGCATCCTCATTGTTTAAATAGGTTAATAATCTGTGTGCAATTCAATATGAACATTGCATGCATGATCAACATTGCATGTATGATCAACCTTTGATTGATTTCATCCTAAAATGCAGAAAGGCTTAAAAAAAAAAAGACAGCACTCTGCTTGTACTTCACAAGCATATCATCAGGGCTTGGATGTGTGAGAAGGCAGCTGCTGACTGACAAGCAAGTGACTGCAAGGAAGGTGTGCTGGGAGTGTCAGCAAGACCAGAGAGAAACTGAGTGATGAAACACAGAAACACAAGAAAAGGTGATAGCTGATTGATATGTAAGCCTAACAGAGAGCTTTATATAGGGGTGGAAATGCCACAGAGGAAAGCACAGAGAGTGTCTTTTGGTTTTTTTTCTGTCCTGCTTATGTAGCGTTCTAACAGCAGAAGATATTTCAAAATAGGTTAAATGTTCAATAGCCTGACGTTAAGGGACATAAAGAAGGTCCTTTAAAACAAAGATGCCTAGAAAGTAGTTTATTCTTAGTATAAGGGTTTGTGAAAAAAAAAAATCATATCTTGTAAATGCCATGATGATACAAGGAGTCAGATATGATCAAGAGTCTGGTGGGGACCTGCTTCATGCAGTTATGTCCAAAGAATGTACTGTCACTTCTTTCACAATAAATTAACCTCAACCTAAGCTACAAAAAACAATATAATGAGAGCTTGTGTTCAGAAAAATGCATAAAAAATACTGGAAAATAACCAAATTTTCTAAGCAGTAGTTTCAGAAAAATCATACACTAATCATCTCTTGTATCTACAATAGGACAGTGCAGTTGACTGTGAGGGAAAAAAAAATCCAAAAAAAAAAATTAGTAGTCAGGGATTTTAAAAGGATCCACTAGACTCTGTAGTCAGACCTTGTAGAAAATGCAGACCAAAATCTTGCCCAAATACTTCTACATTAGGCAGGCCTAGCTTCCCCTAACTTGTTTAGAGAGAAGTTATGTACTCTTAGAACAAGTGGTCCATGGCCATACAAAGCTCAGTTACATAGAAACGGGGTATTCTGCAAACCCAAGATGAAAATCTGTATTGCATCCACAAGGAGTTCTTCAGACTTGTTTTTTCTTCAGTTGCTTTGTTTAACAACTGGGGCAACTGTAATGCAAGTTTAAAGTTGGTTCTTATTCTCCTAATCAAAACTGGAGAACATTATAAAGCCTGAATGCTTGACTCTTAGCTGAAATATTAAGAGGATGATGAAATAGACTGTTTACTTTTGTGCTGTCCTTTATCACTCCATTATCCTCGCTGTCCTCATGTTCTTGTCTGGATTTTGACTTTATGTTTTATATTTTCTCTAATATTCTTATATGTGAGACAAGAATAAGAAGTCCAGATTATAAATTCTGCATACTTTCTTTTGAATAAAAGAATATTGTCCTTCATCTTATAGGTAACATTTTATCCTTATCCATCTGTACTTATTTTTAATGTACAGTTTTTCAGGAAGAATATCAAATATAATTTCTCTTTCCCTACCTTTTGCTTACTGTACCTTATCAGTTTCAAAATATGTCTAAGCTGTTTTGTTTGTGTGATTTGCTTTTCATTTCTGAGATGAACATCAGTTGGGACCATACGCAGTTCTGTGAGAAATTCTCATTCTGGTCCAGCCAAAGTTGCATAGGTGTGTAGACTTAAGACATAGCTTTGCCACTCTCTTAAGATTGTGGATCAGTGGAAAAATGCTGATTGATTTTAGTGAAACTTTGAGCCAGATTTTACCTGATATGAAATTAGAGCTGGGATATCATTGCATAGTTATGGTGGAGGGTTTCTAAAGACATTGTAAGTTTTACCGCTAAAAACCACAGCCATTTGAAGACATAATAAATAATACACTTTTGTTGAAACCAAGAACCTTGACTGAGGAACTATTGAAACATTTACATTCGTGATGTACTAAACATAATAAGAGATACTAAACTAAAGTTTAGCTGACATGACTCAGAACTCCAGTTCCAGATACTAATATATTTTGCTGCAATCTGAAGCATGGCTGCCCTGTATTTTGATGTGCAGTATTGGTAGTATGATGACAACATGATGTGGTCTAGGTTAATGCTATACTTGGAATTTTTTTGGTTTGCTTTCCACATTTCCTTGCTTCCTTCCTCAGCGAAGCTATTTCCTTCCAAACTGTTTAAATTGGTACAGACTAGCCAGAGCACAGTCTGGGCTGGTTATCAGCAGGCCTCACAACTGGAATGAGTGTCTCTAGATTTCCTTATCCACCTCCCCAGCAGTTACTGTCATCAAAGCAACTGGATGGGACACAGATGAATAGCTGCTCTTAGAATAGAAATCTGCAGCAAGGTCAATGGTGTTCAAAACAATCTGACCAACAGCAGGAAATTCCCTCCAAGATTGCTAAATCTTGTTTACATGAGATGTTGTTCTGCAGGATATACCCTACCCAATGCTGTGCTGGGAATGTTACATGACACAACACATTTTCATGGGTAGTCTCAGAAAGCAGATAGAACGAAGTCCTGGCAAAAATCCCACTTCCTTCAGGGTTTTAAATGAAATGTTTCATTAAAGAAAGAGTTGAAACTTCTGGTATCTAAAATCAGTGCTGTCAGACAGTATCTAGACTGGCACATTTGTGGAAGTAGAAGATTACATATGGAGATTCCCTTACTGAGTATGGGTTGTAGCTAAACCACACTGGTAGATACAAAATAAATCCTGAAGTAGACTATCTTGGTGTAATATTTCCTGGAGAAGGCTGAGGACTGGGAGACTGGAGCAGCCACATCCCACTGTCAAATACTCTGTTAGGGATGCTAATACAGTGGCTAATCACTGATCTTTTGGTAGCAAAAAATCCAAATCATTTTTTCTCAAGGTAGAAGAGAAACCTGGTGAATACTTCTGTCAAAGACCTTCAAGAGACAGTTATATGTCAGAAACTCTTTATTTGGTAATACCTAACATACAAAAGTGCAAACTGATTTGTCAGTTATACATATCCACTCTGTCATAGATATTTGCAATAATTTTCTCTGTTGGAGAAAAGCAACTATGATTAAGGAATCACTTTAAAAGTTCTAGCTGTTCACATTCATTTAATACAAATATTAAGACTGGGCATCAGTGTGACAGAGTAAAAGGTAAGTGCCTTAACATCTGAAAGTGTATTAAATGAAATATAATAAAATTTTTCTTTTCCATAATGACTGTGTATCCTCAATACCTGTGTTATGCCCTCCAGAAGAGCCTGCAGGAGTTGATCTTAAGGGATAGACACTTTGAGGTTCACCAGATCAAGGGGAGAGAGGACCACAAGTATTATATTGGAGAGCTGACACTTTTTCATGATGTCTTCTCAAAACTTTCAAAGAATCAACAAATTTATAAGATTTAGGATCCTCCTCAGATTCTGTTCACATTTTCAGTTCTCTTAAGATCCTTAGAAAAAAGGAATTCTCTAAGATAAAAGTGCCTAAGTACCACTGGAATGCAAACTACTTCATAGCAATACCCCAATGCTACACCAAAAAGCTTCATGTTTTCTTTCTCACATATTGCTACCTTGCTATCCAAGACAGATTGCTAATCTATCATGGGGATTAGCCTAAAATGAGGAATAATCAATTACATCAAAAGCCTCATGAAAATAATATCTTGCTATTTGTTAGTCTGCTCTAAGGACAAAATATCCATTAGCACCATCACATAGGTATAAATAAGAATGGTCAGTTCTGAAAAGAAAAAGCAGATTACAGAAATATTATAGATTTAAATTAATACTCATTATATAGCTGAAAAGAAATGACTCTTTATTGGATAATAAAAATTATTAAATGTGTACTTTCAACACATTGATGACCAGTTGACTGACTCTTATACTTTTAGGTTCTGGCTTAATTCTGCTGACAAATTGAAATGCACTGTTTGTGAGCAGTCCACTAACATGCAGGATATGCTCAAATTTATTTGTAGGATAAGATTTGTGCTTGTAAAATACCACTATCAGTGCTAGTCACTTTTTAAACATCACCTCCTAAGGGCACAAGAGCAGGCAATTCCTAAATGTTGCAAGTCAAGCAGACAATGCAAAAGGCCAGTTTGGCTGAACAGGGACCTTCTCTTGGTAATAAGATGAAAAAGGAAGGTGTATGCCCAGTGGAAGTAAAGTCCTGATTTTCAAGAAGGGCAAGAAGGAGGACCCTGGAAACTACAGGCCTGTCAGTCTTACTTCAATGCCTGGTAAAGTTATCGAGAAGATTATTCTGGGAGGTATTGAAAAACAGCTGGAGGACAACACAGTCACAGCCAGCACAGCTTCATGAGGGGAAACTCCTGCTTGTCGAACCTGATTTCTTTCTATGACAAGGTAGCCCACCCAGTTGATCTAGGAAATCCAGTAGATGTAATCTTGTTGGACTTCAGCAAAGCTTTTGCTACTGTCTCTCACAGTATCCTTCCAGACAAAATGTCCAGCACACAGCTGGATAATCATGTTATATGATGGGTGAGCAGCTGTCTCATAGGTTGGGCACAAAGAATTATAGTGCATGGAGTAACAAGAGACTGGTGTTGTGGGGTTCCACAGGGCTCCATTTTAGGCCCAGTTCTCTTCAATATCTTCATTAATGATTTGGACCCAGGACTTGAAGAAATACTAAGTAAGTTTGCTGACAACACTAAATTGGGAGGAGCTGTTGAGTCCCTTGAGGGCAGAGAGACCCTGCAGAGAGACCTCTACAAGTAGAGAAATGGGCAATCACCAGGCACATAAAGTTCAACAAGGGCAAGTCCCAGATTCTGCGCCTGGGACAAGGCAACCCTGGTTGTGTTCCACAGACTATGGAACGAGATGCTGGAAAGCAGTGCCATGGAAAGGAACCTGGGGGTCCTGGTTGACAGCAAGTTGAATGAGTCAGCAGTGCCCTGGCAGCCAGGAGGGCGAACTGTGTCCTGGGGGGCATCAGGCAAAGCATCGCCAGCCGGTCGAGGGAGGGGATTGTCCTGCTCTGCTCTGCACTGGTGTGGCCTCACCTTGAAAACTGTATGAAGTTTTGGTCACCACAATATAAAAAAGACATTAAGCTATTGGAGAGTGTTCAAAGGAGGGCAGTGAGGATGATGAAGGGTCTGGAGGAGAAGCCTTATGAAGACCTGCTGAGGTCACTTGGTTTGTTCAGCCTGCAGAAGAGGAAACTGGGGGGAGACCTCATTGCAGTCTACAAGTTCCTCATAAAGGGAAGCAGCAGGGCATGTACCAATCTTTTCACTCTTGTGACCAGTGACATGACATGAGGAAACCCCATGAAGTTGGGCGAGGTTTAGTTTGGATATCAAGAAAAAGTTTTTCACCAAGAGGGTGCTTGAGCACTGGAACAGGCTCCTCAGGGAAGTGGTCACAGCATCAAGCCCAACAGAGTTCAAGAAGCATTTGGACAATGCTTTCAGGCACAAGGTGTGATACTCGGAGTGTTCTGCTCAGGGCCAGGAGTTGATGATCTTGACGATCCTTGTGGATCTTTTCCAACTCAACATGTTCTATGATTCTATGATCTTACCCTAAATTCTATATTCAGAGTCATGCAGCTCAGTCCTTGCTAGACTCATTAAGAGACAAGCATGCAAAATGAAGCGCAGTTAGAATGACTACTTGCAAAATTTAAGATTACATGCTTGTTATCTTCAATACTTGGTTAATAGTCTGAAGAATAAATTTTGTAAGAGCTACAGTTTTCTATTAGGATATTTTTGGCTGTCATTTCCATCTTTGGGGAGGATAATTCAGCTTTATATAAACACATTTGCTCTAGTATCTAAAGTTAGTTTGAATCAAACAACCATATAGTTTTAAACAAATTACAAGTGATGATGTGAACAAAGGAAAACCAAATAAACAAACAAATAAACATTCTTCATGCATCTATTTTCCTTGAATCCTTTAATAAGTATTTATGCTATTTCTAGTTTGTACTTAGGGCAAATGATATGCAGCATTTGCTACTGGTTTAAAGCCCTGGTTAACTTGTCTTGTTGACTTCATAAGTGAATTGGATGACCTAACCTTCATAAATAAGAATGAATAAGGATATCACTCAAAGAAGGATAGGGTGGAGAGCACTTTGGGGAGTGATATGAAGAAGAGGAAACAAGGAGACCTATTTAAAGTCACTGTTTGTCCCCTTTAGTTGAAGAAATATGTTAGGTTACAAATAGAAACACTAGAATTAAAATTATCTGTTTTCCTTCCTGAGTAGAGAAAAGAGTTTCTTGACATGTTTTACATAAGACTTGTTTTTCTCAAATTGTTCATGTTTTTCCTGCATTCTAACAAATAAATAGGAGTGGGGGTTTTTTGTTTGTTTTTTTGGTCTTTGTTTTGTTTTGGTGTTGTTTGTTTTTTTTGTGGGGGTTTGTGTCTTTTGTTTTTCTTTTTTTTTTTCCCTGAGTACTGCAATCACTCAGAAATAAATACACTACAAAGCTTGATCAGGTAAGTCCTGGACTGAACTTGATTCAGAGATTAGCCATATTCATCATCCTGTAAATGCTGTCTCACCTGTCTGCCAAAACAGGAGGAAGGAGTCAACTGCACTCCAGTGGACATTAGGTCGCACCAATGTCAGGTATTGAGCACTGTCTTTAATCACACATGTGCAGTACTATGCAAAAATATGTGGCATTTTTCATTTTATTTTATCAACTTCCTCAGCTCTGCATGCCAGATGGAAGGAGTGGGAACAATTTAAAGGACTCCTATTTTTGTCATCTCAGAAAATTTTGCATAGTGCATTACTGGATTAGCTTTTCTCTCATTGTATTTGTCCCCATTTATTACAATGACTGTTCATCACAATCAGATTGGATGGGCTGCTCAGCCGCAGGTATATGACCACTTTCAGTACTAAAACATTTGTCCACACAGTAGCTTCTAGCACATTTTCTAATTACCAGTCTACTACCATGTGGTAGTCTGTGCTTATGGGATATAGGTGCTATTCAATAAGAATGATTTACTGCAAAATCTTTTGTAGAAAAATATATAGAAGAGAGTAAGAATGGCGTTGGGTAGGTAGTGTTTCAATTTGATAGCGTAAAATTTTTTCTATTTGATAAAAAGTAGGAAAAAGTGCATTTCATAGAGATTACTGTTAAAGAACATTATGTTTTGAAAACATTTCGGTATTTAAACAGGTTCTCTCATATTGCAAAATAATAAAAAAAAAAGGAAGTCAATGAGATTTTTGCCAAGAAATACTTAGCTCTTCAAATTTGGTCCCAGTTAAATACATTTTTATGAAATTATTTTATTTAGATTTTCTTAAACTACACAAAGGTTATACCATTCTTTATGATTTCTGTCTCTTTTTCAAAAGTGAGAGCACACCTACTGATAGAATAGCAGATCCAGTCCTGTGGTTGTTTGTGGCTGGATACAGCTGCAAAAAAATACCAGCTTTTGGTGTTATTTTGAAGGAAACTTAACTCTAGCACAGTGCTGTCTAGTATTTTATTTACATGAGCCAGATGAGGAGCATCCCATCTCTCCTAACACCCCAGATAAAGTTAGACACAGCTTATATCAATCAGACTCACAAGTTCATGCTAAAATATTTAAGTATTTTTAGAAAAAGATGGGTTGAAAACTGAAGTCAGCATATATTAGAAAAACAGTAATAGCAAAAAGCTTTGTTGTTGTCTACCAGTAAGCTTAGCCACATATTTGATATAACAAAAACAGATGTGCAGGCACTACTGAAGGAAGTGGGGCACCTTTGATCTGCTGACTTCTGCTGCTCACTCACAAAGGACAGTTTCTTCCATTAATGAGGCTTTTCTAGTTTATTAGGTTCACTGATTTTATGTGCCTAGAGCAGGAGGGAAATTGCACTACTCTCTAAGAAACCACTTTGATATCTTGTAAATACAGAGCTATAAAGCACTCATGTCACTTATAAGTGGGATACCTTTGTAAACAGCTGGTACGACTGCTTGATGATATTTAAAGAGTGTGAATGGTGAGAAGGACAGATGTAATGCCTGTTAGATGAGCTGATATTTACTTATCTGTAAGGGGTGAACTCAGGTGGGGAAAGAAAGAATTCATTCTTCAGAATGAGTCAGAATTATTCAGAATAATTTTTGCAGAAAACTAAAGTCTACCAAAGCGAATGTAATTTCTAGCATACTGGGAAATCAGAAGAGATGGCTGAATAAACTTATGATGTCTTATTTGCATAAGTCAAGGGGGTCCTATTTACTCCTATTATGCTTATCAGTATACTATATTGCATGTAGTTAGCTCACTTAGTTACAGGATTTAATGAGACCTATATGACCACACACAGTGTCTCTCATTCATGACAGTCTTGACATACATACAAAATGCTTTTTGAAGACAGAGTGCCTAAATCCTACTGATTTTAAAGTTCAGAATTTTAAAGAGGCTTGCAGAGCCTTATATGTCATTCTCTTAGGAGTGCTATTTACTGTAGCAGCCGCTAAGAATGTCTAAAAGGTTATGCCAAAGACAGGTAAAATGAGATTCATCCACATTGCTGTTTGTCTAGTTTACTAGTTGTTGCTGAAATAACTGGATTACTTAGATTCTCAGTTTTATTGCTGTTTCACAAGGTTGTACAGAAACTACTAAGTTAAATAGCAAGTTCCTTTCATTCTCCTCCAGTGAATGTCAATGCTGCATCATTTTTGTTTCTGTCTTGTGTTCTTGTGCATGCCATTTTGAGCTTCTCTCTTTAATTTCCTATTTTACCCTTTATTTACAAAACTATCTGCATAATAGGTGTGTCTTAGCACAGTTTATTCCTTTTTTTTTTAATCTATAGTGACCTTTCAATTTATTACAATTTAATTAACACTACAGTAATATTTAAAACATGCTTCCAGTAAGGTACAAGTGGCAAACTTATATAGAAAATTACAACTCAGAAATCAGATCCTGATTCTCCTGGAAGTCTATTGTGTTGTCACACAATGGAATTGCATATTGAGTACAGAACTTGATTTTGAACTCTGCTGTATTTTTTTAATGCAAGACTATTTCCCACCTTTAACTTCTCATACCCAGTGTATTGTGGATACATTCACTTGTGTCCAAGAAATTCAGTGGTAAACCCATCTACTCACACTGAGTTTGTGGAGAAAAAAGCAGAAACCCTACCTCCATGTTTGCCTGCTTATAGGCAAAGAGATCAGCATTTCATTAGCCTGGCCCCACAGGGAGAGGAAAAAGGTAAGCCTGAGGCATACTTGCTGCCAGCTGAGCGCATCTGTGACAAGCTGCAAAGGTTCAGCAGTTTGACTTGCTTCTTAAAAGGAGCTACTCTGTTTAAAAAGCTGTGGTCAGCAGCATGCCTCCAGCCACTGCCACCGCTATGGTACAGTGCTCCTCCTCACCTTGAGCACAGAGAAAGATGGTTTCTAAAGCTGCATGGAGTTTAATTTCTATTTGTATCAACATGTTGAATTTAAAGGGACTTCAAAGGAACAGAGTATTACCAAGGCACTGTTAAAAGGGCTCAAATGCAAGGGAAAATAAAGTTTGAATCGTTTTACCATCATGCACACAAACACATACATCACGTCAAAAATGTATCTGAATTAATTTGTGTAACTGACGGTTACTAAAGGATGGAGTTATAGATAAGAATTACAAAATTTCCTCTACCCTTACGTGAGATGGTGAGCTCTCTAGAGTGACTGCTGTACTCCTGCACACCTCCACCAGGAGCTGATGGAGCCAGGGGAATTCTTATGGGATGACATCACTACATAGGCATGCTGCAGGGAAAGCATTAGGAAAGATCCTGTTGTCCTGCATGAACAGCATGGCATTTGCAGTTACACTTTTCTGGAAAGGATGGTATCAATGTTTGCTTTAGAAGGCCAAAATTGCTAGATGTGCAGATTTTTTTTCTTTGTCTTTTCTTGGGCAGCTGCATTTCAAAATTGGAATTGTTATTTCTGTGTACATATGCAGAGTTCTGGAGTGGCAGCAGAAGTATACATGAGGCTTCCAACATGAAAGAACTTTCTGTATTGATTCTGAACAAGAGAAATTTATCATATATTGTGGGTTTCTTCTAGTGTTATTCTCACTTTGCTACTGAATATTTGTTGTAACTCCATTAAAATAATGATTTTCTCTTTGATGAGAAAACCAGTTCAGCCATAGTAGGGTGTGTAGCATGCTCTGAACTGAGATTGTGAGAAAAGGAAAAAATATTTTGGATCAGGACTTCTCTGCAATATCCAACACAGTATCTTGGATCATTTGGAGCTCCCAACTTCGGTCAAACTGTGAATTATATTAAGAATTTCTTAATGCTGAAGAAAATTCAAATGTGATTGAAATTGGTGTCTTGCTAATGAAAAGATTTAAGTTTATTTCCTGCTTACCCAGATTCACCAGTTCCAAACACTACTTATTCTGTATCCATAAAATAAGTACTTTCATGTAATGTATTAGCCTTTTAAGTAGAACAAATTCATCTAGTAAACAAACTAAACATCGAGGCAGGGGGGAAATGTGATTTTTTTCTCATTATGAGTTAGTTCTGGTACACTGATTTATTTGTACTGGTCAGAAGCAGTGTTTTCAGAATGACAAACAAATTCCTCTGAGCCTGTAGTATTTTGGAGAGGTTGCAAATGCTTCATGAGAAACTTGTTGAAAAGTACTAGGCAAATGGGGGAGTATGTCTCAGGCAGATGAGATTCAGTCTCAATGTAGGAATTTTATTTCCATTTCCTATTTTTCTACGAGTTATCAGTTTTCTGTTGTTCTAGCTTTCTTCAAAAAACACTTTTCAGCTAGAAGCACCATTTTTTTGCCACATCTCAGGAGCAGTCCAGTGGCTGATGGTAACTAACAATCTGAAGTCAAATATAGTTTTATGGGATTTTCTGTAGGAGTGATGATGACCCTACTTGCTTTCTGCTTCAAGACCAAGTGCCTGTTATGGTCCTGTGTTTCATTTCGTTATACACCAGTATTCACACAAGTAGGAAGAGACAGAGAAGAAATCCATGTGGACACTTCAGTCGTGTTGGTAAATGTACAGGGGAAGAATGGTCCCACTCCCCAGCTCTCATGTTGATTTAGAAATATGCAAATAATTGAGACAAAAGATAAAAAGCTCCCAGTTGCTGGGTACAAAATGCAGTCTGTTTTTCAAGAACTGCTATAAATTAATTTTGGTCCCATGAAACTATTCCTGTTTTTTACATTTTCCTCCTATACTTCTGAATAATATTTGCTACTGAATATTATTTCTCATGCTTTCTAGTAAGTGTTAATGGTAAAAAAGGCAGCTGTGCATTCTAACCTTATCTGTTTTGAGAATACAGGAAAATGTCAATGGAAATTCTGGTTTACTCCTACGTGTAACCAAACATCTGTGTTGCTCCTCATTTCCATTCAAGTCCATTAATTTGAAGATCTGTGACCAGAAAACAAATAACAACAAAATAATAAAGAAGTATAAGATGTACAGAACAGTAGATTTCAATAGTATTTTAAATGTGACACCATTTTGTAATACAGGTAATTCCATGTATTTTTGAGCTCTACGAAACTGTACTATAGTATCTGTGGGGTTTTTTTTGCTATGCCTTTTGTTGTACTGGAGTTGGCATTTTTACTGAACTGTCTTAAAAATGTATAACAATCATTGTTTCTGATGTTTTTATTTAGATAATTTGTTTAAATATTCTTACTTTTAAAATATGAATTTTCCTGTTCTTCTAATTCTTATCTCTTTCTTGCAACACATTAAACATTATAAAATATGTAAAAAAAATGTAAGGTTTGCTCATTGATATGAACCCTCTGTCCTCAAGCAAAACTTCACCTACAGCACTGCATGGAGAGATGTAAATATGTTAGATCGTGCTCAGCACCTGTTCCAGGAATTGCATGAACATATGGTGTTGTCCATCCTTGTCATGAACAATTTTGTACTTACTATTGTGAACTGGCCCCTGTCAGAACACTATAATGGTGGGAATTAAATGGTATGATACACTGAAGACAAAGGAAGAACCAGAGTTAATGATCTTAAAGTGGACATAGAAGAGTTAAATCACTGTGAAGATTTCCCCAGGTGGTAGATACTGAAACCTCATGTTTGAAATTACATCTTGCTGTGGTAGCTCCAAAGAAATGGAACCAGATGTGCTCATCATTACCCATCAGGCCACCATGGCAAGTTAATTTTGCCAAATAGCCCAAATATACACAAAGCTGTAATGACCTTTAATTCCTAACAGCTTCACTAGAACTTATTAAAAGCAGTGGTGGGCTCAGAGATCAGAAACTACTGGTTTCAGCTTTCGAATGGGCTGTCTGAAGATGCTAACCCCAGTGACATTACAATATAAGATATCTTATGAGCAAAAGAAGTATTATAAATAGTACTAATTAAAACATGGATGAAGAATATGGACTCATCAAAGAAGTAAACCAAGTTTCTTAACTATTGTTTTTGCTTTTTGCAGTCTGACAGGAAAAAATAAAAAGATGAGTTTGTCATTTCTGTTCTTAAACACATCTGGTGGATGATTGAACAATATAGGAATTCAGATAGTGGGATATTGGGAAAGGAATTAGGTTTTATGGTCACTCATAAATGCTGCAATGGCAGTAAAGTGTAAGGTTACAAGTTAAAAGCATTTCTACTTAGGTTTGCTGAATTATTTCTACTTCTCATGGTAGTTGGAAAGATTGACTATCTTTTTATTGATCTTTGAAATCTCATCAAAATACCTATCTTCAGTTTGCTTATATTCTTCTGTTGGACTACATTTTTTTCTCAGTGAAGTTATTGCTCCTTTCACATCAGCAAAATTCTTTGCTCCTAGGAAGACATAAGCTATTTAAATTTTCTGAAATGAAAAAGTATTTCTATTTAAGATAATTTAATTTTATTGTTTCACATCCACTAGCCTATTATGGGTAACTGACAAAACTTTTAAAGTTAAATTCAAGTTAGCCATATCTACTATTCGATCAACAAATTGAGATGTTTCATTTTGAATCTAATATCTAATTTTTTTCACTTTCACTGAGTGTCCACTGTTTTAACTCTTCATATCCAGTTGAAGAAAAAATCTCCAGATGATTATACCATAGATATACACTGGTCAGCTTCAGTAAGGTTAAAATAACATGGAACATAACTGTGTATATTCTTCACTGTACTACTACACTTCTACGAGATACAGAGGGAGGTTTCTTTTGAAATTATACAAAGTGGACATATGTAATATTTTACTATGTCAGGTTGCAGGCCAAACCCTTAAAGCCTAAAGATGACAACATATGCCCATAAGAAATGGAACAGATTTTATCAAGTACTTTCAAAGAACAGACTCAAACTCAAAAGTGGCTTCAAGTTCTCTTAAAAGCTGCCATGGCTAGGAAATAAGCCAAGGAATCTATGTTTCTATAATACTTGTGCTGATGCCAGTGATAAATATTTGTGCAGTCATTTTCCCTCCCACTTGAAATATCTGAGTGCTTGCTTGAGGGTCCTAACAGACCACAGATAATTTCATCTTCCAATGAACAAAAGACTCAAAATCAAATTACAGAAGTTATTACTAGAGTATGAAAATTCAGGAAATAGATATCTGAACTCTTAAGTTAAAACAAAATACATAGATTTCTCAAATATGCGCATGTTACTTTGTGACATTTTATGGGATTTATAATGTAGAAGGTTAGATCATAATAGTCTTTTTGGCCTTAAAAAAGGAAGTGTGGCTATTCCATACAATTTGAGATGCAAAAAGATGAACTCACAACTGACCAGCAACTCAGGGAACTCTGGACTGGCCCCGAAATTAGACCTAAAGGCAAGGAAGAAGCACTAGTAGAGAACCTTAACAATTCTGACTATGGGGTTATTTTTGCTTGAGAATTCATTCATCTTATTCACTTCACCCGGCTGTAGAAGTCCAAAAGCCGAATCAACATAGCAAGAGTCATACATATATTTATTTATGTATACACTGTATGTACTAATATCTACTAGATTGAAAAAAATTATGAAAACATTATCCTCCTTTTCTTTGTTGATACAACTGTGAAAAACCCCTCTAAATCTGCCTACGAGATTGAATATCAGGATTTTATCAATTCTGTAAACCTCATTAGATTCCTAAGCTTCTAAAATATGTGGTGTGCAAAAGAATATGGTCAGCACTTTTATATTAAAGGCTGGAATTGCAAATATGTCCATTCAGCACATTCTTGCAGCAGAAAAACAAACAAATTCATCAACATATATGTCTGATTGGAATCCTGATTCTCTTGGTTCTGCACAATTATAGATTTTTAGGCAACACCTTTTCATATTAGGAAAAATGTAAGAGTTTTTCTTCTTCAGATCTATTACATGAAATTCTGTCACTGTGTCATCAGTTAAAAGCAGCAGGAGACAAAATAAGCGTGCTGCTTGACTTCAAAATTATTATCTGAGATTTCTTAGCTTTTTGAAACCTGCCACACTTTCATTTTAATCTGAACTCTCTTTCTTACAGCAAGATCACTCAAATTTATATCCCCCCCTCAAATTATTGAACACACTTTTTAACAAATTAACTGAGGGTAAAACAAGTCCTCTCTTAATTAGGCTGGTCTGGAAAGTTGGTTTCATTTGCATAGAAAAACTTTATGCTTTCTCATCATTTTAGTATGTGGTTGTGCATGGCAGTGCTCCCTGAATTTCATCTCTGTGTAGGGTTCAACAAAACAAAAAGAAATATTTACTGGACTACTTATCAGCAGAAATGTCATGGCAGATGCATGTCACATCTATAAATGAAAGTGTTCAGGATGAACAGAAGTAGGCATGGTAAAGAGCTAGTATATCAAGGGAAACACAACACAGAAGGAAGTTGTGTACCTGATTGAAGGCAAAATAGAGATGTCTTGACAAGTAGCAGATATGGAGAGCAAATACAAGATTGAGGCCAGGCTTCTTTTGCACCAGCCTTCTGGGAACACTACACTGTCGTGTCTCTGTCCCCCTCAACTCTGAACACTGACTGCAAAGATGTGCAAATGACATTGCAAAGCACAAGTGCAGATAAGAAGACATGTTATGCAAAATCATGGATGGAAGTAAACTGCTTACTTTGCCTTTCGAAGGCACACTCTTTTCTTTTATATATTTCACAGATAGCTGCCTTGGAGATCAGATTAATGAATGAATTAAAAGCAAAAAAGAACATCTTGTACATTTAATCATATGATAAGTCTACACAAGACAACACAATCGCCATTTTCCTCAGTAATATAGACTAGAGCCAGTTTAATGCCTTGAGATTTTCTGCTGTGACTGACAGTGACAGGTAAAGTTACACTCAAAACCCTTCTTGTCCATGGCTCACCAAGGCAGGCCAGTTGTTCCTTCAGCTCAGATGGCAAGTACTTTTTTGCTGCAGGATAGCTGCCAAAATAGAACTTCATCATCAGATGGCAAGAGTAACATGGCAAAAACTCTGAAAGGGTGCTGTGAAATTTGAACAGAATAGAGACTAAGAGCTCTTTGGAGCATCAACAGTGAGAAAAAGACAATTCATCTAAAGCTGAACAGTCTTGTGTTGGTTCTGCTTATCTCTCTGCCAGATAAAGTTGTATCAGTATACAAGAGAGACCTCAAAAATTGAAAGCACAAGCAGAATGCAGATTTTCCTTTGTCCTTATGCCTTTTCAGCAACCAGTTTCTGTTGAGGAAGTTCCCTCTGAGAAATGTGCCAAACTCTCATCCCTACTTGCCAGAAACTGCGAAATATAAGCCACTCATATTGGAGTATAATCCAAAAACTACAGTCCTGGATGGACTCTATTTTATTCTCACATAAGAGAACATGACAAATCAAAGATGCATCTAAAGTTAAATCACATGAGATATAGGGAGTGAAGTACAGTGAAGTCACAAGATCTTACCTTGTAACATCTTTGCACAACTGGTCGCAGCTTTTTAACATATTACATTGAAAATTGCTTCTCATATCTTACCACTCTCTTGGGCTAAACGTTTCTCTCTTACTATTTTTATTAGCTACGTCTGTATAAGATTAACACAGATATGTGAACCCTCAGACAAACACATCCACAACTCCAAAAATAAACTGTACTGCTAATTGACCTTCTCAGAGTCTGGAAATACTGATATAAATGAGCAACCTCTAGTACAGGGAGATACTTCCTGCACTGGGATAATTTGGCTCATTTTTATTTTCCCCTATTTCTCCACAGAGCCTCAGCCTCCTCTGGGTCCCTGCAAGCTGCTAAACATGGCAGTGCAGGAGGAAGCTCAGTGGATTGATAAGTGCTCTGCCTGTGCTGGTCTGAGTGGCTGCTGCATTTTTTTGGGTACCATAATATATACTCATATGGCTTCTGAATTTATCTCCTCCCACTGAGCACTGACAGTGGTTGTTTTACAGATTATAATCTCTCCAAAACAGGACTTTCTTTTTATCAATTTCTTTCACAATGCTAAGGATGTTGCTACGTTTGGTGAATAAGAGTATTGATCAGTCAGTCAATCAATGTGTTGTGGTGTTTCTCTCTCTATAACCCTCCTTCACAATTTTAACTGCATAGCTATATAAAATGCAAAATGCAAGTTTAGTCAGTTTTTAAAAATCTGCTTCAACCTCTTAATCGGATGTACAATGCAAGGAAAGCTGTTCTGCAGCGCTATTTTCAGGGGGAAAAACTGAAGGAACTAGCCTTTGGAATGGGTTGAAATTCTTGTAAATGCAATTCTATCATATAAAATTAACAAATATTAAAAAAGTTATTGCCACAGAGATAAAATACAGCTGCTTGGATATGTTTTATTTTTTTTTTTTGTTGTTTTTTTTTTTTTTTTTTTTTTTTTTTTTTTTTTGTTGGTTTCTTTTTTTTTTTAGTTTGGATTTTTTTTTTACTCTGTTTATCGCCAACATCTTCCTTAAAAGAATTATTCAGCTAGTTCCTAATGTGCAACCTACAATATAACTATGAGTTCTCCTGTGCCTGTTGCAATAATGATATTCCCTCAGAGTAATAAATATTCCCTATATGGCAATTAGGTTTAGGCATGATTGTAAATGCAAAGTTCATGATGTTGCCATTCATATTATCTTACATCCTCATTTCCTGTTGTCTTCATAGCTTAACATGTTTACTCTTAAATTAGAACATAATTAGCAAATCATATATCTCATTTTTACTGAAAATAGCAGTTCAGCAAAATGTTTCCTATCATCTGGGGCTGACCTTCCTACAGACAGCATATCCTGGAACAGACCATTGTAATAAGAGAAAGCAGTTATTTTGGATCTAGGCCAAAGATTAATTTAATTTCTCTGACTGCCCCCTTCCTTTCCAGCTCTTCTCCCCGATCTCCCCAGTAACACTCATATATGTGAGTTGGAGTTAAGAAGTTTCAGTTGGTAAACAAAACAAAGACAAAACTGCTAAGAAGTTAATGAAAACATCAGTAAGTCATAGCATCTGGATCTCATCATCCACCTCTGACGTAAGAAAGATGTCCAGATGTTAGTAGAACTGTACCAGTTGAAATATTTTGTGAGCAAGGCTCCTTTCAAACAATCAGATGCAAAGCAGTTCGGTGCTTTCAGCAGTTTTTAGGAATGTTTCAAATATATAGTGGTCTTTCAGATGTGCAAAATGCCTGCTTAGTGCTGAAAGAATATACAGTCTGGGGAGCCATGTCTAGGGACTGTGAGCCCCTGCTTTTGGGAAGTGCACATGAATGTTCAAAGAGCAGGAGAAGAATAGGCTTCCTATTGGTTGTCTCTCCTAAGGACAGACTTCTATCAGAGCCACAATGCTGCTTATCTTGTGGTATCCAGCGTGTGAGGCTAGAGTTTAACAATGTCCACAATGATGAATTATGAAACTGGGCCTGGAGAGAGAAGACCATAATTTTCATCTTTCTCACTCATTTTTAATCCCCATTTGACAACATGTACTGCATACAGGCCTTGCATGCTGAAAAGTATAAATGATGAAGCTGTTTTCTAACAGGTGGTTGCCACGTGTATCGTATTTTTCCTTTTCCTCCTGTCCATCAGCTGCCTTATGGAACAGTGATATTTTTCACATTTGGGTGCTCATTCTCTGTTTGCACAGTGACACGACTGCTCAGTTCCTCTTGGACATGTTTTGTGGACTGCTCCGGGTGTGCTCCTTCCCTCCTTGACTCATGTTTTAAAGAATCATTTTGGAGTCCCCAAGAAAACAACAAAGTTATTTCTAAAAATTCCCAAATGCTAAAGTATCCAGGGGCTGAATTCCTCTAATGCACATTCCTAAAATCTCAGGCACAGGAGAGGACATAGGTTTGCTGGCTGATTGCGGCAGTCCATTGGCTACAATGACTGTGGAAAAAGCAAATGCTGAAAAAAAGGTGTACTTCCATAATCCTCTACAGCTGCTGTAATTAGAATGTGCAAGGATTTTGTAGCAACCACTTTTATAATATGCTTAGTATACTGTGTTATTGTAAACTTGGACAAAACTGCCATTGTTGTAGCCTGATTACAGAAATGATGGTGGACCTCCATGAAATAAATTTTTAAAATTCATTAATGGAGGAAAATGGGAAAGTCATAAAAAGCCTTCTCAGTTGTCCAGTTCCCCAACAGTGCAATTTAGATCTGTCATATGAAAATATCACAAATACACAAGGTGACAAAGTATGCACATATTTTTTTCCCTATGAGTACTCCAAACTCTGTTGGTATCAGACTTCAAATTAGAAGCATGAGAGCATTGGAAACAAGACATTCCAGCAGCTTAAAATAAACAACACCATTTTCATGCTACAGGCAGCAATGATCTTTCTGGCACTTCTCCATATTTTCATATGGAGAGTGAGAAATCAAGAAACAGAACATGGAATAAGAACCTAATGATGCATTTAATTCCAAGTGCCATTTTGAATGATCATTTTGACTGAAGGACTTTGCCTTAAATGAATTAGAGCCCTTCCAAGATAAAAACATCGATGCTGAAAAAGGCATAAAATACTCTATATATCTTATTGGAAATTTGTTGTGGCAATATTTTCAAAAATTAGACAAGCATATGCTGTGTATAAAATGTATTATTTCTGATTGTATTTGATGTCTGAAAGATGTGAGGAATTATAAACCACAAGAATGAAACTGATATTTTCTCAAAAAACATGCTTACACTACAAGTTTGTTTAGTAATTGCATGGATAACAGCAAAGCTCTTGAGCACTCTCAAAGGGAGGAAACTTTAGTATGATAAAGATATTTAACCATTCAACCAAAATAATTTTTTTCTATATATAAATAATATGTTTTGCACTGGATATGCAACATATGCCTTATGTAGCTTCTTTTATTATCAAATAACTGTTGTTTACTCTTTTCCTGTTTCTTTTCCATAAATTACAGTCTGTTTACAAATATGTATAAAGTCATTACTTCATCATGCTCTACCTAATAGTAAGTGGCTAATTTTAATATTTATATAATAGCCTGAGTAAAGCACTAAACCTGTAGGATATTGTGTCCAGATTGGGGGTCAGTAATTTCCTAAAAATGCTGATAGAGGCAAATAGTGATATATCTGAGGCTATATATCAAGTGGTCTTGGGTTCTGCAACATATCCATTTTCTAAGGCCTTATTTCACCTGCACACACCGTAAATCTTTCTTCAATCTCAGAACAAAGCAAACAGAGCAGTAATTTCTCTTCTGCGTGAGTATAAATTTTTGGGGACAGTTGAAATGTAACGCAAAACACTCCACCTTAACTTGGTGCTTAAAAAAATTTCCAGGGATAAAAAATTCCTTTCTCTAGTTCCTTTTCTTGCTGTAGATAGCTATATATATGCCTGAAAGTATAAGCAATATCTTGTAATTGTTTAAGAATAAGTCAGTATATATACTCACAGATTTTGCAATCTGTAAACGAGCATGTTTTAAGGCATCAGAGTTAAAGGGAAAGTATAAAAGAAAACATTGTAATAAGAGAATTATAAATCCAGTGGAAATACAGGGATGTTGATAATGAAGAACAAATTAGACATCAGCAAGAGCAGATAGTGTGTCATAGATTCTCATAGTGATTGATATGGCCAGTAGTAAGAAAAACTTAAATAATGGTATAATTCTAGCTAACCATCATAAGTTAAAGAATAAAAGGTCTACTCAAAGGGCCCTGCAAAGAACTTCTTCATAAGTAGACTCAAAAATAACACAGCCTGTACTATAACCATGAAAACTAGATAAAGGTTGATTGATAGTCTTCCAAAAGGAATCCAAAAGAAAATGAATTGTTTGATGGAATTACTTTTTCTATAACCTCAGAGTTCTCTCTGTGGCTCTACATCCTTAACAATATCTTACAAGGACATACAGAATTTTTCCAAATGATTTAAATACTAGAAAGTAGGATTAATGAGAATGGTCTGTAACAGATTTTTGCAAATTAATAATTTTGCATTTCTTTGGCAATTATCAGAAAATGAAATGAAGAAAAACAAGGGTGGTAAAAGCCCACTTTAGCTTTAGTGGGCTAAAAGATACAAAATAAATTATTTATGGGGTAAATAAAATATTGGGAAGTTTTAGTGAACTTTAAATTAGAAAAAAATTATATAATTGTAAATGATAACTGGAAAGTAGGTAAATAAACAATACAATTTCAAATAGAAAAGCTGAAAGATTATTTTTAAAATACCAAATAAGTAATGTTTTTCCTTAGACTTTCAATGACTAAGCAACTGCAGCATAACTCGCAGTAATTCACCAAACTCAGACTACCTACACATCCTTTATTTTGTCTCTCATAACAGATATTTCAGAAGACAGTTTAACTTTTGCATCACATAAAACCCCCTTAATTTAAAAGAAGCATATGAGTAATCAGTTATACTCAGTGGTTGATCACGTTTTCTAAAAAATGCTGGTGGTAATGAAAAAGCCAGGATATTTAGTCATGTCATATGGTGGACATAATGGGTCTTAGTACAATGCAGATAAATGCTACATTGGGTCATGTTAATTCAGACAACAGTGGAAGCACTAAGAGAAATGTCTACAATGTTTTGAGAATCTGTACATCTCAGAGTTAAGAATGATGCTTTGTGCTCTGTGGAAGCTTGTTCTGCACTGCTGCCGTTCTTGTGCATAAAATCCTGGTCTCTTCTGGGAATTTTGTCCACTGAAGAAATCAGAAAGTTGTTCCCTTCCAAGCTGAGGATGTGGTCCAACATTAGCAAGGAGAATAAACTGGGAATTCCCAAGGAAATATATGTATTTCTTGGGAAGGTAGTAACAGGAAAAGTTACAGTTTTCATATTGCCCTTTTAGGGACTCTGGCAATTGAAGTTTCATTCTGTCCTTTGTCCTTATTCTATGAACATTCCATTGCCCCAAATTGTTTCCCATCTCTACTGGGTCTTTTTGATGTCCCAGAAATTGAAAATGTTTAGTGATTCATTTAGTGATTAATTTTCCACATTTTAAGATCACCAGATATGACCATAAACATGCACCAAGGTTTTCTTTGTCTATGTAAACTAAGAAAGAGGAGAAAAGACAGAGTAAAAAACCATGAGCTGTGCTGCCATCAAAAGTAGTTTGAACATGATATGACTATGCTGAGCTGCAACTCACTGCTCCTCAGGATAGGTATTTTATAAATATATATCATATTTATATGATAGACCAAATTTATACAACAGTAACAATATACCATAATATGTTATAATAATATACCACATTTAGCAAAAGTGTGCTTGGCCCCAGCTGGCTGAATCACGGGCTGTTCTGCCACAAGATGAGATGGCAAAGGCAGTAATTTAGCCCTGGTGTTAGGGTTTAAAAGCAACATGAAGATGCCGCTCCACAGTGGCCAGCGTAGGAGAGGACGCAGAGGTGATCCAAGAGGGCAGTTCATGTTTATATTCATATTCATATTCATTTGCATTCCTTTACTGTGCCATTCCCCCTATCACCACATGCCCCTGTGAAAAGTCCCTCTCCAGATTTCTTGTAAAGTCCCCTTTAGGTAGTGGAAAGCTGCTACAAGGTCTCTCCAAAGACTTCTCCAGCCATTCGTAGCTAGTGGAAGAGACATTTACCATATTTTCCAAACATAGGATGTAGACAGTACTTCCTGTTTGATGATTATATTAAATTATATTGCATGATTTTCTATGTCTGTGTGCAGGCTAGAAGCTTGTTTTAAAGGCAAAATATTTTTTTGTTTACTTTTTCTTGAATATGCGATGAAGAATGCATATTTCACATTTTCTTCTTTCTTTTGCAAATAATGTGCTTTTAAAAAGGCGTGTCCTGATAACACAAATTGCTGATCTAAGAGGATTTCTTATTTCAGTGTCATGACCCTTCTTGACCATTTTTATGTAGTCAGCAGTTTAAATTGCTGATATTCCAAAGAACAAACAGAACAGCAACACAACTTGCTGTTTTGTTTCTCTTCCTGAATCTCTGTTAATCATGAAGTATTTTCTGGAATATAACCTGATATCTACTCCAATTACAGACTGTACTGCTTATTGCCTGATTATTTTTTGACTTTCTGACTGACAGCAGCCCAAATATACTAGTGGACTGAAAAGCCTACATCACCAGCACAGCCTGGAAAATGGAACTGTCACTGTTGTTAAGGGTCCTCTAACATCTAAGCCTTGTATTGATAAAAGCTGTGATGGCTCATAACCAGCTGCCAAGTAGAGTAAAAACATGCCGACCCTTATCAGTGCAGCTAAAGAGGCTAAAGGGTTCACGTTCATTCCTTGTTTCTAGGAATGTAACAGAGTCTCAAGAAATATAATTAGCAGTTGTTCAGCCCCCAAATATTTGATAATCATACGTAAGATTAAATATATACATTTATCGAGACCTCTTCATATCCTGATAAAATCTGCATATTTTCATGTGTAGGTCACATACAGAAGTATAAATTACATGTCCTTATATGCTTTCCAGTGTCAACTGATGAGAGGAAAACAATTTTACAGAAGACAGTTGGTAGTAGTTGTCTTATGTGGACACAGGCCAGAGGTATTGTTGAGAGTCTGTTGATGCAAATACCAACTTAATGATAAATTAAAAAACTTACTTCAAAGCATTCACATAAACATCTCTAGCAGGTGGAATGGAAACGAATGTCAGGGTAAACAAATGTCCAGCTGACCAGACAACACACAGATTAAACAAAGGCTGATTCGGCCCCACCAGCTTCCCTTTTATAGATTTGTGTAACATCCATGCCTTTTTACTCAGAATATCTTTCCTTTTGGTGCTCCTTCCAGTGGAGTTTCAGCAATGGCCCAAACATCAGGACCTGTGTTGTGATTGCTGCTGCATGCCCTGCAGTCATTAAGCTACGAAAGAAGTCCAGTTTTATAACACACTTTTGAGAGATAAATTGAACTGTGTGTCCAGTTCAGCTTGCTGTGGAAAGAGGTTAATGACCAGTGCTTTCATGACACTGCCATATTTGTGACTACCTACTGAGCACTAAAGTAAATGTGATGCCTCCATCTCTTATGACCATGAGGTTTCACTGTAAAACTGCGGTAAAGCTGAGTTCCTCTACCTAGGCAACTCACTGTCCTTTGTCATCTATGGGAACAGGCACAGAATTTATCCAATCACTAATGGGCAAAACAAGATTTTTATGAACAGGTCTAATTCAAAGCAGGTTTTTGGTCCTGTGTTTCTTTATAGGCCATGGTCACTCACTGCCTGATTACCCAGTGTAATCAGTTTTGGAATCAGTGCGCAACCAAATGTCTGTTATACACTTAGCTACTCTTATTTCTCCAAAACATAAATGCAGCAGCATGATGTAAAAATTCAGTTTACATTAGTGAGCCATATAGTCTGCCTCTGGGTCATCTCATCCTTGATCTTATCATTATTCACATTTCTCCTCCCTCCTTCCCTCCCCTTGCGATAAACCACCCCCACTGTAAGTATACAAACAAACTAAAGTCAGCCCTCTCGCAGTCACACCCACTGTTCATTTCTGCTGCCCATTTTGAAACCCCTAAAAGCCACAAAATAAAAGTAACAACCCAAGCAGGGTGAAAGAGAAGCATTCATCTAACAGGTAATAAGAGAAGTGGAAAATAAAGTGAGTTAAATTGGTTTCTTCTCCAGCTCTCTATTATGGTTTGCCTCGAGTTTTTGAGTATTTGCAAGTCAAAATAAAAATGTGGATTGTAGCTCTCTAGTTGGCTGGTAATTTATATCTCAGAAGTCCAGCTCGGGCATATCTGACACTCACTTGGAGCTCATAGCACTGAAATCCTTGCCAGAGGAAATACCAGTAATTGCTCAGTGCACAGCCCAGATATTCCAACTGACACACTCCTTGGCTCAAAACACTCCGTAACACAACTCACTGAAGCACATCACAGCAGTAAAGCACAGGGTCTGACTTAACAGCAAAGTAAAATGCTTCAGCACACTTTACTATGAGGAGTTTGCATCAAAATACTGGACCAAAATTCATTGCTCCTTTTCTTTTAACTGATGTTTATCTCATCTAGTTAGAGAAGCACACACAGTTCCACCATAGGCATAGCACCAAAGTAACGTGACACACAAACAAAAGGCTGGAGAAATACTTAGAGGCGACATCAGTACATTATGCAAATGTACTACTAATTAGCATTATTGATTATGATCCCTTATGAATCTTAAAATATATTTATGTAATGTCCTTCTCACCTGCCAGTCGTCTGTCTCTCGTGTTTTTCCAGATAACATCCAAGGCTCTAGCAGTGGAGTCCCTGATATGATCACTAAATGATCTTCTCAGAGGGGCTTTCACCGGGTGATGCATAATGCAGATCGATCACACATCCAGGTCAAACGGCTGTAGCTTAGCCCCAGGAAGAGGGGCATTCTTTGCCCGGGGATCTGTTTGGATTTCTCTTTGCCAGGCAGTCAGGTTGTTACTTTATATAATTTGTCATCAGCCTTGTGGAGCTTTTCCTTGAAGAGTCAGGCATTGCAGTTCTCACTGCGGATGCAGGAAAGCTCAGACTGCAGCCAGCCTACTGGAAAGCTGCCAAAATCTTACATCTGGAACAGTTTACAAATGAGCTAACGATACAGTCATTTAGATTTGGGGCTTTATTTGTGGATATCTATAGGATTCTAGCTTCCTGTTTAATCAAATAACTTACCAGGCACATACTTGCATGCCCATTTATTAGGATAATATTTCCCCGCTTAGCTGATATTTCAGGTAATTTTTCATGTTTTGACATGAAAAAGGTAAGAAATAAAAAAGAGATAAAGTAATTTTAAGTATCTAGAGTTCAGGTGTTTTATTTCATTACCATATCTGTGCCAGAGAAGAGGACCTGATTCTGAGTTTCCTGTACTGAGTACTTCATGACAATGCACTAATGAAAGGATGGAAATACAAAAATGAGAGGAAAAGGGGAGATGAGAAAAAAGAAGAGGGAACTAAACTCCATATCTTTGCTGAATGGAAAGATAAGGTCCGATATGAAAAATGTTTATGAATGTAACTGAGATTAATAACCACAGTAAATTAAGCTATTTGACCTTGCTTATTTTGACATTTTTAATTGTTTACTGTGTCCAGTGGCTTCCCTGAGGGAGACAGGGAGGAAAAAAGGGGTACCTGAAACTCTCTTGCCCTTCTAATACTATTTATAGTAATGCGTGAAGAGATGAGAGATGCCAGCCTAAAAGCCTAATCCCCTTTATTATCAGGAAAAGCAAGAACTGTTGAATAAGGTTGTCTTCATGTTTATTCTAGGTGAAGTCCTTTTTTTTTTTTTTACAGCAACTACAGCTGTTAATATCAGATACCACTATTTTCTTGAGAAGTATTATGGTATTATTAAAACTGATTGATTAACTTCTTACAAGGTTGGCACAGAGAGACCAAATTACAGAGCTGTGCGTTTCAGCCTGTGGATTTCCACTCCCTTTGAATTCCTTCCTAGAACAAAACAGTTTTCATTCACTTTCTTATTTGTTGTAACTTTTTTCCTGGTGTCTTCTCAGTTCCCTTCATTTTTACTAGTCCTCATTTTCTTCAAGACAAATCATGATCTCATTCTGACAATGAAAAGAAATTTACGGGATTTGCAATAGTGTAACTGAGGGAAGAATTGGCTTATCATCTATTTAATGCAGATCATAATTTCTTCCCATCTAGGCCTTTGTCTTTTATCTTTATAGAGCATCTGCAAACATTAATGTCCTGTGTACATCTTAGAACAAAACCAACAGCAGCAAGGGATTGCTATAGTTTGCTGTTGCTTTCCTCATTACACCCCTCCACTTTTTGAGGCCGGATGGAGAAAGAAGCAGACAACTCTCTAGAGAAATTCAATACGATTACACACTCTTGTGTGGTTGTGGGGGTTTTCTGTTGATTTTTTTGTTTGTCTGTTTTTATGTTTGGGTTTTTGTTGTTTTTAATTATTATTCTGGCAAAACTTGTAGAACAAGTGACAATGTTTATATAGGCAAATGCTGATATAGGCTTACATAAGCAAATGCTGACATGATGACCAAAGCACAATCTATCTGTTTTGAAAAACGTATACCCTGTTCAGATGAGATCTGTTCCTGTTTCTATTAGTGAACAGGTCAGAAGAGCAGTAATTAATTTTTAAATGAGGATGCAGTAAACAATAACTTTATCTAGAGCTGACTGTGTATGTCTGTATTTCAGAAGGCAATGAGGGAGAAGGCAGTCTCAGCAGTAGCTACAAGTAGCTAAACAACCAGCTAACTATCAGTAGCTTACCAACAATGTGGTCCAGAAAAAATGGATTTATACAGCAAAATAAATGGTACCAATGTTTTGACACATCTCAAAATAGGGTTACTTTGAACTAGGTCTGCCTGCACCTCATGAACTGAATGAATCCTCAGCTGGGTTGGACATCACTGGCACACTATCAGGGTGCATCTTTTGGCTTAGTTTCATCTGAAAGCCATTCAGTTTATGTGCTCCAAGATTGCTTGGAGACGTGAACCAAAGAATGGTGTTGAGAAATCCTCTTCAAAAGCATGTCCCTAGTCTAGGCTACGATGTAAATAAAAACATGCAGACCATTATTCACTTCAGCAGCTAAACTGCTTTTAAAAATTTAAAAATAAAACCAGTAATATATTTATATTCCTGATCTGAGTTTGATTTTTGGAGAGTTACTGTGTATTATGCTACATGTATAGCCAGATCACAGCTCAAAATATTTAAAACAGTTGGTGCAACCAGTTCAACAAAACGACCTGGAAAATGTTAGAATGACATGACAAAGGGCAAAGGAGGAATAAATTGTAACAAAACAGAGGAAGATTGCTAAGAGAGTTTGCTTGTCTGATGCTACAACACATATAAAGGGACAATCTAAGTAAGATTGTGTAAAGAATTCAATTAAATGTGAGAAAATATTTATTGGACCATGGACAGGTTAAATAATTAGATATAGACAGGCTAGAAATATGGATAGAAAATAAAAAGACATTAATTTTAGAAAAGTGTAGACTTCGACATCTAATGGGAAATACAGTCAAAAGCAAATATATAGAATCAAATAAAAAAGTTTGAGATGCATAACATTAACTATGGTCACAAAATGAGTTAAGAATTTGCCATGCAATATGAAAGCAAATGATTTTTAATGATTTATAAATCATGTTAAAGAATGCATCAGAGCAGATCTGTGCTGCAGTATCTATTCCTGCGTTATTTAAATAACACCCCTTGTGGAACAACATACTCAGTTTTGGTCTGCACCTCTCAATATCTACCTGATGCTGAAAAGGCATCCACAAGCACAGTGTGCTGGGATATAGGCAGCTGGTGGCAGCAGGGCCACAGTGACAGTGGCAAGTAGATCTGTACTGGAAGACACCTGTGTGTTCAGGGGAAAGCTGCCAAGCTGCCATAACCACTGTGCCATTATTCAATACTGTTGTTGAGAGCCCTATCCTGCATTTCAGGCAAGCTCCTCCCACATTCCCAGACACATCTCTGTGTTTGGAGAAATGCTACTGCCCAAATGATATCTGCATATGTAGAGATATTTTCCACTTCAGCTCAGACTTGTTTCCTCTCCTCTTGCAGGTGTTGCTGTTTGCGCAGAGACATCTACCTGAATAACAGACCTGCAGTTATGTCTGGTTGTTTGTATGGAAAAGCTTTTTCCATTTCTCTGGTAAACTCATGCTTACAGTCTGAACAGGAAGAGAAGGCCATTGGTGACAAGTACATGTGTACAGACCTCAGTTGGTGAATCTCTTGACATCAGTCAACATGAGAGTACAAGACTAATTTATTGTTAAACCAAACAGCTAAACTGGAGCGCTGTGAATGATATTAAAGGATAAAAGGTTTTAATGTTGAGATTTATGGATTGGTAAATAACATGTGTTTGAAGAAAATGACAAAATGCTTAGCTGCTCTACTCAAAAATGTACTGGAAAATCTGAAAACAAATACCTTTCCATAGGAGGGAAATGGCCTATGCACCCTTCCATTGGTTACATGTCCAATTCAATTAGCTGCATACAGATACTACAGCAAAATGCATACAAAAATAAGCAAAATCCTAACCCCCCAACCAGCATCTGGGTAAAATTTATGATGTAGCTCTATCTCTTTGCTTCACTGTGTCTGGAAACTTATAGATGACCACCATCAGGTATAGGTTTTACATTTGAATAATATTGATGGCAATCACAGTCATAGTGCAGCCAATACTCCAGCTACCTTCCAGAATCATTTCATTTTAGTCAGTGTTTTCTGTGTAATGGCTGAAATGAAAATTCCACACCCAAATAAATTCTTATGCTCAAAAGGTAAACTGGGTCATTCAACAAAGATGTGTGCTGAACTAAAAATAGTATGAGAGGAATCTGAAAGAGAGAAGTCTGTTGCTGACAAGAGGGGAATGCAACAGCTGGTGTTCGGAGAGAGACCGTAATACACCCTTGGGAGAGAGATGGCTGCCCAATCCATGCATGAGGAGCAGCATTTATGCCCAGGAACTGTTATGGACTTCCAGAGGCAAATACTTACAGGGGAAATATCTTTTTAACATAAGCAAATCTGGGCCTCTCCAATCTCCCTCTCAAGGCTGGACCTACTTGTAAACTGCTGTAGATTCTTAAACATACTGTTCTCAAACCAGCCAAGGGCAGGAGGCAGAAGTAATTCCCTAGAACCTTACCCCTCCTCTAGCATTTCAAGCTGAAGGACCTAAGCTTGACAAACCTATCCGTTTTCTGTCCTTTAGTGGTTCTGTCCATGGTTTGGTCTGCAAAGATAACAACAAAGATCCTTTTTCCTCTTCAAGGCAAAGAGCAGACAGAATGCACCAGGTACTAGGATGGACAGGAATGGTGATGCCATTTTTAGTTCTGGCAACATCCAGTTCCCGGGAAGTAAACAAACAGTTGTACAAGCTTCATGCTCTTCAAGCTTGCTGAAAATACATTGACTTCCCTTCTGCATGTTTATGAATGCACACGTTCTTATGTTTATCTCTGGTTCATCTGTGTGATTCTGGCCGCTTGGGTCTGGAAGGACGTATGCATCCAAATTATGCATAGTCAGTCACACATAGTTTTTTAAACATGTCAGTTTGAGCTTTGCTGTGACTTCTGTACAGGCTGCAACAAATGGTGTGGCAAATCCAGACTATTTTTGTTGAGTGGTTTATGCAGCCTATATGATCTGATGCATGCAAGCTTCTTTCTGCTTGTTACAGAAACAAAAAAAGCAATGCCATAACTCTCCAAAAGTACCACAAAATGAATGATTCAGAATCAGAATTTTATGTCTAATTAAAAAAAGTCTACTGGGCACATGGCATGTGTCATTGTTTCATCTCTCAGCAGATGTTTCCAAATGCTATCTAGGAGACCAGGCTAGCAAAGGAGCCCTTTGAATTTGATGTGTGCTGCTTTCCAAAAGAAAATCTGGTACTGCAATGTATGCAGTATCTGAGAAATCTGATACATATCCAATCTTAAGACAAGAAGCATCCACCAATCAGAGCAGACTGTAAAGATTTAAAGAAATTCCTATGGAAAGACTGGAAAATAAAATGTACTTGTTAAAACAGAAAAGTTTTAGTAGAAGCTTGACAAATCTTAACAAAATTCTTGATATGACAAAGCCACATCTTGATTCAATTGGACTTGGTTTGGAAAAAAAAAATCTCAATTCTTCAATCAGATGAGGTAAAAATATTCAGAAGTTTCACTTAGCACACAGGTGTCCTTTTGTAAGAGTGCAAACAGTTGGGCAATTGGTCTATCCATGGACTACTCTCCAATTCTTAGCTTTTCTCATTCCTCGTTAGGGACCAGCCACGGGACCAGGCTGCAGATAGAAGGACTTGACCCTACAGTGGCAGCCACACTCTGTCATCATCATTTCTTCCCTCCCATCATAGAATAAAGAGAGATGGATGTGTGACACCATGGTATTTCCAAAGAGGCACTTTAATAACATTACAACTTTTGCTTTGTTTCAAATTGAGAATAAAATTTTTAGAAGGACATTATTTTTTTTCTGATTTCTTGCACCAGAAGTGAGAATTCTCACATTAAAGAAGTTCAGACTTGGCAGGAAGGGTCGGAGTTATACTGAGGAGGACTATTCTCTCTTCCCATGGTCTGGCCTCCTATTTATATGGTACCGAACAAAAACATTAGGATTCTTTCTTGTGTCACATATCCCCTGCATGATAGAGATAAAATGAAGTAAAAATCAAGATTAGTCCTTGACAGAAAAAAAATGTAGAACAGGTTGGGAGTCCTCCCAGCCCACGGACTGGATTTGTCTGTTGATTTGTGTGTGATGTCCTCTACTCTTCAGCCTCTCTCTTTCTTTTACTCCTTTCCAAACTGTCGTGCAGGTTATTCCTTGCTACTGTTTTTCTCTTCTGCCTTCTAAAGACTGCCCCATTATGCTTTGCACAGTTTCCTCCCTGTTCCTGTCCCAGCTATGTCCTTCTCCATCATCTGACCTCTGGTTCCTATGTCTGGCTGCTCTCCTCCATGTTGCTGCTTTCACTCCTCCCTGCTAGGGTGGGCAAGGGCTTGAGAGTATTTCGTGTCAGTGGGAGCATTGCTTCACTGGACAACGCTCTGGTCTGCAGACTGGAGCTGCTCTGCAGCCTGGTCTCAGTGGAAGCTGCACATGAGAAAGTAACAGAAGTTTGGGTGGTAATTTCTGCAGAGGTGGGAGTGCACAACTCAACCCTATGTGTCCCACCATATTTTGCACTCAGAAAAGTGCCCATGTGACATGTCAACACCCTTGAATTAACCCTTGAAAGCCTAGGGGCTATATGGATGTAGTAAGGAGAAGAGATAGTAGACCATGAGAGAGTAGACCAACAGAGAAAGTTTCCAGAGTTTCCTCCAGGATAGGAAGAGTACACTGCCTGGCATTCCTGCACTCTCTGCTTTCCCATGGTAGTAGGCGTGTGGAGAAGCCCCAGGGACAGTCTTCCTCTCTCCAGGTGACAGTCATTGCCTCTGTACACATTGCTTTTGCAACCTGTGCAGGCTTTATACCCTCATACCATGGCCCAGACCTGTATTTTTGAATGACAAGCTTGTTTAATTTTAAGAAAGAAAATGCACAAAATCCACCTACCAGAGCAGCAGCCCGTGATGCAGACTGCAACAACTGCTGTTGCTTTTGTGAACTTTCAATGTCTAAACCTTGAAGTCGCCTTCTGCTAGAACACTGAGAAGATCTTGTCAAAATATCTACTTTAATTGCCTTTTGTCGTGAGATAAATACGTACTAATGGATATATATAAACTGAGTAAAGTAGCCTTCTATTATACTTTTATGAGTTTCAAATTAAACATGATCTCAAATATTAACAATAATTAGCAAATTTCATGGTGCGATTATGGCCCTGCTTTGCAAATAGCTCCATAGCTTAACTGGAGTTCTGTGCACTTCAAAGTGTAATCTTATCTGGCTGTTTCTGAACTGCTGTCTCACTATCACTGTGCGCTCCAAGAATAATAAATAAACCAACAAAGAAATGCAGAAAACGTTTCTAATCACAGCCAAAAATACAAAATAATAAGTAACTGAATAACATGAAAGAAGATATGCTTTCAGTTTCAGTTGCATATTGTTCCATATTAACTTGTTTTTAATATAACTGGTTATAAACTATTCTTATGTTATTAAAAGAAACCCTACAAGTCTTGCCCCTGCTGCCAACTGTTTTCTGAAACACTGTATATTAAAGAGAAAAAAATGACACATTAGTGAACATTGGTGCCATAGTTTAAAATTCAAATGAGAAAAGAAGTGTTAAAGCTTCATTCTGTTTAGCCATATGTGAAAAACCTGCTTAGAGAAGTTTATGGAAGTATTAATCTATGGAGGGGGTGTCCAAACACTTCTAAATGTCTAACTTGAGCCACAGAATTTTCTCAGTTAGGTCTCTTTAATACAGAATAGTTGATAGCAAAAAGCTATCAACTTTAGTTTTGAGAATTAGCCATGTGTTATGCTTTACCACAGCAAAAGAGTATTAAACACCATTGTTTCTCCTTCCTTCACAGTGACTGACAGGCAAATGGCTCAAACTTAGATAGTTTTTTGTCAGCCGAGTAATACATTATGACTTGACTGATCCCATCAGCGGAATGAGGGCAGGATGAACAAAATTTCATAGAATAAAATGCATGGCATAAGGTACTTCTTTCTTTCCCATGGAAATGCAAATGGGGCTTTATGGGAAATTGCAGGATTAGAAAAATGCAGATTCTACCAAAAAAAAAAGAAAAAAAAAGAGAATACAAACAGCCCAACACTTCCCAAAAAGCAACTCTATGGTTACTACCTGTTCAAATTATTCTCTACAATCTTCTTTCCTAATTAGAATATTTCCTTCCCGGTCTTCTGTTTTCTCTTGCCTGCTCTCTCTGTCCCTCTCTCACAGTGAGTTCCTCGAATTACAGGTCTCTTTAGACATCCCTCATGCAAAAGGGCACATTATCAATGAGATGTTAAAGAAACAAAGTTTTTCTGCTTGTCTGCAATGGCCAACATGAACAATGATTGTGAATAGAATCAATTTGATTCGATGAGTTTAAAATAATCTACCGGTGGCAGGCAGGCTGGTGTCTGTGTACACAGCAGTGAGCAGAATAGGAGTGGGGGGAGTATTATGTGAGCTGGTCTCATCTATGTCACAAGGCGAGCAGGGAGATAGTTCTGAGTACAGAGGTCATCCTGAACAGAGAGATCAAAGAGCAGCAAGCCATGTTAAACCAGAGAAAAAGTCCCAGTGCTTGCAAGGAAAGATGGGAAAAACTCATAGTGAGATTTAAGAGGCCCATGTAAGTCATCTTCATTAGCACTGCCCTGTGTAATGTGTATTTTATTGTCATGCAAAGAGGCAGAGCTGTCCTCCTCCCTTCTCGTGCCTGCTGCTGCCATTGCAGCACTGTGAAACACAATCTCTACTGGCTTGTTTGTTTCAGTGAAGACAAGCAGGATGTAACCCTCCCTGAATTGCTGGGGTTTGGCTTCAGTGGCAGAGAAAACAGGAGAAAAACTGGACTTTTCATAGGAAGCAGTGACATAGAAAGTAGGTAAACTTCTGAATAGGTATTGGAAGACACTCTCATTAGATTTCATGATTTCACTAATTAAAGCACTGCTGGATGGTTTGTGAATGGTAACTTCTTGCTCCATTTTTGTGCAAATATTTATTTATATTGCTAGATTAGGGATTTATTTTTAACACTGCCTGACTTTCTCAGACTCTGGGTTTCTGTTTTGTGTAGCTGCCATGCTTAAACTGTTTGTCCTGTGGTTCATTGTGACATAACTTCTTTGAGATGCTTTATTTGTGTGTTCCTTTTAAATCCAGTTTTTGGGAAAATGAGTGAAAGGATATTTTCCTGATGTTGAGAAATTCTAGCAAGTTTTCCCTAAATACTTGACAGTGATTTGGTACAGGAATTTGCTCTTTTGTAGACATATTTCTTCTTTCTGAAAGTCCCTTTGTTGTAGCCATCAGCAAGCCTCTGAGAAATTGTATTTCACAGCAGTTCTTCAAAGCTGGATATTTGTGATCAGCAGATCAGAAGATATTTTCTCACCTGGCTTATGTACAGCCTGCGAAGTATTTGCAACCACAGCTATGAACTCTTGCCAGCCCTGCAAGATGAACGAGAGAACCTGTCTCTTGTGGGCTTTTACTGATACCACTTTCATTTCATGAAAGGGTGAAAAATGGTCAGTCCCTCATGAAATATAATATGGAATGAGAAAGTTGTGTTGGTGTCAAGAGGGAGATTGATATACACAGCTTTGTGAAGCAGAGACAAGAAAAGAGAGAGACAGGCAAGGGGAGGAGAGAGCAACTGTATCTGTCATCTACTGTAGTTTTAATTGCTTGCCTCCATTGGCAATTAAAATTCAGCCACAACATGGCTAGTGAGAACTTTCTTTAAGTCCTACTCTGATGGGATTGAATAAACAGAATTTTAAGGAATTGGTTTCCTAGCACTGAACAGAATTTTTTTTTTTTTTGCAGAATATTGGCTACAATTAGATAAAAAATTTTTGAATAAAAAAGCAAAACTATGATTTTGCCATCAACTGTTACATGCGATTTTGTAGCATGTCTCTCTTCTGGGGTATGTTATTTGAACTGAAATCTTACTGATTACAAGTTCTAATGCCTAATCTTTAAAAGATAAAGAATTTAATATTTCACTTCACCTTTTGTAAGCCTAGTGTATCACAAATGCAAGTTGAAGCTTTATGGGTACTGTGTCAAACAGAATTATCTGGAAGACTAAAGCAGTCTTCATCTCAACTGAAAGATACATTCTGTTACCCATAACAAAGTCTTTGTGAATATCGAATGAACACAGCATACCTTAAACACTTACAAAAGAAATCTAAAACTCCAGCTGAAGTTAATATTAGATGTTAACATTTTATATTTACTCCATGAGGTTAGCAACGCTATTAAATGAGGTTTTAATGAGACACTCTGGTTTGCTATTCTAGGAATTAGATTTCTCTATATCTTTACTTAATTTACTTCTCAACTAATCAGACAAAACTGCTTCTGTGTGAAATTTGCTGTTCCTGCTGGCATCTGATTTCAACCATGACATATCTGCTCTCTAGAGTCCCACTGCAGTGTGTGGAAAATCTTCACTAAGAGTCCAGATTATGACACTTGTATTGAAGGCTGGTTGTGGGAGAATAGTGAGCTTGGACTAGACAGTTTGGGGACTGGGAGGCTGATAGGATACAACACTATTTAGCCTAACTTTTAGGTCCTGAGACTAGTTACTGGCTGGCAAGTTTCCCTGCATTATTTTAGCGGGGCATTTCATTATTATATATTTAGCAAACTGTACACTTCATGGTCTCAAAAGCAAGGTGAAAATGCGAACCTTGTGTTCATACAGCTGACAGCCTGACTTGGCTATAGCTCTATATCTGACCTAATATTGTTTTACTGTCAAACAATTAGTTTGAAAAGTAATATGGTGGCATCCCTGTATGAACTGGGTCTGAAATTAAGATTATCTGCTCTGCTCTTCTTCTTTCGAAAATGTTGTCACTTGTTAAAAAGATGATGAAGTGGGTTGCATAGAACCTAAAATTCAATTTACTTTCTGTGAACTTAAAGTTTTCAGAGACATCATTATAATAGTGAATTTATTCAGTTCTTAAAGAAAATGAGAAATATGAGTCTTGTACTCAGGTTCAATGTAAGATATTAATGGCTCTGAAATAATCAAAAATAGGCCTTCAAAAATGTGAATATCTAGAATAACAGCTGCAACACATACATGGAAAAACTACTTACAAATATTAATGTGCACTAGAAGCAGGTAAGTACAAGTGTTTTCTTAAGTACTTCATAGCAGAAGGGGTGAGGGAAGGAATTAAAGACCTGGTGAAATAATGGGGAATTTATTTCATACTTATGAATAGATGATGTAGAAATTCATAGGAAAAGTGTGGTAATTAGAAGAAGAGAATAAAACACTCCCAAAGAAGGTAAGGATGAAAATAAACAAGAAAACAAAACTCACACCTGAGATTGATAGGTTAAAGTAATATTTTGAAGGTGTATTTATTAAGAATAAAGTATTACAGTAATGGTGAAAGGATATATATCTCAAATGATTGACTGAGTAGTGTGGTAAAATGTATGGTATTTGTTCTTTACTATTTCTGAAGTTTTAATCATAATTTTTTTTGCTCACCTATATTATAGAAAAATAATTATTATTTACTTTCCTAATATTTCCATAAAGAACAACCAGACATACTCTCTTTCACACAAATGAATCCGTTCTCAAATGTAGCACGTAGTTTTAGCCTCTCCAGTACCATGAAGATGTCAACAAGTTTTGAAGGAATTCAGATAACAGCAACAAAAATGATTAAAGGCCTGGAGAGTTTGATTTACAATAAAAGATTAAAACCTGTTCTGCTTAGCCAAATAACAGCTAATAATGCAAGGGCAGAGTAATGGTAATAGCCTACAAGTGTTTAAAGCGTGAGTACATCAAGAAAAGTGTGAAAATGTTTTAAGGTGGTACAAAGTTTCAAACCACTGACCTGGCATAGAGGAGAGTGTTGTGTTTGCGTGTTTTTCCTCCAGACTGAGGCTAATTAATATGTGGAGCTTATGTAAAGACAAAATAAAATATGTGAGTACAAAATCAAGGAAAAAACCTGTGCAAATGTAAAACGGATGCATATATCAGCTGTGGTGCAAGTCCTCAATACGGTATATCTTTAAACATAGCAGTTAGCAAGATCAAAATTGAAAAAGCAAGATTTAATACGACAAATGAGCAAAATATAATACTAGAGGAAGCATTTATCAGTACCATGGTACATATCCTCTTTAGAAAGATCTGTCCCTGAAAGTAGGTTTGTATTGCTCAGAAAGTTTGGTAGTTCCTTGATAACCTGCTACCCCTTCCCTGTGAAAAAGGAGCTGCTATTCAGACATAAATTTATCATATCAAAACATAATCCTTATAACTGAAAGGCTAACTGAAACATCATTGCATGTTTTCTTTCACGGTTTAAATCAGCTCAGCCCTGTTTGCTGATACTGGCACCTTTCTGAAGCTATGTAGGATGAGTGTGTCTTTAGGTGACATTTGAAGGATATTCAGGAGCTTTTTTCTCATATGAGTGGTGCTTTTCAATACTTTATGCATAAGGAACAAAAATAAAGAGAAACATTCTTTAGAAGAGGGTGTGAAAGGATGGCATATTTAGATGTAAAAACTTAGACGTTGCTAAGTTTTTTTAAATCCAAACCTACTTCCCTTTAGTCAAGTACTAGAAAAGATTATTTATGTGGACATAAAATATTTCCTCATATTCAGTGAAAACTTTCACCATAAGTTGTAGGAGAAAACGTACTCTTGTACAACAAGCAAGTATACCCTTCTACCTTTTGTGTACTTTTCTTAAAAGATCGATTCTAGACTGCTTTTTTGAAATTTAGAGTGAGCAGCTGTCAGTGTACTGATAACAAATTTGAGCTTGGCTAACTGGTTATAAAAGTCATGAATAAAACAGAAATACATTTCAAAAGGTCAAGACTTAAATCTAAACCTTATATGAAATTGCATAGGAAAATCAAAAAGGCAATTAAAAACCAGGTTTTAATGTAAGTCCTTCAATATTAAACAAACTTTGAAAAGCTCTGTCCCTACCAAGTCATGACAGCTCTGAGTTTCAATTAATAGGATTAGATTTAGATACTAACTAACCTCATTTCAACCTAAATAATCTAGCTATTTGGTGTTGAAAATCTCCTTGTCTATGTAAGAACTGTAAGATTTCAGCACCTGGATAATCAAATTACCAAAAAATAAATTCTAGCATTTAGGATTAAGAATGATGTATCATTTTAAATGAACTTTCAAAACAGCTCTCAAATGTGTTCTTGATAGATATTGAAAATTATTTTAGATGAAAGATACATTAGATTCTGGATTTTGGCCTTCAAAGATTAAAGACTTTTTATTAGTCTTCATCTAGGGGAACGATGACATTTCTGAAACTTACCATGCCTTGGAGATGAGAAGACTGCAGAAAAAGTGTTTTCATTCTGATTTCAACTGAAGATCTTCGTATGTATCTTATGCATCTGCGCATGTGCTTGGTACAAGGTTTTCAGTAAAGTACCACTGATTATCAATCAAAACAAGGTCTGTATACAGCTCTCATACCTAACTATGAAGTATTAAACATATATCTCACCAAAACCCACTGCATATTTTGATCGTCAGTAGATATGTTTTTCTCTCTAGGAGGCAATACAAAGTAAATGTAAACATACTCCAAATGAAATCTTTTCTGCTTTACCAAGAGAGTTGATATTGTCTCAATCTTTTTAAAATATTGTGATTTCTTAAATTTCTTCCATAAACACCCTGCTCACTTATCATATCTAACATCATGCTAGTTGTAAAACTTTCACATTGTTGTGAAAAAGACATGAATGAATGTGTGGAACACAGCGAAGCTCATGCAAACATTTGCAGTTACTTAATTTATTTTATCAAGGATGATCACCCCATGAAAGGAGCTCTCTTAGAAAAATAAGGGGAGATCAGCTGCTAACTCCTAACATCTACCAAACAAAGAAGCTCAAAACAGGCCAGATAAGCATGGGGCTGAAGCTTGAAACTAAGAACTGAATTGTGCATTAACAGCAAGGATATGCTGACCTTACATCCATTCTGCTTCTCCTTGCCTGAGAATCAAATTCCTGTTGGGCAAAAGATGCTGACTTATTCTGAAATGGTGTCTAGTGTTGCTGTAAACACACACTGCTTTTACAGTCCCCAGCAGAGCACTCTCTGAGCGGAGGTTACATGATCTTTACATGCCTGGCAGGAAATAGAAGATGTTAATGGTGGGGATCTCTGTTAGGAACAGTAGTCCTTCGCAAGAAGAAGAAGAAGAAGAAGGATGAGAGCATGGTAATATATCAACAGTCTATGTAAAGACATGGTTTGATTGTGAATATGTGACATAATTTCGGAAATGCTAAAGGATTCTCAGAAAAATCAGTTCAGCCAGAACAGATTAGGGGCCTAATGCAATGGGCACTGTACAGGTGAGAGAGTCACAAAAGGCAGTGAAACAGAGGGAAGTCACGTGTACCAAGGGAGTCTAGATGGGGATGACTATGCAGCTCATATAACTACCTCATGACCATGCCAGCACAGCAAACACAAGAGTAGAAGAGTCTGCAAAACACAGTCTGTAACAGTCTCAAATCTCTGAAGGGAGTCCATAGTTTCTATTAGATACCAGAGATTCTTGTAGTATCTTCTGAATGCCTGTGTAGCCATGTAGTCCTAATTCTACATCAGTTAGAATTGCATCTTTTAGTATTTAAGTACATTTCCTGTGCCAAATTCTCTATGCCTGTCTAAATCTTGCACAGCCTCTTTAAGGCATTTACTTCCTAAGACACTAGCTGCTACAAGAAATATCTCATTTCTTTTTTCAGAGTGTTTTTGCCTGTGTCCCTTATTGCACCAAGCTGTTCTCTCATTTGGTGCTGAGGCAACTGTTTGCACAGCTTGCTGAAAGCCAGCTCATTAAAACAACATAACGCAAAAAATAGACTTCATGTGAATCACTCCAGTGATCCAGTTTACAGCAAATGGTTGAGTTCCTGAACTTAGAAGGCAGTGAAATAAAGTTGGGGAAGCATCACTGTGACTCACCTTCAATACACAGCTCTCTTTCAGGAAATTACAACTTTCTATCTGTTTGTGCTAAGGTTAATCACAAGCTGGCCCACTGAATACATGAAGAAGGATATATATTTTGCAAACATAGCAGATTTATGCATAATAAACCCCAGGAATTATTGCCTGAACTGTAAGCCAAGCTATAAATCCCATTTAAAAACTGACAGCATGCATTTGAACACAAATCCACATCGAGATCCCAGCTAAACAATTAGTACAACTTTTAGGGATTCGCATCCCTCTCTTGCAACATTTCAGGAAGGTAGACTTCCTGGAGGTGGCTGAACATACTACATTTGGTTGCTGTAACACCAAGAGATGTAAAATGAAGTGCAGACACTACAAGAATGTGATGAAAGTATTTGATTCCCGTTGAAGGTCAGCATGTTCTGCAATTTGTTAGCTATTCCTTATGAATTATGAGATAATTAATCAGGCTTACTTTAAAAGAACCATGAAAAAATGTCTTAAAAGCATACAGGAAGTGTAGACAAGAGATACAAGACCTACACTCTTTGAGAAACTGTAGACTGTATTGGCTGCTATATATGCAAACAGAGGAATGTGCACATGGCTTCTGAGCCCTCGTAGGAGCTACTGAATAAGGAAGTTTCATTTCAGGCTCTGGTTCAGTCTAACTATGCTTTTTGGTCAGCTCTTGTGGTATAGAGAGCTTATGACAAATAGCCCCAGGGAAACTGGATTTCTTTCCTGTTTATGAGGAAAAGGCTTGAAGGAATGGAAACTTATCAAAGAGAAACTATGAAGGAAATGAATTGTTGAATAGATGTCAAGAAAACTTTAGCAGAAGATGGTAGAGATGAACTCAGTTTATCACAGACTGTCTCACTGCTTTCTGATGATTGCACTAGTGAATACGAAAATACTCTGGAAAATGAGCTGGAAAGAGTGCCCCATTCAAGTGGCAAAACATGACCTAAGATCCTAAGCTACTCAAGATGACTGGACTTAAGCCAGAACTATATATCACAAAAGTGAAGAAAGTGATGCAAGACTAAGTATGCTGGATTTGTTATTTTTGCATTTTCTGTGTAATCTAATAGAAAAGAATATCATTGGTTCACTTAAAAACTTCAGCTGCCTTAGAAGAATTAACTGTCTCTTAGAATGAAGACATCAAGCTAGTTGGGGTCAGTCCTGGACTTGGAGGCCTGAAACTACAAAGGCCTTCCTTGGGAAAACCCAGTAAACACACTCAGGAGATGTTTGGGGTAGGGCAGTAGAAAGAATGGCTTAGAGAGAAGCACGGAGTTGAAGGGCCAGTGGACTGCAATCCAGTTCAATCCTCACTGTTGAAAGTAGGAACAAAGTCCCTATTTTTAATGAAATTCATATTGGTATTAAACCCAAAAAGTTCCAAAATGTACAGTAAAATTAGAAGGGTGCATAGGAAATGTAACCAAGTTTCATTAAAAATGAATCAGTATACGGTTTGGCACATTCCTGCATGAATTAATACTGCTTTCAACATGAAGCACTGCAGTCTAAGCTACAGAGTAGTGTGTGTCCTCTCAGGTTTACATGTGAAGGGATTTACTGACTTTGGACTGCAAGTTAGGTACTGTGTTTCTCTCAGGAGATCCAGAGCAGGCAATGAAGGAAAGGAAAAACATTGTGTTGCACCTTCAAAATCAGTTAACTATAGTCAGATATTAGAGATATGATGATAGTTCAATCATAAAGGATACCTATTTTCTAACATTACTGAAGAGCAGAAATATGACTCTTTGATTTTCTGACATTAATCTATTTGGATGCTCTTCAGGAATGACCCTTAATTTAAATTTTGTCAGCGTGTAAATTTTGGTTTGGTGATAAGTGCTCCTCTGAAATGATTTTATCCTTCAGTTACAGATACATAGGGTCAGTTGACACATGTTCTCTACATTAACGTGGGGATATTTTTTCATGTCTGGGAATATGAATTAGCTTTTTATTGCTCAAGGAACTTAATCTTTTAGTTGATGAAATGTGAAGGCTGTTAGCATGTCATGAATTAAAATGCAGTGCACCCAAACTCCTACTATGATTTAGAACTGTTGTGTGCTCCAATAATTAAAAAGCTTCAGTAGTAAACACCAATATTTAATAAATCAGGCTGTTTAGTAAAATGATGAGAATATGTCTTACTACAGGCTGTAAAGAAAGAGGCTATCCTAATTCTATGATAAAGTGTACTCCAAAATCTGTGCTATTTACAGCATAAATCAGAGAACATAGCACACTTTTCTTGCTTTTTAAGGACTGTTATATGAATGAGTGAGTGTCTAATTGCTGCAGGCTCAGGAAAGTATTATGTCTTTAAGTTCACTTGACAGTCACTTGACTGTATCAATGAAATCTGCTGCTTCTTATCAGTGACATCTGCTGTTCAAAAGGTCCATTAGGAATAAAAGCAAATCCTGACTCCTGCTGTGTGAAAACATTGGTAATGCTTGCTCAGTGTTGATAAGGTTGGGATGGTAAAAGGGGGCTGATTTTCTACCAAATTAATGTGGAGCCCTGCCTCCAAGCTTCTTTATTCTTTGTCACACTCATATAAGGCTCTCTCAAGTTTCATCAATTTGTAGTTAGGTTGCTGATAGAGTGAGCACTCATGCAGATAATATTTGGTATGCAGGCTATAATTATGGCTACAGTGACTTCCACTTACGCTACTAGTAAGTCATCATGGTTTGGTACTGATACATGAACAGCAAGTGCTAAGCATGGCTCAGCACAACTCTGCCCATTTCACAGGCTTATCCCAGAGGAGGGAGAGTGCTGGAGCAGCAATCTGTGGTACAAAAAGCTGCTCTACAGGGAGCATAAACTGGGACAGAAGCTAATGCCTACCAGGGCACTGTCGCCCACACCTCTTCTCTCACTTATGCCAGGGATTACTAATGCCAGGGATTACCTTGCCCTGCCATTTAAGAAAGCAGCTGAAATTCATTTGCACCCCACTTTCCATGTACACAGAGCAGCAGTACAGACAATTTTCTGGCTCACTGTTTTTTCCTTTTTTTCTCTCCTGAACTAATTAATGTTGCATGATAGCTAAGCAATTAAAAGGCAGAACATCAGAATTGTCTCTGACAATTACAATTCTCGATCTTGCTTCAATCTGTTAAAACAGTTGTCCTTACTGCAGCACGCTACAAAGATATTTTGTCTTTTTTTCTTTCTTTTTTCTTTATTTTTAAGTTGCTTTATTTTTAGGGGTTTATTTTGCTTTGTTTAAGGAAAAAAGATAAGGAAGCTTAAATAATATCTCTCAGGAAATGAAATGATCACTACATCTTCAGCTGAACTGGAATGCACTTCAGAAAATAAGGTAGAGGTTTAAGTTAGAGTCATGGGAACTGGTGAACAAAGCACCAAAAAGCATGAAACCCCAACACAGATGCAGCAAAGATTTTCCAGATGTTTAATTCTTTCTGTCTACCAGTAGAGTTAGTAAGTTATAGCTTAACTTACTTAAGCTATAATGATTATACTGAGGGAAAAATGATTTGGATAATGACATATTGCATTACCAATTTGATGTCCTGGGTAAGTTTTGATTTGGTATTTGGGGGTTATGATTTGGGTAAGTCCTACAAAAATCAGTGGTAAGGCTGTTATTAATTTTACTGAGGAAATGGTTATACTCATCAATTTTTCTGTCACTAGTTTTTCCTACAAATGCTAAGCTGGATCCATGCTTTGAAACACAGGGGCAGACTTAAGTTTTAAGGGCAACCTGTATAAAAAGCACACCTATGAGATCTTCTAAAAAGGTGAAAGAAATTTTAGGAAAACTATATACTCTCTCAACTTTCCAGTCATTTTCCAGTCACAAGTGCACAAATAATGATGAAATTATACCTGATAAAATTGATTAACCTGATACATATTTTATATTTTGTACCAGAGCAGGTATATCAGTTACGAATGTGCAATAAAGCTCTGCTGAAGACACACTTGTGCTGACATAAAAATTGTTATTCCACTCCAAGAGTTAGCATGAGCCATACCACCAAAACAAGGCCTTGGCATTCCCTTAGAATTCTGGAGTTTCATCCCTTTTTTGAGAGCCTTCCACTGTAACTACAAGAACAAAATCTTTCTAGTGTAGGCATGGGTTTTGTTCTGTAAAGAATATTCTATGTAAATCAACTGATATATAAATTCTTGACAAAAGTCTCAGTCTTTCTTTTTCTTCCTTGCACTATGAAGACACATTGATTCCAGGATGACATTGTAAATTAGACACCTGCCTGTAGGAAGCTGTAGTTTATTTTATTTTTTCCTTGCCTTTTAACAGATATTTCAACTGTTTTTCTCTAATTTCAAGCCTGTATTTTGATATGTATTAAAATTCCGGGTTATTTTCCTCTTTGCTTTTCGATTCTGCTTATAGACAGCTACTGAGATATGATATACCTGGCTAGCACTCTGAAATTCGTTACCAAATATTTCCTCTCCTTTAGGTTAAAGTACAGCGGGTGAAATTGAATCCACAGTAGATTGGGATTTAAATTAATAACCTACCAATTGAACAAAAGAGAATATTCACACAGAGAAACTTTCAGAGAAATCATTTTAGACTTGGGTTTAACAAACTTCTATTTTCAAGCTTAGTTCAAACTCATAAGACTAGAATGATTACCTGCAGGAATAACTCCTTGCAGATTTCTAGCTTATAGACCATTTTGCAGTTGTGTCTATCAATAAACTCGGTTTTCAGTTATTTATTTGTTTGCAATACTTACAAATTAAGCAACAATTTCATGCAGTTATCTGATTCTTTCCTAAAGTGTCATGAAGGGGAAATTCACTTGTGTTAAAATTAACACACAGATAGATTGACAGTGGTAATAAAGCAGTTGCATGAGGCAAGTGACTGACTTTGCATATAAGAATCATACACTGGTGCACTTTAAAAAACAATGGCACCTACCATATGCTAGAGAATCAACATTTGATTTGATTGCCATTTCCTAATATGTGCAAAAGCAATCTAATTTTACAAGAACGTTTGCAGAGAATATTTGAGACAATGGCTAAACTTGATTAGATACCACAAGTTATTTAAAAATCTCCAAAATAATGAAAAATACCTTTTGTCAGTATAGTTGGTATCTTTGAGCTTATAGACAATAAAATGTGACAATATAGACAATAAAATGCTCATGCTGAACACACTACAGGCAGAAACTGTAATTCTCTCAAATATCACTTGCTGTAGCAGAAGACATTCAGAGCACAGGTCAACAACTCCAACAAGGTAAAATAAATCCAGTCGGAGCAACTTCTGACATCACAGTTAAAATACAGCCCTGTCATGGTGCTACCAAGGATGGTTCCACATCAGGAAGACATTTTTTCTCCATGTGTGCCTAGTCCAAAGTGGGCTTTTGGGTATCTCTCACCTAAGTTTTCACCATGTCCTTAAAGAAATGTAAATAATCGCGTCTTCTCATCAATCATCAGAGACCTCTCTCTTTTCCCTAAGGACTTGTGAAAAGCAACTTTTTATTCTAGTAAAACAGGACTTTAAAGTGTGCATGTAAGTACCTCAGATGTATAAGCAACAAAAAATCCAATGGGATAAAGCTCATGCCCCAGGTGATCTGAGACTGAAACCATTTCTTATCCCTATGTTTTAACAGATACAAAAAGAGAAAAGTTATCTTCCTACATGATTTTAAGTGCTCTAAGCTCTTCCTGTTCAAAGTGGTTTAAAATGGTTTGGGTTTTTTTTTTTGGTTCATCTTCAACAACTCTAGACAATGTAGCAGTTCAAGTCCTATTTTCAAATATGAACATAGGAGCACAGTATCTTACAGATGTTTTGAATGTTGTCTAGGAACCCAAAGAAGTAAAGAAGAGTGTATTAAATTTTTCAGAAATGACTAGGTATCATCATAATTTTGTGCCATGTGCATATTTTACTGCCCAAAAGTAACTTTGACTGGGAATCGGTGCACAGTTAGCAGGTGTCATGACAGAGAGCTTGTTTGTCATCTTCAGGTACCTAAATAACTACGAAAATGTCGCCAAAAGTTAGGTTTAAAATTTTGCTCTGGGCACCTCAGGTTTTCAGAAGCTGACTCTATTTCTGGACACTGAAAAAGAAAGACCATCACCTGATTTCCAAATCAACAGTCACGTTACTGCTTTGGAAATTGTCGCCTAATGACTACACTTCAGTATCAATTAGCATGAAATGAACTAGTTTATATTTCATTTGAATCAACACAAATCTTTACCATGAATTCAGTCTGAACAAAATTAGCCTAGAAATAACTTGATTAATTGGTTATCACCAATCTCTGTAATTCTTGCTATAGCCAAAAAAGGAAAGGAAGAACAAGTTGATCATGTTTGCTTTGATTTAAAAGCCACTTTTGGTCAGGGACTACCTGTTTTAGAATGTTTCTGATGTTCAGTTTAATAAGGGACCACAATTTGGGCTTGATAATATAAATACTACTGAATCACCATGTAACTGATAATTAACTCTATATTGAAAAATAACTTGATTAAGATTAATTATATGATACTAGCCAGAATATACTAAGTACAGGTTTGCAGTCCGTGTGCTGGTGGTCTAAAATCTGAGCACATTATAATTACTTATAATGTAATACAAAATTAAATTAGCTGAAAGTAAGAAATTCTTAAGCTTCCTCCTGTATTTTCTGCTTTGACAACAGAAAGCACAATTCTCACAATATTTTTGTTTGCAAGTTGTTATTTGATAATCTGGAAAGGTGGATAAATACATGATAAAAAACTGGCTGGAGAGCAGCTTTATGGAAAAGGCCCTGGGCTCTTGGCAAACAGTAAGCTAGGCATGAGCCAGCAGCATGCCCTGGCAGTAAAGAGAGCTGGCAGCAGCCTGGGATGTATCAATAAAAGATGGAGATGGAGGGAAGGGATTATCCCTCTCTAGGCAGTGCTTGTGAGACCACATCTGCAATAGTGAGCCCAGTTTCAGGATCCTTGCAATATAAGAAAACATTGATAAAAGGGAACAATTGCAGGGAAAGTCCACCAAGCTGGTTGGGGTCTGGATCACTTGGTCTGTGAACTGAGGTTGCAGGACTTGTTCAGACTGCAGAGATGGCTTTTGGGGTCCTACCAGCAGTTCCCCAGGACTTCACAGTAGGGCAGCAAGAAGATGGAGCTGGGCTCTTCACACTGTGCATGTGAGGATGACAAGAGACAGTGGGCATAAACTGAAACCAGAAAGGATCAGGCTGGATGTAAGGGAAACTGTCTCCTCCATGGAGACAGTACAGCAGTGGAGCAGGTAGCCTATAGAGGTTGCACACGCTCCATTCTTGGACGTTTCCAACACTGGACTGGATAAAGTCCCAAGCAACCTTGTCTGAAGTCAGGGTTGGTCTGCTTGAACAGAAGGTTGCAGAAAGGACCTTCAAAGGTCTCCTTGAAGAAAGTTATTCTTTGTTTAACTGTTTTTTACTAATAGGTGATGAAGTCTGTTATGAGGCACATTCTTACGACTTATCAATCTGTGATGATACATATTATTAATGTCAAATATCTTTAAAATAATTCAATGCTAATGCTTGGGGTTTTTTTCCATAATTGCATAATTTCTGTGATTTAAAAAAAAGGTAAATTTGCCTTAACTGGGAAAACACATATTGCCTTAAAAACACATTGGATTGGACAGAAAAGGGCAGCTGAAAGATTTAGCATGATAGCTGGAAGTAGTAATCCCTCAGCTTTATATAAAGCTTTAGTCAGGGAAATGTCTTGATTTGAATAAGGTAATTTTATTACTTAAGAAAAGACATTAAACCAGGAGACAAAGCAAAATTTGATTTGCTTAACACAGGAATATAAGGCACTAGGCACGGCTTGTTTCCTCTGAAATGAAAAATGACATTTGAATATTTGTCAAGGAAATATTTAAAGTTTTTTCCACAATTAACACAATCATCATGCTAAAAGAGCATTAAAATGTATGATAAGGACCAATGCAATGTGAAAATAATGGCCTGTCCTTGTTATTGGCCTAAAATAATTCAGTCAAGCTTCTTTATCTAAGCATTTTAAAGATCAGAATAAATGAGACTATATTAAAGAAATGAACAAAATTAAAGGCCCTTGAAGATAACAACAGCATATTTTGACTTAAGAAGCTCTTCCAAAGAAGTATAAAAGCAAGTCCATACTGATGGCCCATACTAATGTGAGTGGAGTAAGAAAGCAGAAGCTGTCTAAGAAATTTTATGCACAACAGGATCTGTTAGCTCCCAAGTACATGTTACTTCAGATGTACTTTATTAGTATAGAATTTTTTAATGGAATTTGTTTTAGCCTTCCACAAAACACCTGTTTTACTGTCCAGGCATGGCACCTGAATGTTTGTGTCCTTCTCCAAAGGTATACAGCCTTCTTGACTACTGGCTCCCCTCAGAGCATGTTCACACTACCTGGCCCTACTCTTCACTTAAGACTCAAGAAAGTAATGTACAACAGACAACCATGAGGCATTTTAGGGGTCATCCTGCTTGCAGTGCATTTAGCATGGTTTGAAGTGGACTTTTATGGGAAAGTTGCAGTCCCAGGACCTACTGTTTCCTCCAAAACTTAATGAAAATGGCCACAGCATCTTAAGATTAGTGAGACTTTGGCTTCACACATTGCTACATCCATTTTAAAGTTTGTATGTTTATATCTGCATGCATATGACTTTGAAAAGTGAAGTAATTTATTCAGAAGAACAACTACGCTAGTGTGCGGTTAATAAGCCACTAAAAATCAAATACCAAAAATCCTGACATCAGATATTCTACTGCTTTTTGAAAAAAATAGAGAAAACCAAACAACTATACATCATTGGGAATCTTATCATGAAAGGTCAATCTTCTGTATCTATGGGCACAATCATTTTTTCTAATAATGAAATAAATGGCAGTGGAATTAAAACATATTTATTAGCATTGGTTAATGTAAGGCAGCCATCCATGCATACTCTGGCAGAGCTTCTGTAACTGTTTTCCAGTTACAGATTGAAGTGTGACTGCTCACCTGACATTTTTATTTAGAAAGCAAATACTTTCCTTAAACAAATTTTATAACTGTTGCAACATCGACAGTAAAAGAAAGATTACCTAACTAAAAACTGGTACTTCATACTAAGGTCTCACAAAAGCACTAGTAAGACTGTTCTACCAAAACCAGATATAACACTTGCAAAATGGAAAAATTAATAATTCATTTTGCCCAGTTTATTCTAGAATACTGGCTAGAGTTACTGTAAAACAGCCAGAAAACTAGTAACTGTGCCAATTAACTTGTATTTCTCCCTAGTTTATATGGAAACTGATATCCTGTAGCCAGTCAAATTGAATTTTTTAACGTTTGCTCTAGGTTCAAAGTAAGTTCTGTATGGATGAACCCTTAATGATTTTGTGAAAACAGAGCATCCGGTGAATACTGCTCATAGAAAGAACTGATTTCTCTGGATCTAGAACATATTTGTAGAATCTAGTAGAGATTTTCTTTTTTTTCCTTTTTGATTAGAGCTGCAGTTAAATTAACTTAAATAAAAAGACCCCTACCTACTGCCAAGCACTTGGTCTTTTATGTGCCTTGTTATATGACAGTGAACCTGTCACTACTGAATTTTTCAGGTCCTCCTGCTGTGAGTTCTCACAGACAGGCCTGACCCACCTTGTCATCACTCCATCACCTCCTGTTCTGCAGCTCATCTCACCATGGGGCTGAGCACCAAGTGTCCTCTGCTGTCTGACACTGACAATAAAAGTCTATGAGAGGAAATACCCTGTCATTAAGGTCGCTTTAATAGTCTCTGTATTTGTATTCCTTGTGAATCAAAAGATCAACCAGGAAAATTAACAACAAAGGACAGCAGAACCTGTACTTTATTAATTAGTATCTTTACCAGAAATCTAGATTAGATGCAGAAAAATAATGAAAAAACAAAGACTTGTTCACTGCTAGGCTCATATTGTAGTACTACTGGGGAGCTTCCAAACACAGTATGTTGGCCAGAGATCCAATGAGGCTGCTGTCTTTGTGCTTAATGTTTCTCCTCTTGTTGGCTTGCTGATCATCAAAACACAACTGAGAAGTGGGCTATCAAATCTGTTCTCCTACATAACAAAGCCTGACACTTTTATTTGAAGTAGACCTCTCTAACCTACTAGATGGAAAGAACACTGAGATTTACCCAAAGAGGTTGTGCACTTTTTCTACAATATGTTTTAAAGCAGGAGAGAACATTTTGATAGAATCATGAAAACTCAAAAGTGTATTCACTTGCTATTCTCACTTAAAAGGTCCTTTTTTTTATTTTTAGAGCAGCAACTATTCTAAATGTGTGTTCAGCAAAAAATACCACAGGATAGTTGTTTTACGCACAGGAAAAAAAAAATTATTATCATGTTGAACATTGTGGACCAGTGGTGTTAATATTTATTTAATATTTGTTTAGGGCTAGACTAAACCTTCTGCCCTGTTTATGTGATAGCACATAGTTTTGTCACCTCAAGAGAAATGAGCTGTGCTAGTCTGTGACCAGATGTGGATATTCACTCTACCTTTCCTGCTGGCTCCATTATAGCAATGTTTTTAAGTGACAGAATTCACTATTCCCTACAAATATTTGAGGATACATTGGGAAATCATTTAGCAAAATTGTAAGCAAAATTGACTTACAATTATTTCACCTTTGTTTTGGGAACACTGCTCCAAAAACAAAAGTTAGCCCTGAATTAGGAGGCTCACAGTGGGTTCATTGTACAGAATATAACACCGGTGTTAGAAGCCATCCTGTGATTCACATCAGTAAATCAGATGCTGACATATAGCCACGTGACACATAGCCCGGTTTAGATGCTGATTATTTTAGGCTATAAACGAAGTCAACAGCACTAACCCTGACACAGACACTTCCATTACTGACAGGTGTGATGAACTCTATCCCTCAAATTTCTTTAGAGTTTGTGGACAGAATATGACAATAAAAATCACAACAGTCAGCAAGGTAAGTAAAGGCATGCAAATACATAAATTACTCAAAAGAAAAACAGATGAAACTGAAAAAATAATGTTTTGAATCTGGTTTCTGGCCTGTGTTCTTGATTTAGGTGCCAACAGTACTAATCCTGAGTCATCTCTTGGCTTGAGCCCTCATTTTCCCCAACAGTGCATACTGCTTGATTTTAACTTCTACTTCAAAATGTTATTTTGAAAGATTTATTTTTGTCAACATTGCCAGAAATATCAACAATATTGAGACTTCTTAAAAATGCATTACTCAGAAATAGCTGATGCCACAGTACATCATTTGCAATGCCCTAATTCACACAAGTGGAAGCAATAGTATACATATTTAGGCATGACTGATGTTCTGCTCAATATACTGATCATTTATAGATTTTTGCCAAAGGGACTCTGCAATTGTGTGTTTTACTGCACTTTCCACTGTTAAAAAAATTAACTGGTTATGCAACTCTTGAGTTATTAATTAACAAAAGCAGCAATATTTTCAGATTATGTTTGGTTTTGCTCCAAATCTAAAAATAGTATGTGTGGGTTTTTTTTCAAGTACCTCATCTGAAAGTTTGAATTTGATGTCAAAATTTACTGTGTGTTGGAAAATACATGAAATCAAGAAAATATTTAATTTCAAGGATTAACAACTGCTATAAACATAATCAGTAATGTGTGAACTTCTAGTCTGCTTAAGCAGCTTGGTCCATTTACAAATCTAAATGTTTGGTTGCCTATAGGAAAAGCACTTGAAAGTGTCAAAGTATCTGGAGTCTACAGAATAGGAAGTCTTGTAGAAAACAAGGTTTTATTTCTGTATACAAGATTTCTAAACCAGAAACATTGGAATAACAGCCATTCTACTTTCTTTTATTTATTATTCCAGTTGCAGATGGAACTAAATAGTAGTAAGTAGGAAAGAGGGACCTACAAGAAAATTTTCTCAAGATGAGATAAGATGTTTGACTAAAAATTTTGGGTTCATTTTAATCCAATTTTAATACAATGCTAGCTAATCTCTTTACTTCCTTAATAGCCTTGCCAGTAATAACACAAAAAACTCCTTCTTTTTGTTCTGTAATATTTTGTAGCATGTTTTAGCTTGTTCATAATAATATTAACTAGAATGAGTTAGATTGTTGGTATTACCAAATAAATAACAAAATTAATAGTTGTTTTGTTCTCTTACAGCAGACATGCAGATATGCTATACTCTTTTTTGAAGGCTTTCACACCTTACTTACAGCTTTGTCATTAATGACTCTTGTAATGTAACTTATCTGGTGAAGTGTAAGGAGCAGTGATCAAATGATGGCAAGATAAATTGCAAAGCATGGGACCTGAATGTTTGAATCAAGATCCAGTTGCATTTGACAAAAGCAGCACTTACTACTACCCCTGGAGCCAAGTGACTTCAGTCAATAGGACTGATTTTAATAATCATCTCCCTAATACATGCTTAATATTGCAAAAACCCTAACGTGACCTTGTGAGCTTCTGAGTTGTAGAGTTAAACAAGAGCCAAAAGTGATTAAAAGGCAACAACATTTTCATTCTCAGTCGAGCTGGTGCTCATGTGCATGGAAATGTCAGCAAACTGACTTCATGTGGCACGAAGTTCTATCTAATATTTGTAATATTAAACATAATGCTGTCCAAAAAACCCCATAACACTGAGGTCTGAACAGAAAGAAAGAAAACAGAGAGACATTCATATGAATATGTACAGGTTCTAAAGTGTAGGTCAAAAAAACATTGATTTTATACCATCATCAACACTGACATGTTAGTCAGTTTTGACACTGCAGGAGGAAACATAGAGCTTTGAGTTTTATTTCTAATTTTACAAACCATTATGGTAAATATTTGTTGCAGCTCTATTCCTCTAGTTTAAAACTGGGGTCATTACAAGTCTATGCCCTGAAGATTTTTTTAAAGACTTTCAGATAGTTTTTAATATTGTTTGGTATGCAATTACAAAAGATGTACAAAAACTTTCAATGTTGCATTTATAGTTGACAAACTTATTTGAAATTAGCTGCAAATAGTAAAGCTAGTAATAATCAATTTGCATGTTGGGACATAATTTAAAAGATGTGGCCAAATATGGACTGCCTCAGAAAAAGAAACTCCAAATAATGCCACTTGTGAAATCTATAAAGAAAAATCTTATTAAATATGGGTCACAGTTTGAGAATTATTTCTGAACTTCAACAGCCAAAATAGCAACATCCTGAGCAGACAGATCCATAGCTTTTACAGCACTGATTAGAGTTGTGGCTTTTCTCTCAAAACATTTTTAACCTATTCCTCTCCCTTAATAAGCAAAAGAAAAGAAAAAATCCAAGCAAGGATAATGCAAGAAAATATCACCAATAAAAATCAGATATAAATCCGAATGCCAGGTGGCATTTGGATATTTTGAGGTATTTTTCAAGCTATATTCAATGGGCAGTAGCAATAAATCAATTAAAATAAATAACAAGAAACCACAGAGATTCTAGAGAACTATAGTGCTAAGAGTGGAGCGTTCCCTAGTGTTTATCACAAGAGCACACCTGTTCGACAGTGTCTAGCAGGCAATCACTAGTGGATTCCACATACCAACACCAAAGTACATATAGTGTTCAGAGAACACATATGACAGAAGATAACAGAAAAACAATCTTTCAATATTCTGGAAGTACTTAGCCAAAACAAATGTTATTGTCTCCAGTGAAATACTCCAGGTAACTGGAATTTCCTGCCATATTTAAAGACAGGCAATAAAGTTCACACTCAGTCATCAAATTTCACTGACTTGAGAAAACCTATTTGCATCTATGTTTGTTGAGACATCTAGTAAATCATAATAGATGGTAACATCAAATAACAAGTTAGTAACTACAGGAAGACTGACATTTATGGAGCAGCTGCAATCCAACCGGATACGTTGTAGGACAGTTTCAAACATCTTTATTAGAATCACTCAGAAAGCTGGACTGCTTTTCAGAAAGAGAAAATACCCTATTCAGGAAACAACCTTTACACAGACATTTGTTAGATCTGTAATCCTATAAGTTAGAAACCCCACAGTTGAAGTCTGTCTTTTATCACTTAGTTAAGCAACACTGTATTCCAACAACAAATACAACAAGGAAATAAGAAAATGAGTAAATATTGACTCACCAGCCTTCTCCTTCTCTGAAATAATTGGCATAGCCTGAAAGGAAAAATAAAAAAAAGAAAAGGTATTGCTATTAAAAAACCAATAATATTAGGGAAACATTATAAAATCTTAAGGTAAATTTTATACTGTCCAGAAGGTCTGGAAAGAACTAAGGTCTCACTGTGTTAAGCACTCTGGAGAGAAATATACACTTCTCATTTTAGTGTCTTGTAACATATAATGAAACTAATTACTGTTAAAAACGACCAGGAGAGGAGGGAGGAGATGGAGTTAATAAGATATTCCTATGATCGCATTTTGAAATAATCATCCCAGAATACTTGCCCACAAAATTCCACTGGGAAATTACTTAATAATTCTGAGGGAGTGAAGACAAAATCCATGTGGTTGAAGATGAGACTGAAATGCCAAATCTTTCTTCTCCAGAACTCAAATGGAGTTCTGCCATTGATTCCACATAATTAGGATTTATATTCAAATATATGTTGCTCTATAATATACCAGTTTCTTACTTTTTATATAAATTTTCAGCAACAAGTAATAGAAGTGTTTTCATATCAGCTGTAATTGTTTCTGGACTTGGAAAAGTGTGTGTGTTGGGTTTTTTTGCAATGGATGTAAAAAAAGCATATTATGCTTTTCTTTCAGACTAATGTAGAAGAATTTTCTGAATGGATTTTTCCCCTCCAAAAGAAAGGAGGTTATAGATTGAATGAATAGTAAAATAGAATTTATATGGCACACATATAAAAAGAATTCTAAAATGTGCATATATGATGAAGGTAAGAAAGGCTGGATGAAAAATTGGATTGGGTATGCAATGTATGCAGAACTGCCATGTGAGTTGAGGTATCAATTTTACATTGCATTCCACTATGTTAGTCTAGCTTTTATTCAGCAGATTTTCCTGCTGCAGATTCACAGAAAAAGAAAGAGGGGAGTGATGGACAGAAATAACAAACCGACAAGCTTCAGACTTGCTATAGAGTTCCCAAAGTAGACTTTGAAAATTTAATTTCAGGATTTGATTTGTCCTGCTATATAAAATAGTGTATTATAGCATTTCCAGGATGGTATTTTGTACAAAATTTCAACTAGAACATGTCTTAGATGATACATATTAATACATATCTTTTGTGATTCTTTCTGTTTCACCTGCACTCTGACTCATTAAATACCTGTTGTTTAGGTTTGACATTCAAAAATATTGTACCATCAGACTAATATTTTTCAAAACAACAATAGCCTCTTGCCTGAAAAACATTTCCCTTGCATTTTGCAAACATATATTTGTTCAGAAGGACCATTTTCTCCAGTAATGCAATAAAGCCACTAACTTATAGGAACTGAAGAAAATGAACATACCAAAGAAGCAATAAAGTCACAGAGTGAATCAAGGTCTCAGTTTCAAAGAAAGGAAAGGTGTCTCATGTATAGATTTTTATTAAAAAAATGATAAAATTTTGAAAACGAGTATATAGTTTTCTTCTCTCACCCAGACCTAAGTGGTTAAGCTATTAAGCCATCTACTCCATATTAAGCCATTAGAGTGTGTACAAAGGAGGGCAACGAAGATGGTGAAGGGCCTTGAGAGGAAACTGTATGTGGAGCGGCTGACTTAAGCACTTGGTCTGTTCAGCCTGGAGAAGAGGAGACAGAGGGGAGACCTCACTGCAGCCTACAACTTCCTTGTGAGAGGAAGAGGAGGGGCAGGCACTGATCTCTTCTCTGTAGTGACCAGTGACAGGACCCAAGGGAATGGCCTGAAGCTGTGTCAGGGGAGGTTTGGGTTGGATATTATAAAAAGGTTCTTCACCCAGAGTGTGGTTGGGCACTGGAACAGATTCCCCAGGGAAGCGATCGCAACAAGACTGCCAAAGTTCAAGAAGTGTTTGAATAATTGGGGATGGTTCTGTGCAGAGCTAAGAGTTGGACTCAATGGTCCTTGTGGATCCCTTCCAAGTTGTCATATTCTGTGATTCTGTGATTAACATTTGTACAAGGAGGAAATTTGTAAAGAGAGAACCTTATAAAGAGAAGAAGGCAAGAAACAAGCAAACAAACAGGAAAGGAAAACAGTACAAGAAAGAACGAGGGAAGGCAAGTGTAAGTCAAATGAGAGGGTCAGGAAAAATGAAGGAAAGATAGGGACAGGTTGTTATCACATTTTAGTGTTGAGTTTTGTTAGCCAGATTCACAGAAGAAAAAAGCTGTAAGAAAAGCTTAGAGCATACCATTGACATAGCTGAAGATGTGGCAACAAGCGGTGTCAGCATTGAAGTCATAAGCTGTGTCATGGAAGAGAGATAACAGTTTGATGGGGACAGCCTTTGTAAAGTCTAAAATGCAAAGCCAAGATGAATAGCTGGGGCAAAGCAGTTACAAAACTCAACATGGATATGATAATGACAAGTAAAGAAGATAATTTTCTGGTGGCTTTATGACAGACTTAAATGGATTTTAATCACGTTTATAAAATGGCACTTCAACTCACTGGCAGTGCCTTTGGCCTGAATGAAAACTTCTGAAACAGATGTCATCATCATTCATATCAACATGTAGATTTTTTTTTTTTCATATTGGTATATCAGATTTTAAATATTGTTAATAATGTCATTTGTCACATCAAATTATTTCCTGGAAATATACAATATTTCTACTTGATGATCATCAAAACATTGATTTACAGTGAAACATAAATTTTAGGGAATTTCTTAGATGGCAGTCTTAAAGGTTGTTAGAATTTAGTGGATTTAGCCCAGGTAAAAAGCTGTAAATGGAAATACATAGAACCATAATGCCCCAGGGCAGATGTGTAAGTCATAAAATTTATACTTCTGTTAAGTAGGATGAAGAAGCACTATAAGTTCCAGAAAACCTTAAGGTTGAGTGAGGTTTATAGATATAAGTACTTTCTAAATTCCTACAGTAATCTTCCCACAATTCATTAACACTGATGCTAGACTGATGCTAGAGAGACGTGGATTATGCAAATTATCAAATGTAAGAATTTTTAAAAAAAGCTGCATGGGAAAAAAGAAATAATACTAGCTCATTCAGATAAAGAAATACATTCAAAATGATCGCATCACAAAGCATGTAAGTTTTACTAGAGAAATTATGAGAAGGACCTCACATGGTGATGACTACCTGTTGCCACCATTTTTTACTACTCCAGATCCCGCACAGCGAATTATGTAAATACAAAGATTTTTTTCTATTGGCTCACTTTTCTTCTTGATATCAAACTTAGCCTACTTTTTTTCAGCTAAACATGGTTCCATTTCGTAGAATCATAAGGTTGGAAACAACCTCCAAGATCGTCAATCCAACCTTGCCAACTGGACATATCCCATATTTTCTTGAACGCTTCCAGGGATGGTGACTCCACCACTCCCCTGGGCAATCCGTTACAATGCTTAACCACCTTTTCAGAGAAGAAATTCCTCCTGATCTCCAACCTGAACCTACCCTGATGCATCTTGAAGTCATTTCCTCTGGTCCCGCCACTAGTTGCCTGGAAGAAGAGGTCAAGCCCCACCATGCTACAACCTCCTTTCAGGTAGTTCTAGAGCGTGGTATGGTCTCCCCTGAACGTCCTTTTCTCCAGGATAAACTACTACAGCTCCCTCATCTACTCCTCATATGACATCCTCCAGACCCTTTCCCAGCTTTGTTGCCTTTCTCTGGCCATGTTCCAGCACCTCAATGTCTTTCTTGAAGTGAGGGGCTCAGAACTGGACCCAGTACTTGAGATGTGGCCTCACCAATGCTGAGTAAAGAAGGGTGATCACTGCCCTGGTCCTGCTGGCCACACTATTTTTGATACAGGCCAGGATGCCATTGGCCTTCCTGGCTACCTGGGCACACTGCTGGCTCATGTTCAGTCAGCTGTTGACCAGCACCTACAGGTCCTTTTCTGCTGGGCCACTGTCCAGCCACTCTGCCCCCAGCCTGTAGCAATGGATGGAGTTGTTGTGACCCAGTTTCAGGACCCAGTACTCAGCCATGTTGAACCTCATACCAATGGCCTCAGCCCATTGATCCAGCCTGTCCAGATCACTCTGCAGAGCCTTCCTACCTTTCAGCACATCAACACTCAAGCTCAACTTATCTGCAAACTGACCAAGTGTGCACCTGATGCCCTTGCCCAGATCATCGATAAAGATATTAGCTGATATCTTTATATATCAGTTCTAGCTGAGCTTTTACCTTTCTAATTTTCTCTCTGCATGACCTAATGACATCCCTGTACTCTTCATGAGCTGCCTGCCCCTTCTTCCAAAGGTCATAAACTCTCTTTTCTGCCAAGTTCTGTTGAAAGCTTTGTGTTCAGCCAAACTGGTCTTCTTTCTCATCTATGCCTGTCAGTACATAGGGATGGCCTGCTCCTGCAGCTTTAAGATTTCCTTCTTAAAGTATGTCTAGCTTTCCTGGGCCCCTTAGTTTTCAAGGGCTGTTTCCTAAGCAACTCTCTTAACCAATGTCCTGAAAAAGCCAAAGTCTACCTTCCAGAAGTCTAAGGTAGAGGTTTTGTTGACTGACCCTTCCTTACTTCACCAACAATCGAAAACTACATCATGTTGTGGTTGCTATGCCCAAGACAGCTTCCAACCCCCACATTTCCCACTAGCTCTTCTCTGTTTGTAAACAGCAGGTTTAGCAGGGCACCACCCCTGGTAGGCTTGCTTATCAGCTGTCAGGATCATCTTCCACACACTCCAGGAACCTCCTAGACTGTCTTCTCTCTGCTGTGTTGAGTTTCCAGCAGACATATGGTAAGTGAAAGTCTCCCACAACAACAAGGGCTAGGAATCATGAAGCATGAGCCAGCTGCTTCTAGAATGCTTCATCTTCCTCTTCATCCAGCCTGAGTGGCCTATAACAGACTCCCATGAGGATGTTTGCCTTCTTAGTTTCTGCTTGATTCTTAGCCATACACACTCAGCCTTATCATCACTATCCTTGAGCTCTATACAGTCAAAACACTCTCTAGTGTACAGAGACATGCCACCACCTCTCCTTCCTTGCCTATCCCTTCTGAAGAACTTATAACCATCCATTGTAGTACTCTAGTTGTATTAATCATCCCACCCCATTTCTGTGACGGCAACTACGTCATTGCTTCCCTGATGCACACTGGCTTCCAGCTCCTCCTGTTTGTTACCCACACTGCGTGCTTTGGTGTAGAGTCACTTCAGCTGGGCTACTGATTTCATCTACAACACTGGCATGCTGCCCCTAGGCTCCATGTGCTCTTAAAATTAAAGAACTAGTGTTTTCTGATTTGGTTTTATCAATTAACTGCATAACAAAAAATTATAGTATTTTTCATGAACCAAATATTTTCTCAGATTCATGTGAATTTAAGTAAAACGAGAAAACAGAAATTATCTCAAAAACCCCACCCTCTCTAATAGCATCAAATTAATGAAAGTAAAATATTTTGTTTAGGACAGAATAGGAAGCATATTTTTATCCAAAGAATATCAATATTTTTCTCAATTCAAAGCCTGCAAATAACACAAATGCTTGATTCAGAACATGGTACTGTGGCGTACTTATAAATTTTGAATCTCCCATAACAGTTGTGAAAAATATTTTTCTTAAGATAATGTATATAACCAAGAGTCTTTACTTTAGTTCTTTACAATTTAAGGAGAACTCATTTGTTTATCATATTTTTAGCCAAAGCTTTAGATTTCCTTAGTTTACAGCAAAATTGAGAATCTTCCTATTTTATTAAAATATATTGTACATGTAAAGTCTCTGATTAAAAAAAACCCCAAATAACCAAAAAACTACCCTATTGATCCACAATGTAAAAAGATGTCTTGTATGATGCTTTCAAATATCTGTTTTTTAAACAGTGTAGTTCTGCAGAATTAAGATGTAAAATGAGCCAAAAGTTCTGTCAGAACATTCTAATGCTGCTCAAAAGCTGAGAAAAAAACCCCCTAAATGGATATAGTATCTCTTGAAAATTTAAAATAAAGTAAACCACAGGCAAATCTTGTTCAACAAGATCTCAGACAGTCTTACTATTGTTTAGTTTTTTGTTAATACAGCTACACATGCTGCTTTCATGCTGTCCAGTGGGAAAACATGATTGTTACTTAGGAGAAATTCTCTCATCTTCAGTACAGTTTTGAATTCACTGGAGACCTTCCAATGAGTTCCATATGTTCCAAATGAATTGCATTCCCAGGAAGTGATTTAACATTTCTGGCAATGGAGCAATTAACCAGGATTTTCCTGCTTGACCAGATGGGTTCACTGTAACTTCACATTATTTCTCACTCTCCTCACAGAACTGAAGAACTGGACTAGCAATTTCTGCATGATTAGATCACGTGTTTTAGAAAAAAGCAGACACATGCCCTTTAAAGACTTCAACAAACACTCCCCAAAGTCAGATTCCTCTCTGTATTTTTAATAGTATGTGGTCTTAGCAGCACCAAGAAAGAAAAGGAAATAAAAAATGAGAAAAAAAGAGGAAATCCCTATCAGACCATTGCTGAAATATATTAAGCATCTTCTTTCAAATTAGAGGATGGGATTTTTAACTTCAGTAAATCTCATTTTAAAGGTGATGTTGAAATTTTTTGCATGCATCCTTGCTGTATTGTGACTGATTCACTGTAAATATATTCTGTATGAAAATATGACTGTAAAGTGCATGTAAAATACTATAGAGTTATAGAATCATAGAATAGATTGGGTTAGCAGGGACCTTCAGAGGTCATCTAGTTCCACCCCTCTGCAGTGAGCTGGGACATCTTCATCTGAATCAGGTTGCTTAGAGCTCAGTCCAACTTTGAATGTTTCCAGGCATGGAAACATTCTACCCCTTCTCTGGGCAGCCTATTCCATTGTTTCACTATCCCTGTTGTAAAAAATTTCTTCCTCATATTTAATCTAAATCGACTCTCTTTCAGTTTAAAAACATTGCCCTTTGTCCTATCACAACAGGCCCTGCTAAAAAGTCTGTCTACATCTCTATTTTAAGCCCCCTTTAGGTACTGGAAGGCCACAATGAGGTCTCCCTGGAGCCTTGTCCATGCTGAAAAATTCAAATTTTCACAGCCTTTCCTCATAGGAGAGGTGCTCCAGCCCTCTGATCATCTTCCTAGTTCTCCTCTGGACTCCAACATGTCCATGTCTTTCCTGTGCTGCGGACCTTAGAGCTGGATGCAGTGCTCCAGGTGGGGTCTCACAAGAGCAGAGTAGAGGGGGAGAATCACCTCCCTCGGCCTGCTGGCATGTCCTCTTTTGATGTAGCCCAGGATATGGTTGGCTAATGTCCAACCTCTCATCCACCAGCACTCCCAAGACCTTCTCATGAAGGCTGCTCTTGATCTGCTCATCCCCCAGTTTGTATTGATACCAGGGCTTGCCCCAGTCCAGCTGCAGAACCTTGCACTTGGCCTTGTTGAACCTCATGATGTTCCCATGAGCCCAATTATCAAGCTTGTCCAGGTCCCTCTGGATGGCACCCCGTCCTTCAGGCATGTCAACTGCATCACACAGCTTGGTGTTTGTGGGAACAAGATGAGTCACTCTGCACCTGCATTTAGTTAATTGGAATCAAAAAGGAGGACTGACCTTGGCTAAGTTTTTTGACAGAGAGAATGTTGTGTTTCTCAAAGTGGAAAACCACTCAATGGTCTGTATGATAGTGTGTGTTTTTTCTCTCATGGCTGAACACAGCCACCACATGATGTGAGGTGAATGTGTGGGATCAAAACACCGGTTTAGGAAAATCCTGGGAATTTTGATTAACTAGAAGACAACACCAGGTGCTGTTTATGAGGGAATATGAATAAAAGGGGAACACTGAAAAAGATTGGCAGAGAAACCCCAAAATCAAACTTCTGTGTGTGTATGCAACCTCATTCCTTTCAGCGCCCATAGTGTTACCTGCAAACTTGCTGAGGATGCACTCAGTCCTACTGTCTGTGTCACTGATGAAGATATTAAACAGTGCTGGTCCTAATATAAACCCTTGAGGGACACCACTTGTCACTGATGACCATTGTGGCATTGACCACTACCCTCTGGATGCAACCATCCAACCAATTCTTTATCCACTGAATGGTCCAACCATCAAATTCATGTCTCCCCAATACAGAGAGAAGGATGTTTAGGGCGACCATGTCAAAGGCTTTGTAGAAGTCCAGAAAAATGACATGTGTAGCCCTTACCTTGCCCACTGAGGTAGTCATTCTATTGTAGAAGGCCACTAGGCTGGGCAGGCATGACTTGCCCTTGGTGAAGCTGTGCTGGACATTTTGGATGTATATTGGACATTTTTCTTTAAAATTGCAGTTACCTTCCACAGATAGAAATTATTACCTACTAATACTGAGTGAAATAGCCACTTCCTGTGAATTTTATTAGACATTTGGTGGAAAAGCTGTCTTCCAGCAAGAAAGAAAATGGTGGAAAGTTCTGGTAAATGAAAACTTAAAGTAAAATTTTTGCTCAAATTAAAAGTTTTGTTTGACCGAAGTCAAAATATCTATTTTTTTCCCCTAAAGTTCTAAGAATATTTTAACAGGAAAGAATAGTAAATATGCAAAAAAAAAAACCCCTCCAAAACAACGCACCTCACAATTTCAAACAGTAACCATTTGTTTTGGCCACGAGCAGTTTTTCACTACAAAAGAAAAGAAAAGAAAGAAAGAATCCCTTCCCACTCTCCAAATTAGGTTCCTTCCATTATAATGTCAAAATCCATGTATTTCATCTCTGATCTGGGATAAAAAATTAGAACCATAGCTGTCCAGATTAGAAGAGGTATAGTCAATAAATGCATACAGTGGTGAAAACAGGAGGCTTTATCTGCAAAAAGACAGTGTGTGTTTGGAAGCAGTGGTGAGGGTATGCTGAGCTGCAAAGACTGCCATTGTAAAAAGTTGAGTCTGACTTGAGCACAGCTTTGATTTTCCTTAACTGTAGGGCAAAGCTACATTATTTGTATACTGATCCAAAACCCGCAGACAAAGCCATTATGAATAAAATTAAACTAGTTTTCATTTTGTTTCCTTGCACTCAGGTAACATAAACAGCTCTATCATGACTGACTCCTCTGCAAATGGCTAAAGTAGATAGCAAAGATTTGTATAAACTAACAAGTTATTGTAGAGGAGCATGTATCATACAATTTCTGAAATAGGTATCTAGTGACATCTATTTATTTTTGTACTATCTCTTAAACACATTGAAGTGACTGTATTTCACTTTTTGAAAAAAAAACATAGCATCTTTATTTTAAAACCATTAAACCCATTTTTTTGTCTAAAATAATAGTTCTGCTTTTTTTTTTTAATAGAAGATAAAGCTTTCAATACTGCCATCCGATCAATGATAGATATTCTACAAGTCCTTCCATCATAGAAGGCTGTCAGCTATTCAGCTTTTTTTTTGTATTTGAATAGAAATGCTGGGAAATTTCCTTGCTAATGATCCAATACATCTTGATTTGCAAGCATTTTTTTTCAGTTTTCTCTTCTACTGTCCAGGGTGAAGGGAAAACTTCAGGGCAAAGATTAGCATTTGAGGATTTGACTAGAAAGGAAAAATCCAGCCTTCACAAGAGACTCACAATTGCTGAGCTCAAGCTGTAATAAATCCCCTACATTATTTTTGGAATTGCTTCCATGGTATTCAGCTTTTATTCCTGCAATTAAAATCATGGTCTAAAATCTCACCTTTGTGGATGCTTCTTTTATGCAAAACAGAGACAGTAAAAATTGTGTTTTTCACTGAAATTGTTTGCTTCACAACCAAATCCATGTTCCTATTCTAAAAAACTAGAGGTTTTATATTGCATTAGGAGCAGAAAAGAGACCAACCTCCTAAGTCTGTAAACATAAAAAATAATGTTATATTTAGGTTTTAGAGAGGATCTTTGATTTTAAGACCAGAAACAACTGATTGAAATATATATCTGTTTTTTTTTTCTACTCAACTGATCAAAACAAAAATCTAAAATCCTCTAAATATGGGCTATCTACTGAACTTCAAACAAGAAAGAAAGGAGGTATCATCAACACAATGTATAACCACCAAGGAAGGACTAATGAACTAAATGACAGAGAGTTCTATTCCAGTAAACAAGAGCAAGCTTGTACCTGAAAACTGAGGTCAACATTACTCAGACAGAGAACAAATTCTAAGCATTATTTAGTTTCTCATCAAACAACCTATGTTCTGTATCATCCGGAGTCCTTAAACAGACTTTGTATTTTAATTTATTTAGAATGTGCGCTCCAGTTTTCTTAATTTGGATAACTAGTAATTACAAATTAACTGGGTTATTTTGCAAAGAAAAAAATTCATGATCATTCAGATGGTTTGAATTTAGGGAAATACTGCAGTCCATAAGCAATAACTTCCTCAGTTATCTTCCCATTACACCAAAATACCGAATAAATAACTCTAGTGGTAAATTCTGAGCTTTTGAAAACAAAGCCTTTCATGCTAATGAATCGGATTAAGAGAATAAACTTGCATTGAATTGAAATCACAGCAACGATGTAGGAAAAAACTCAAGAGTGATTAGTTTATCACTCAAATCTGTTCACAAAACATAATCTTATTAAACTTGCAATTTTTTTAAGTAAGATTCCAGTTCCCGACAATTTTAAAAATTTTAATTTTTTTCTTTTTCCATCTGCATGAGGAAAGATTAAAAATAAAACCATCAACTTTCAGGACAGACTAGCTTTAGAAGGGAAACTTAGTGAGGTCTTTCGTCTTTGTGGTCCTTCATTTTACTGAAGAGTAGAGCAGAATGCATTCAAAATCCATCTCACAATAAAGCTGCATCAATTATCTCATTTTAAATAAGAAATTAATGTCATGTTCAGATGTGTCTCGCTAAGGTTATGACAACACTATGAATTTAGTTCTAGTGGAAGTACATGCTTGCCTGCATATGTTCTCCTCCAGTTAGTTGCATGCCACTTCCCACTTTGTTTTCTGACTAGACATTTGTTTGCTTGAGCCTTTTTATGCCACTCAGGTCATGCACAGAGACCCCTTCTAGTTAGCGGTGGATGGTTGGCAGTTCTCCTTCCATGAGACAGTTGCCAAGAGCCTGCACTTGGGGTGGTCTGATAATTTTCTCTGTCTTTGTCATTCAGCTGGCAGAGTGTGACCCTTGTTGGACTGGAAGTTCAAAACAAAGATGCGGGAAAACTGTCCTGTGCTCTGTCTGGTGTTATCACAGACTTTTCACAAATCAGAGTAAGGTCCCAATGCTCTGAAATCTGTCAGGACTGCATGAAACTAGTTTATATGACAGATAAGACAACAACTTGTCCACAGCTTGTCCAGATCATTAAGTAGAATCTGGCCATAATACAGTTCTTTCTCTATAGGGATGTTAGAGTCTTCACAGCAGCAGCTGCAGGTTTCTAAATACCCCAAGAGTTACTGTCACACATTTTGTGAAAAATAATTATGATTTTTTTTTTTAAATTAGGAATTGTTAGACCTTAGCTTATTTCCATATAAGGACTCAACTTGGAATAAAAGCAAATGTGTAAAATAAACTTATTTTTGATATTTCCTAGGAGTTCACCAGAAAAGGAACTGCTCTTTTTGTACTGGGATGGACATACAGTACTTGAATGTGGGGTCAGTTAAATTTTAGTTCGATGTTAAGGAACATTCATCTAGCTTTTAATGATAAAAAAACCCGTGCTTCCTCTCATTCCCCCAAACATATGTATCTCTTTCCTAAAGAAAACATAACTTTAATGTTAACACCAAAGCTGAGATGTGACACACTACCTCTAGAACTGGAGCAGCCCCAAGAGTACTCATGTTTTTCATCAGTCACCAGTTGTTCTATTAGCGTTTATTTACACAGAGAGCTTTTTCCCAAGGTCAGAAGTAATTTTTTTGGCTAATATTTATCTTATAAAACTTTTCACAATAGAAAACATATCAATAAACCCTGCGACATTGGTAAAACTAAACTATTTGGGAACCACAAGGCACGCAACTCTATAAGGCAACAGTAAAAGATAATTAGAGTCTCATGTTTCCTATTTGTTTCAACATCATGTAATGCCTACAAATGTGATTTTTGCCTTAAACCCTTAAGTCTGAGGAATGCTTCTACGTGGTTGACAGGAATCCCAGGTGATTTCAGTCTTTATTCATCTCCTTGTATATAAAACTTAAAACCTCAGATAGGTCCACATTTCATGTAAATAAGAATTCATAGTATCATGTGATGATAGAAACTAAAATTTGTTACATGATGACTCCAAGCTACTAAATACTTGTGAGCACCTACTTTCAGAATGAAAAGGCAATTTAAACCCAACAAAATCATACCATTCCTGTCTTTCCCTAGCCACCTCAAAGAAAACAAAGGAGTCCTTTGCCCTTCATCCCAAGAAAAGCAAGTCACTCTTACTAATTTTGATGGGTGAAGAGATGAAAATGAAGAAGCTCATCTCTTGGCAGCAAGTGCCGGAATCCATCGTAACACCAGTGTTGCATATTCATGAGCTAACTGAAAAAATCTTAGCTAAACAAATAACCAGATATGTAAATAAGCAATCTGATTCTATTCATCTTTCTGACACTGCCCAAATCCAGTGGTCGACTGCTAACTATGATTTTGAATTCCACTAGTGTTATTCTCCTGGATTCAGATCTCACTGAGTTTAGCAGCAGTAACAATTGAGTTTCTGGAATATTACATATAAAGCATGGGAATTTATGCTGGTCAAAGAAGACCTCACTATGTTCTTTATGTTCTACAGAAGAAAATCAGGTGGAGAGCAGTGCAGCAACTTATCGACACCTATTGAGAGGGCAGCAACTATTGACACTTACTAAGATTCTGATCCTGGAAGAGTTTGCTCTCTTGAATCTCTGCAGGTAATCTCAGCTGCAGGCACTCTTCCCATTTTTAGCTGCAGCAGGCTGTTGCAACTGTTTAGAGTTCTCTAAGTAAATAAAAAAACAAAACCCAAGCAACTAGTTTTTAATACATGGTATGTATGTTTTGGCACAAATCTTTATGCTCACAGTCTCACGTGGATACAGTCACTGCGATATTACTCTTGTTGGACCAGGTGGGAAAGGATCTAAAGCAGATCCTCTATGAGTCTCTTGAACTTGAGCTTTATTCCAGGCATAAAAGAATAAATTACTACAAAAGCTGTATTTATTCTATGATGATGAAACCCTTTCTGTAAAACATCATTGTTCTTTGCTCAGGAAGCTGAAGAATCACAAAATAGTGATGTTAATCATGAGATGATGGAGACAGGAGAGGGGTACCATGCCAGAGAGAAACAGTGATAGGTTTGGGAGAGTCAGAGGGGTGTTTGGTTATGGAAAAAAAGTGCATCTAACTTTGCAAGGTAGCAGGGATGAGCATAAGAGAGTAAGTGTCAAATTAATGCATTTCAGAAAGTTATCACCAAGCTTGATAGATGTGATAATTATCATATTTCTTCTTAGTTTCTTATGTTTCTTAGAAAAACATAAATTAAGATAAACCAGCCTATTTGCTTTTACAATAAGAAGACAAATGACAATGATTAGAAGCACACAAGATCACAGTAGTTTTATCTTGGGCAGGAGGAGGAGGAGGTGAAGGTAGCAAGAAGAGGAGTAAACATTATAATATGCTACCTGGGACTCATTTGCTTATTTGACCATATTCTTGGAATCTCAGTTTGTTTGTGTTCCAACATGCACATGTAGCGAGCATGAGCTTAAAAATCTCAAAAGCCAATACTGTGACCTTACTGAGTCAGTATATCCCTAAGTCATTCAAGAGAAAGAGAGATGAAATGAAATGAGGGGTTTTTTTGCTCTCTGCATAGGCAGTGGATTAACCTTTAAACCTTTGTCGAGATTTTGGGTGAAAGAGGCAGTAAACCAAAAATACGTCTTTTAGGTGAAAAAGTAAGAAAACTGGCATTTTAGTTCATTCAGGAATTTTTCGTTTCTTTCAAAATAATTGAGTTTCAAATAAGTTGCAAAGATATTGCTTGCATGAAACCAACTCCCTTTATCGCTTTCCAAAATGGAAAAAAGGAACAAAACCATGTAACTAGTAAATATGAGAACCTTCTCACTGTGAAAAGAAACAGGAGCTTTGACTCCAAAAAGGGGCTATGGAAATGACACAAAGTAGGTTTTTTAATCCAAATGCGACAATGACAATTCTAAAAAATACCCCAAACCCATGAAAAACCTCTTTGGAAAACAAAAGATTCACCTGCACAGCTGTTTTATGCTAAAATGCTTGTAAGATAATCTCCTTTTTTTTTTTGTTTGAGGAAAAAAATTCCAGTTATAGCCATTTCTATTTTAATATCTAAACTCTGGTCAAACTGAGTATCAAGTGACCTCTGCTCAACAAAAACAAAATACAAAATAACAAAAAACCTGGTTCCTCTGGTACAGTTAATAAAACAGAGAAATATATGTTTCATCTGCCATATAGTTTCCTCAGCTGGAAGTATTACCAGTAAAAGCACCACTCCAGGTCTGTGATATGACCGATTCCTATCATATTTCTTCAGGGTCGTTCAAATCTTACCTTAACTGGATGATGTCTGAAGTAGCATTTCATAGTTCATACCTACATGGAAAGACACCTGCACAGAATATACACACACCACACGTCTTCCATCTCTGTGCAGTAATCTCATTTTATTCTCAGGTACCATCAGTAAAGATAGGATCTTTGATGCCATAACAATCCAGAAACTGATAGAAATATACCTGTGAAGTTTTGCTCATGCTGCTGACATATTTAAAAAGCCTGGGAGAAAGGAAGGGTTGTTTTGCAATTTATTGCAGGGGATTCTGGGTTCCATTCAACACCTGCATATTATGCTGCAGGTTAAAGTTAGGATGAGCTTACTGCATGGGTAAGATGATAGGCTAGTTATTCCTTTTCTTAGAGTAAGACTACTGGGGATAGTCATGGTCTGCTACTAAAACATTAATACTAGTCGGACAATCTTTGTGCCACTTACAAATATTACAAACATCTAATATTTCTCATGTTTAAAATGGAAATAATAATAATAATGCTTTACCATTTAAAAAATGTTTGGGGTCTTCTGAGTGCCTAAAAAAACAATCCTGCAAGTATTCTGATTGTTGTGATAGACCTTCTATGCATCATGTGTAAGAGTGCAGTATTTTACAAGATTAACACATAACAAATAAATTAATTTTACTTTTGAACATACACAGTTTTTCTTACAACTACTAAGTTTTTTTACACTAAATAATCTACCCTGCTGTGTATTTCTGTAGCTTGCATTCCAATCAAAACATTTTCCACTAAGAAGTTCCATATTTTAGTTCAGTTGTTTATAAGACTTTGATTGTTAGAATCAGTGAGTGTTAGACACAGCTTCATACATCACAAAAATGACACTGAATTTTTTTGTCTTAATTAATAGACATAATAGTTTGCTATTGAAACAATGGCTAACCATAGCTGGTGAAGGATATGCTCTGCCTAAAAAAATCTTTATTTTGTGAACTCTTTTTGTGGGGCACTTAAAAGTTGGAGATATTCAATACTGCCATTCATTTATCTGACTTAAGTTCCAAACATGAATGTTTTCTACAGATGATATATTTCTAATTTATGGAACAAAGAAGTCCTTACTGATACAGAGCCCAATTCTGCTTCTTAGTAGAAACTTTGCCAATTACTACAGTAAGTGAAGCCTCAAGTTGATGCAGCCTTCCTATCTGTGCTGTGTCCATTTCCTTGTTAAAGACACAATCCTGTGTGTGCATATATGAATAGGCATAAAAGGTAATGTAATATAAACCACTATTAAAGCCAGGATTTCTATCAAAACTTTAACTAATTGCTACATTTACTATGAAGAAGCTGTTTAAAAATCCTTCCTTTTCCAGAAGTTCTAAAATTGTTTTTCTTTCAGGATTACTTTATTTATTTTGTTCTGAATTTTATTTTTCATTTCTGCAGTCACTAAGCAAAGAAGTATCTCATCAATGTCTGTGTTCCCAAGCTATTCCCATGAAAATCTTGCTTAGGCTAGCAGACAGATGCACTGCAGATCCTGAGAGTACAAGTGGGTCCAATTATGTGAAGTGCTGGGCATTTTCTATATTTCCCCAGGATCATGACTTACAAGTCCAATTTCTTCCAGAACTGTTCCAACTTTCCCAAACTTTGTGTGGCATATTAAAAAAATGTAGTTCACAGTTTCTAAGCTTTCAAAACTTTCCAGAGGGAAACAGCACACAAGAGTCCAAGTACACTTTTGGCTTTTGTACCAATACCCGTTCCCCCAGGAGAGTTTGAATTATTCTGTATTTTAGTTGAGGCACTATTACAAGTATGAAACATTTTCTGCAAAACCACTTTTGACTGAATCTTATGTTCACACTCAACTCTTCTAGAACGAATTTTTCACAAGCATTTAAAAATATTCCTGACTGTTAAAAATGGTGCAAAAAACTCTAGAGAGCCACAAATCCCATTTCATCACATGAAAAGAGTAGGTGCTTTTTTGAAAGCAGATAGTCTGCTGAATGGCAGAGTAGATTTATGTGAAAATAACTGTATTTCATATGAAAAAGATTTTGTGAAAAGAATTATATGAATAAAATAAATATGAAATTTTTCATCCACCCACATTAATCCCTAGTTTTATAAGTAAAATTTAAATTACAGGGTAGTCAGAGGAAGAGTAGATGTCTCTTTTAAAAAAACTATTTCTTTTTGATGTCTTGGCAGCAAAGTAAGCAGAAATATGGCTTAGTGAAAACAAAACACCCAGCTAACAAACAAAACAACAAGACTACCAAACCCTCTACCAGTGCCTGTTTTTCATTGAAAAGAATAGGAGAATGCAGTACCCTTGACCACCCATGTTTTGTAGACCTTCAAACTCTCTTTGTAGGTTGAACTCAGTGAGAAAGGAATGGTCTGTGTATGCAACAAGTTGCTCAAGGCAGAAGTATAGAATGAAAGTTTTGTTTATATTTGCCTGCGTTAAGAACAAATGTAGTGATAACAGTGGAGGATACTCATCACCTTGAAGTTACTGAAATAAAAAAGACCCTTTAGTAGTTAGTAACAAAGAGAGTGAGAAAAAGAAATAAGTTAATATTCAGATAAATTAGATCAAGATTTTTCAGATTGCCTTTTTAATGCTCATTTCTCCATTGTTTTGTACTTCTAGTCTAGCTAAAATTTGGACCATTCTGATCACTTTTCATAGGTAAATCCTACTCCCTATCATCTGGGCTTAACATGACTTAGAAACAGAGGAACAGCCAGACATGAGGAACTAACAGGCTAGGTCCTATTTAGACCAGCTGAATGTATTCTAACCTGAGAGACTAAATGAAAAGTACCCAGGCATGCTGAAAGAAATGGCTGATGGGATTGCAGGGCCACTAACTAACATCAATGGAAAATCATGACAGCTGTGAGGTGTCCCTGATGTCTGGGAAAGAGTTACACCTATATTCAAAGGAGGCAAAGAAGCAATGATCTCTAAGCTTGTAAGCTCATCTCAGTCCAAAGAAAGATCATGCAACAGACTTTGGAATCCACTACCAAAGACCCGAGTGACAGGAAGGCAACTGGGAGAAATCAACATCAATTTACTAAGAGCAAATCATCCTTAACCAACCTGATTTACCTTTCAAGATGAAATCACTGGCTACGTGGACAAGAAGAATGCAGAGAATATAATACACCTTAAGTTCCGTAAGACTTTCTACACCATCTCCCAAAGCAGTCTCATTTGGAAGCTGGGAAAGTATAAGCTGGAAGAGCAGACAGTGAGGTGGGTTGAAAACTAGCTGGACTAACATTACTCAAAGCTGCCAACCATTAAAACTGACATCTTTAGCTAAGGCATCTAATTCAAAACCAGCTTATCTCTTAGAGTTTTTAGAATGAAACAGAACTAATTTATTCTGAGTTCCTAATGGCATCTGGATGCATCTTTTAGATGTAGGACAAAATGGCTGAGAAGATAATGCCAAACATTGCTGAACACAGAAAAGGAGCTCTGTGCTCAGCCTGAGGAAAAGATGAAATTCTGTGAAAATTAGAATCAGTGAAATTTCAGGGAGTTCCTAAAATAACAAAGGATTGGGAACTTTTGGAAGCTGAAATAGCTCCTGCTGTGTGTACTGAGAGCTACAAAGTGTAAGCATTTCTTGTGAAGGCATCAAAGAGACACATAAATTCAAACTTGAGATCCAAGCAGGAAAGAGATGTTGGCTCAAAGTATACCCTTACAGTTGCTGCAGATGTGACAGATTGTCTTGAAGTACTTTCCACAGACATCAAGCAAACAAATAATGGCAGCAGAAAGAGATGGTGTTGCCATAAGTAGTAATAAGAAATTTCCATGGCTATCCAAGTGGTCTGAGCAAACTCAATTTACATTTGTGAAATGTGACAGTATTTAGAAGTGTACATAACTTCAAAGCTACATTTGAACATGACTAAATAATCCAAACTTCTGGTTTAATCAAAACCACACAAAATACCATATATTTCAGCATTCGCTCTCCTGATTGGTACGTGTGTTATGAAACCTGAAAATTCCTAACCCAATGCAGTCCTGAAGTACTGGCACTAGAAGCATCCATTTATCTAGTTCTAGAGAAACCCAAAACTCGTTTGTATATACAAACAAATATATTACTGCAAATTTCCTGATTTTTTTTTTCCTATACTGAAAACTTCACAAAAAAGTTAGTAGGGAGATGAGACTAAGGAAAATAGGTCACAAAAGACAGCTTTACTACTTCATTACTGTAAGGTGCACTTCAGGGTAGCCTGTATCTTCAAGAACTCTGTTCTCTCATTTGAAACTATATAAAAACTGCTGCAGCTACAGATTTCTGGCTTCTATGGAAAATCAAAACATTCTGATAGCATGATAGCAGTCAGACTCTGTTCAGATCATCACTAATTAAAAAGTATTGAAAGTATTGAAAATTATTACTTGCTCTTATTCTTAATTCTTTTGCAAGTTAATATACTCAAGTATTCTAAAATTTAAAGGCTTTCAGTAATGTAGTTATATAGTCTTCCTTTTTTTGTTTGTTTGTTTTGTTTTGTTTGTTTTTGTTTGTTTGTTTGTTTGTTTTAAGACAGGTAAATTTTCCACCTGAGTACTTTCAGTTTTATGAGCCTGGATGCAATATCACAGAAATGGAATAAAACAAAGTAGAACAGACCACCTAGTCTGACTTCTATGTTGCATAGGCAATTATCCACCATTCAGTTCAAATAAGTAGTCTCCAGGAGACTGTGTTCAGGAGAGATTCAGGTTGCAAGCTGTAAGTGTTTGGCAGTAAATTAATTTAGTAAATTAACTTAAATAAGCCAGATAGAAAAAAAAAGAATATTTTGTGTAGGACATTATGATGAAGGGAAAGAAAAATAAATCAGTATTTCTAGCAGTTGTGTATGGAGAGTCCTCTTGACAATTGGTTTACTAATGAGACTAGATGCTAAACAGAAGAGAAGAGAGCCTTCATAACATCAGTGGTCTTCTCTGATCTGTATCTTATTTCTATTTGTGACGAATGCTTCAGAGAAAAATATAGCCAGTCTTTTGTCCTTTCAAAACCCTTAACTGCCCAGGGATAATCATTCTGTTCTGATGCCTAGAGGTGAAGAAATTAAGTATGAGCTTTTATTTTAGTTTTTATTTTGCTGAAAAACTAAAGCAAGAAAGTTGCAGGCATATTGATTCATGAACAAATCTTGATCTTTAAATAGTCTAGGAAAAAAATTACTGTGAAAGGGACCTATTGGAACAAGAGAGGAGTCTGAAATATCACGCCTTTCTAAAAGACAAGTGGGAAGGATGGATCCAATCGTGTTTCCTAGGCAGTAACCCAATTCGTTTTAAAGACTTTAGATGCTTCCAATATGCAACCTTCTCTAGTAAACAGTGTAACAATTAACTGTCCTTTTGCCATGAAAGTGAGTGTTACTGCAAGCTTGAGCTTTTAATTTGCTTGTAGCAAATGAGTCAATCTTCTTATGCCTTTGCTGGCAAGACTTAAAAGCCATTCACTCAGATATCTTTTCCACATTCCTACATAGAGTTATCAAAGCACTCACTATTCTTTGGGCTGATTTCTAAGTGTTTACCAGGAATGAAAGATTTGATATGCTATAAAAGTGCTCTGAAGTGACAAAATTGACCTGAGTTCCACCTGTGAATATTTACTTAATTTGACTTACTCATGGATAAATGAACTTTTCCAGGCGTAATCATTGAGCATTATCCCACGTAAAGCCCTGAACACTGTTACAGCTCTACCACAGTGATTTTGTTAATTAAACTTAAGAGAAATCAATGGGAAGCCTTCCTTGACTTTGGCAAACACTGAATCAAGTCCTAGATCACTAAAGACTATATTTTCCCCTGATCTTTTCTGACATCAAATGACAAAGAAATTGATGTTTCTTTGGTCAATTCAATCTCACTTTCATCAAATGTTTTACTTGCCCTGTCAGTTTTACAAGCTGCTACTGAAATAAAGTTTGAGAATCAACTTTGGTGCCTGGGAACCAACTGAATGTACTCTTTCAAAGAAGGGTCATCACATGCCTGTGCCATGTTGTGTCTCATGGGGGAAGGAAGTGAACTGTTGAGTTGCCTCATGCTCAGAAAGCCTTCTATCAACTAAGTCAGGAATCCAAGGATAAGACAAAGTCCATGTCCTACTGCCAGCTACAGAAAGGAGTCATAAAACAATTAATTAGCCTTTGTAGCACTTAGAGAAGCCATGCTAAAAGGAATCTTGAAACTCTGTTTAAAATGCCTACTAACATAATGCAGCTTATGATACCAAATTATTTGTTATTTGACTTAGTATGGTAATACTTTTGGGCCCCTCACTACAAGAATCAATGTGGCCAACAGGACCAAAGAAGGGATTGTGCCTCTGCACTCAGCACTGGTGAGGCCACATCACAAGTATTGTGTCCAGTTCCGGGCCCCTCACTTCAAGAAAAACATTGAGGTGCTGGAGCATGGCCAGAGAAGGGCAACAAAGCTAGTGAAGGGTCTGGAGGATAAGTCATACGAGGAGTGGCTTAGGGAGCTGCAAGTGTTTAGCCTGGAGAAAAGGAGGTGCAGAGGGGACCTTTTTGCTCTCTATAACTGCCTGAAAGGAGGTTGTTGCAAGATGGGGATTGGCCTCTTCTTCCAAGCAATGGGACAAGAGGAAACAGCCTCAGGTTGCACCAGCAGAGGTTTAGATTTTATATTAGGACAAAACTTCCAAACTTGAAAGTGTTGTCAAGCTTTGGAACAGGATGCTCAGGGAAATGGTAGAGTCACTGTTCCTGGAAGTGTTCAAAAAGCGTGTCAATGTGGTGCTTAAGGACATGGTTTAGTGGTGGAACTGGCAGTGTTAGATTAATGGTTGGATCTTAGAGGTGTTTTCCAACCTTATTGATTATATGATTCTGCTTGAAAGTAATTTTCTCAAAGTAATTTAAGACTGTATTACATGGAATTGTTTTGTATGTGTTATACAAACTTTTTGATGAACAACTTACCTATTACCTATAAATGAAACTACCAAAGTCTTTTAAAATTACTTTAGTCCAAAATAAAGTAGGCAGTGGAGTAGGAATCCTACAATGAGAAATGTCTTTCTCATTGGTTTGAATTCACCCTATAGGTGAGGAACACAGCTCTCTAGCACAGTGGGATCAGTATGGTTTTAATGAACAACTGATTGGGCCAAGACTCGTGAGAGTCACAGGCAGAACTGGTATAGTTTTCCTCACGTACTAGTAGAAGGACAGCTGCACTTTATGGGAAAATCTTGTTTAGCTGAGGGAGAGTCAGTTCCAGTGTATCTGGAAAATGACCGAGCAGATCTGTTTGATGAAGAGGTGAAAATGAAATGCTTGGTAAACTTCAGAGCTCACAGTACTGAACTTTATAGCTGACCTGCACTGATGCTTGCAACAGTGGGAACTTCATACATGCACATACATAGCCTATGAGCAAAAACATAATAACAACATAATTACTGGTTTGATTCTAGTTACTAAAACTTCAGTGAAAACAGTAAGGAGAGATTTAATAGCTTTTACAGCTTCTGTGGGAACTTTAGAAGACTACACAGCATTCAACAGGAATTAGGAAAGAATTTCCCATGCATTTTATGGAACAAATTGTATACTCCATGTGGATTTGCACAGGAAGATGATTTACTTATTGGAAGAATTGAGTCAGTTTCTCATTTTGGAAGGTGATATTGATGGTGTTTTTTCAAGTAAAATTTGCTAATAATACTGTCAGATCACAAGTCAGCAGGAAATGAAAACTTGTGCCTTTTTTTCAAGTAAATAATAGAGATTATCTGCTAGGAGATGACAATGATGTGTGGTTTCTGTACAAGATAAAAGTATAATTTATTCACATGGATTACTGATAAAAATCCACTCTTTAAATGCTAGGAGAGAGAATTTTTTTAAAAAACTCAAACTAGAAAAAATTATGTGCTTTTTTTTTAGTATAAATTCTTCAGTTCATTCTGTATCAATAAAAATAGTCTTGCATTTAAACTTCCTACTTAATTCTTCATATAAACTTTCCTATCATAGTTACATACTGCATATGTTCCCCAATCATACTTTTATATATCACTTATTTATGTATCATTTATTTATGCCATTTCCATAATGTTAAATATAAATAATTAATTGTATTTTCTGTCTGAAACTGTTTGGATCTTCATTTGTAGAAATAGTCAACACCCACAATTTCAGATGGAAATTATCAGTCATCATCTTCATATTTTTCCTAACAGTCCAAATCAGTATCTTCATTATTATTCTTTCCTTCCTTGTTTCCGATCTTAACTTTGACAAAGACGGTGACCATACTGATTTGTTTTTTTCTCACAGTATGCCTTCTTTACTGGATCACAAACATGCTCATAGATGTCTTGTCCACTGGCTTATTCATGTCTTTTTCTATTGGTATAGAATTTTCATACCCAGTTTACCAAGTACAGTCAATCATGACATTCAACTAGTGTATCCTCAAGGACTTATAAGTGTCCCTTCCCACGTCAAATGTTGCCCCTTGCCCATTGGTATTTGAAGACAAGATAGTGAGAAAATATTTTAAAAATGTTTTACTCATTAATTATTCTGTGATTTTTTTTTTGCCTGCTTCCTAGTGTGAGCTGTCTTACCTTTTACTGAAATTAAACAGCATGCTTTCAACAATTAAAAAAATAAGAATAATAGTGATATTGGTAGCCTGCTAGTATTTTTGCTTTAGTTCTCATCAAGATCAGACATGCTTACACTTCACAAACCTGTTTTAAGGGGTGACAACATTATGTGTATGACTGAAGCACTCAAAAGCCACAGACTTGGACCACAACCTCATTGTGCAAGATCCTGTGTAAACAGGGCAGAAGAATTACCCATACACCAGAAGGAATGTAACCAGTATAAAACAAGAATCTTCATGTGGACTGATGTGGGAGTACAAGGAAAATGGCAATTTGTGTCATATAAATAATGTTTTAAGTAGTCTGGGAACACGGGAATCTTGACTGATATCAAATTTTTTCAGATACCTCAGCAAAAGTGTACAATACAGAAAGCACTTGGAATAGTTAATGAAATAACTTTATTCATGTATGTGGGGAGGGTCCTTATGAGGAAAAGCGGGAAGGATTCCAGTATCCTGGAATCAGCTTTTCCCACAATTGTGAATGGTACACTATAAGTACTTTTCTGAAGTATAATCCTAAACATTACAGAATGTAGAATATTTTTATCTCGAATATCTTGACTTTTTTTCTTCATGAACTGTTTAATCTTTTCATTTGTAGTGCAACATGAACTGTTGTTATCCTTTCCTTTTCCCCACTTCCAGTTTTCTCTCAAAGAGGATCATCCAGTTCTGAAAATTCCCAAACACTTAGCCCCTGCAGCACACAGCTGCTCCAGGGGTCAATATGCCCTTATGCCTCCGCTCGCTTTTGCTGCTTTCCTACTTAAAAGGATTATGAGAAATACTGACAATTCTGGAGCTTTTGAAGACAGTGGAAGAATTTTCAAACATTTTTTATGCAATTTATGTACTTGATGAATTATACTCAAATATCTTTCAGGAATGAGATATTTTCTTAAGTTTTATCACTGTCATAAAGATTCTTTCTGTAAAAATTTGTGAACTGTCCAAATGTGTGCTAGAGTTCTTAAAAATATACATTAAAAGTTTTATTATACCATGAATGGCATCATTGCTAAATTAATTAGTATTCATTAGTAGCTACTACTCTGTATCTTGTCACAGACCATGAGACTGAAGTATGTTTTTTGTCAGTGCATGCTTACATGCTGAATTTGTTGCAAGATTAGTGTGTGAAATGCCAGTTGTTTCTCTACTATCTTTTACTCAATTACTGCACAGCAGTCTAGCATACTCATTGCAATGCAGTTATTGAAGGTAAGGCTAATAGTCAAAGGAGACTTAACAGAAAAAGGGCATTTCTCAACAATGTTATCCCTATGATTTAACAAATAATGATTTAAAACTTAAATTGTGTAAGTATGTGCTTACACTAATATCAATCAATGACAAAACACAGTCCTGAAAGCATACAAGGTATGCTAACTGGAAGAAATCTCTTGCCTGTGTTGTGATTAACTCCACCTACACCATTTGCAAGAGATTAAGGAAGTTTAGAATTAGAAAACACGTGAGTTACAGAAGGGTGGTAATCCAAAAAAGCATTCTGACAGGCAGACACACATGAAAAGCTGCCTTGGAATTCGTGTATCCCAGCTTTAACTCCACCCTACCAGTAGCCTGGACAGGAGCAGCAGGAGATCTGACTGGACTCACGTTCTGCAAGGCCCTGCAGCAGAACCACTGATGACCCCGAGTGATTAAGGGTCAACAAACTTCAGCCTGAAGCAACTGTTCTATGAACTTTGGCACATTCTGAGTTGGCTCCTGCTGGTTTGTTGCCTTTGGCCCTTATCTTGCAGTTTAGCAAGGATTGTGAAATTGTGAATAAAGTTACAAGACAGATAGGTTCTTTCTCAGTGACTTAAGGTCTTGCTCTTCAAATGTTCTTGGTCTTCCAAATTCCTTTGGTAAATAACCTCATCTATCAGCTTAACATTTTCCAATAGGTGTGTCAAAGGACCTATTAGAAAAAAAGGAAAAATTTGTCTAAATATATATAAAAAAGGTGTAAATATCATGTGGGGCATGGAAATATTATCAGAGATTCTCCAGGATAGCACTTTGGAAAAACTACCTGCATCCTGTGTGCAGAAACTTCAGCCTGTAATTGAAAGAAACTATGCTTTGAATCTAGTACTCTGTGTTGTTTTCAGATGGATGAAGGGAACAACTGTTTCAGAAAAGTGCAAATATCTTTGGAACATGCAAAGAAAAAGAGGAAAAGGAGAACACTTTGATTCCCAAATGTCCGAGTTGTTTACAAAAGGGGACTTTTAATACAAAGTCAACTAGGTTCTGAAAATTTTTTTATGCTTTCAAGGCAGAACTCTGGCAGAAATTGTAAGTTCTTCCTACTTAAAAGAGGAATCAGAAAAGTTGCATGTTACTGTGTGACAGAGTTCCACAATGAGCCAATACAGTTTGGTTTTGGAAGCTGGATATGAAACTGACTTTATAACTTTCTGTCATGTTTTTTGCTCTCCACCTTAAGCCTATCACCCCACTGATTCTACAGTCAGATACTCAATTGTTGAACATTTTGTTATTCAGCATATTGACCATGTGAGTTTATGGTGAAAATAAACTCATTGCTCCTGTTTAGCAGAAAACTCTATACCTAATTTCACTTTTTCTAGCTAAACCTGCCAATAGCAGCAAATGCAGAATTTTAAATATCATAATCTGAAAATTCCTTCAGGCTTCCAAGGGCACCTGTCTCGGTCAATCGTTTGAGGTGTTTTGAAAGTCATCACATTTCAAAGAACTAGTGTATTTAATTCCACATAATCTTGCATTTACTCATTGTTACTTGTAAACTGTGTTGTACACTCCTGGGGCTATAGCATTGCAATATAAAATGCTCTGGACTGAGAATGACAGCTTTGTAAAGAAAGTGCTAGCATTCTGCAGGATCACAGATTATTGAGAGATTAATTCCATCAACTACTTCTCTCCCTACTCTGAATGAAACCTTACTTCGTTTTCACATTGCAGTGTTCAGACTCAATGGCCTACAATTCCTCACCAGCTGCCTCTCGTGTGCAGTTTTTGTGTCACCTATCAAACTACTATGGGATAATAAACTTCTCTGCGATTCATAAACACATAGCATTGTCTTCTGAGAGTGGGAACCCAAAACTTCAGAATGACTTTGGAAAACCAAAGGATCTCCTAGCTTTTCATCTCAAGCAGTACCCTGCTTGCCTTTCTGTATTCTGTGTGGCAATACTTTGCTATTAATTTCTATGTAATCTATCTGTATTATTTAAAATACTATAATCATATTTCAGTATTTATTGAGTTGTAAGGTACAGGGGATATCTCAAGTACCATGTTGGGTTGCTTGGATTTTACTTCTCTTTTAAAATAGGGATAGTCCAAAAATACCATAAAGATGGTTGAGTAAAAGAAGGTAAATAAAAAAAAAAATTCAGAGCCCAAATTATGTTTTAGGGAATAAAAACAGGTAAATAAAAATTTTGCTAATCTCTATATAACACAGAAAGGTTCTTCAGTTAGTTTGAAGAAAATAAAAAGTGGCAACACACTGGAATGTAAAATTTCTATTTATAGAAAGCCCAACAAACTAGAAGCCTGTGCCATTCAATTAACAATTTACAACACCTTCATTGTATAGTGCAGTGCAGAGAGTGGAAGGCTGTTTCATTTCTGTATTTCCAGACGCGTGTCATTTCCAACCCCATATTTAATAGCGTGTAACTGCCCGAAGGGGAGAGTTCAGAATGTGTGGCATGTCTCACTGAGAGGAATTTTGTGCATTAAAAAACCCCAAACCATGCTCTTTCAACTATTAAACAGAGAACTAACCAGAACCCTTGCTTCTACCCCAGCTTTGAAGTCAAAAAAAAAAAAAAGGAAAAAAAAAAAAAAAAGGAAAGACAGGAAAAAGAAAAAAAGAAAGAAAGTAAGCAGTAAGAGATGGAAGAGTGAGAGACAGAGACAGAAATTGCAAGAGATGGGGAGAAGAAGAGCACAGGAAGAAAAAAATCCATTACAAGAGAGGTATATATAAAAGAGAAAAAGAAATGGTTTTCCATGATGTCACTCACAGCATGTCTGTGTCTGGAAAAGCACTTGAAAAGGCAGACATGGATTTATTCCATTCCAGTAATGCTAACTATTCATGCCACGTTTTCAAACCATATTCCAGAAGTAAAGAATACCATGTACAAGGCATAAAAGAAGATAATTATTTCTTCAGTATCAACAAGCTGATTTGACCAAGCTGATAATCTAGGAATTGTCATTTCCCCTTTATAGTTTAGAATCCATTTTTTTCCAATTTCCACCTACTTTGCAATCTGTTTCCCCTCCTCCCCACTTCTTGCTGTTTTGTTCTTTTATCTCTCACCCCCTTAAAGAAGCTGATGTAAGGTTTTTTCCTTCCTTCTTTATGTGCATGCTTCTACTTTCCTGTGCTCTCCATCTACTGGCAGAAAGATTAAACTGTTGTCACTGCTTTTCTAACTCAAATTCTGTCTCCGTCCCCTCGTTCTGTGCTGCTTTATTTGTCTTGGATGCAAGCCTGAAATTCTTTCTTAGTTAAAACACAGGAAATTCTCACCAAAAGGAATATTTACATATTACATTGTTTCTTTCCCTTTTAATACAGCTTTTCTTTCCTGAGGTTTTGCATATTCTCTCTTTAGCTAAATGAACATTATTCCCCTCCCCCCAAATCACACTTAAAATAACCACAACTGCAAGCAGCAGAGATGTGAATTAGGGAGGCTGAATTCAATACTAGCAAGATTGACAGCTTAAACAATTATTAGTGATGTACTTGTCCCCAAAGGCACTGGTCTTCAGTCCATGGCCTAGAAAACATTGAATACCTATGTTTGCTCTAAGTGCCAATATTCTACCTTGCTCAAGTCACAGGTAGACATGTTGTCCAGTGTTATATTAGAAGAAGAGAAGAAATTCAAATGTTTATAGAAATAGACAAAGCTATGGCTGTACAATCGTTCCAGTGATCTCACTAGGACTGATCTGGTGAAAGACAGCCATGGACCATGGGGAAAAGAGAAAGTGTAGTTTGGAGCGGAGTTGGTACCACTTGGTATTAGCAACGGTGATGACTTTAACACAAGATAAAAAAACAGAATAAAACCCAGAAAGGTGGAAAATTCAAAGAAAATAGAAGAAAAGGAGGAGGAAAAAAAAAGAGAGAGAAAGAGAAAACAGAAAGAAGAAACAAAAAATGAAAAGAGAAAAAAAAAGAAAAAGAAGAAAGACAAAAGAGAAGAAACAGGAAAAAGACCACTTTAATGATTCAGGAGTATAGCTAAGCTAAAGTAAATCATAATTTTAAGATAATGCTGATCTTTCCTGTTTTTATATACACAATTCTGCCAAAAGGGATTTAAATTTCATAACATCTCAACATGGGCCAAAGTTCCATCAAACACCAAACTTTTGGATATGAATATTAGAAGATTAGTTGAAAACAGTTTTGCAGTAATACTACTTTATAATAAATAGAACAATTCCTGTCTTGTTAGCACAACTTTTTTAGTATCAGTTTAAATGGTCACTAATAGTTATTATCATTATTGGAGACTAACGTGGCAGATACTCAAAGCAGTATGTTTCTGAATAATTTTTTGGCAGCTCAAATGTGATTGCTGTACCTGCAATCATTGTGCATCTCACCTGTTTTTTATGACAGTACTGCATGGGACAGTTGGACAACTCAAATCCCCTCCTTGAATCACACAAAGGAGGAGACAGAAAGCAATTGCAACCCTAGGCCAGCATGACCTTTCAAATGAACTGAAATAACACTATTTTTTCCATCTTCAAAACACTCTGATCTTTCCATTCTCCTGAATTGCTGAGGGGTAAGAAAAGTGTCCGGTGGGTCTCAGTCACAAGATGATTTTCAATATTGGCTATTTGGTTTGACTGCTTCTCTCCCAGTGATCTAATTCCTAGGGAGATGTAATAAGCACTCACAAAATCTCACAAACAACAGTTTGTTCCTAGCTGAAACTCTTGTGCAACACTGCTGGACTGAGCAAAGTTGCAGCCTTTTGTCACCTATTGGTCTACTGGCAAAAAGTTCAAGTTTTTTCATAGCTTTAAGGCCCCTTATCCCCGGTTTCCCTAAAATCTGCAACCTAGCTTTCTACAGCAAGTCTCCAAGCACCTCTCTTCCTTTCCATTCCTTCATACTGTGCAGCAAGTACCTTTCTGAAATTTCCTTTCTAATGATTCTGAAGGTATCTTGACTTATTACTGAACAGGATGGAAAGAGTCACAAATGTATGAATATTTCTATTTCTGTGGTGTTGTCACACAGGACATTTTCTGCTCATTTAAACACAGTAAGATGATCTTCAACACTGTTTTAAGCAATTGCAAGTAAACGCATTAAAAGTCCTTATGCTAGTCTTCTGCATGTGGTGAAATTTATGCTCCAACATATCTTCCAAGTATTTCCTTTCAGAGAGACAGAATTCTAAAAATAGTGAGATGTACAGATGTAATAATTGATGCAATATATCTCAGTACATTTTTAACAGGAAATTTCAGATTCCTTCTTTTCATCAGAATTTCCCAGTAATGTTTGGCATTTATTAATTACTACGAAAGGCTCTATCAGACATGAAACAGAGAAGGCAGGTGTCAGTAGGACAAGTTATACTGAGATAAAACTCTATGCAAGAGAAACAGTTTACATGCAAGAGAAATAGCCCATATAAGGGCTTCTATGTCCAGCTGTCAATGGTTCTGAGCATGTCTGTGGTTGTATTGGATCAATCTAGACCATTTTCCACTCCCCGGACCTGTAGTAGATCAGAGGATGCGTATAAAAACATGGAAATCCCAATGACAAGCTGTGATTCTTGAGTCAAATGCAACTCCTCCATCTGGATTTTGTTGAATGACTGACAGTAAGACTGTGATGATAATGTACAGAAGTTTCCATCTGCTGTTTTGATGGGTTATAAACTTTATCCTAGAAAAATGTCTAGGCACATTTTGAGACCAATTTACTTTTACCTTCCAAAGTATCAGGAAGTTTCACAGATTTAACCTTTAAAAAATATTGTCCCTTATTTTTAAGAAGTAGTGATTACTTCCTGTGTACCTCACCTATACCTATCACCATCTCCTGCAGTGATCACTTTTGCAAACATTAGCTGATATCAAAGCTAACGCAATTCCACTCAGATGTATACACCTCTGAACTGCAGCAATTTAAACAACAAAAAAATCTGTTAATAAAACTTCTCAGTGCTTAATGGACTTTGTTTTTCTTCAAGGAAATAAATTTCTTAAAGCCATTGACATAAGAATGAGTTTAGATATTTAGTAGCAATTTTCCACAGGCTTCTGACTAACAGGGATTTAACAATTTTCCCCATCTTTGCACATGCATGCAACAAGAATCTCATAGTTGAGCTCAGAATTGGAGTTCTTCAATGCAGAAATGCACTATGTAGGTCACATACTGGCAGGGAAAATTTGCAAAGTATTTAAAAAAACCCAAACACAATGATACAAAACCAAACAGAATGATATAAATGTCAGATAGGCTTTTCTTAGTAGGTGCTGAAAAAGACTTAAAATTTCATACTGACATACAGTTAAACATATTTAAGTAACTTCAAAAAAGAAAGGAGAAACTTAGTAAGGATTCAACTCAATCTATATGGAAGAGTACAGATTTAAACTGAACTTATCAGGTAATAAAATTGGAGAACAAATGGGAACATTTCACATAGTGTCTGACATTCAGAACATATTGCTATGGAAAGCAAATCCTAGCAAACTCTCAAAATTCAGACTTGACCAGTTTCATATCAGCGTTGTTTAAATAAAAAAAAATTGCTGATATCCTGACATTCTATGAGACCTACCATGGCTAGAGAAACGGAGCCTTCTCCTATTGATTTCATATAAAGAAAAGATTTCCTTATGAAGAATGATTTTAATAAGCTTTAAATTTTTTTTAAGTGTAAATACACCTAAGTTTACACACAGTGAAATTTTGCTTTCTTCCTTCCCAAGTTAATATCTAATATAGTAGGCTGAATCCCTGTCCTCAACACCACTAGTCTGCAAAATCAGCCTATGTCTGATAAAACAGAGTATTTAAGATAGTGTTATCAGCAAGCCCATCTGAAATTTGCTATTTGCTATGTTTTGAAAGTTCTTTAGGCTCTTTGTCTTGAACAAAGGGAATATCAATGTCCACCTACTGTTTCCATCACCATAATATTTAAGCTAACCCTCTAACCTAATGGTTACAAATAGCTTTTAGAAGAAGTAATTTACTTGCAATTTTCACTTGGAAGATTCCAGTAAATGAGACAGTATATGAATATCCACAAACCACTGAAAGGAGACAAGGCTGCCAGGAGACTTATCTGACAGTAAGTATCATGAGAAGCATCTATTTGCTTGCAAGGAGTGCAAATAACTAAACAGGTTATTTTATCCATGCACAATAAACAACTTTTTTTCCTACTTGCAAATTGATGTCTGCATATTTCTTTCCTTTTCCAATATAAACATTGCTTTGGGAACTACTTCTAAGTCAATATGCAACTTAGAAATTTTCACTGACAATTTTTTTCCTCAGTCAAAGCATTTGGTTATCAAAGTTACAATGTGTAATTTCTAAATGTCAACTGAAAAATAGACAACCAACTAATAAAAACTGATTTATTTATGCATGGCAATCTTTTTGTTAGATATTCTATAAATCAAACCCAAGTCAGTAATATGTTGCATACATCTTCATTAATATCAGTTTTCAAATAGCAAGGACTAAACTATGTTATTCAGAATAAGAAACTATGGTAACAAATGCTTTTTGCAATACTTAAATAATGTTATTTATTTATTTGACACCAAAAGGTATACTTATCATTAAAAATAGTAGTAAATTCACCTAAAAGTAATATTTAAACTTCACAATTTTTCCTAAAAGTTTATACTAATTTCTAGCTTGTTCTTAGAACAAGCTTCAGCTATTCCCTAGATAATCCTGGGATGCATAGCAGTAAATCAGAGGGATAATCACAAATTGGTGAGATGGTGTTCTTTGCTTCACAGTCATTAGTTTAGAAAGAGTTCTGAAACCCAAAAGAAATGTTCTAAGTAATTAATTCTTTATTATGTATGTGTTTTTACAGAACACCTCTATTCATAAGCTAAATAGAAAATGTCCTTTTATTTCCCCCAGATTCACAGTAATTTAGAGTATGAGCTTGAATTCTTGTATTTCACATTCCAGTTTTTATGATAGTCTTGTGTTCCAGAGACCCTCTTTGCTGAAATTCAGCCTATTATCATTTTTATGCAGACGCTTGACATGTTTTTTAGATCAGGGTACTTGGCAGGACTGAAGTCACAATGTTACCTCAGTGGTACATTGAGACAGTCAAATAATTAATATATAGAATGGTTTGTCTTGACTTTTATAACATGGGGCACTAGCAATTCTTCTGTGCATCACACAGTTTTTTCAAACTATGACTCTCATTTACATCATGAACCCAAATGCAAACTTGGGCTACCCTGTTGCGAGTGTCTACAACAGAATCATAGAGTCATTTGGGTTGGAAAAGACCTCTGAGACCATTGAGTCAAACCATTAACCCAGCACTGCCAAGTCCATCACTAAACTATGTCGCTAATTGTCACATCTACACAAATATCTCCAGGGATAGTGACTCAGTCATGTCCCTGGGCAGTCTATTCCAATGCTTGACAGCCCTTTTGGTGAAGAAATTTTTCGTAAAATCCAGTCTAAACCATTATTTATTAATCAATGGCATATGAATCAATTCTTTGAAGGTAGTTATAATAGGCATAATGGAAGCTTCACAATGTTTGGGAAAGGTTACTTATGATTTTTTTTAATGTTTTTCGTATTTGGTATTCTGTGTGTATTTATTAGCCACTGGTCTTGTGGAATGTGTCCCTGGCCATGGCAGGGAGGTTGGAACTAGATGATCTTTAAGGTCCCTTCCAACCCTAACCATTCTATGATTCTAGCTTTAGCAATAGCAAGCACATGGCATCGGGATGAACATTCCGTGTCCTTATAGTGATTAATTTTGATTATTAAACCTTTTAACTGAGGCACAAAGCATTAATTCTGCAGTCTTGTTGACATAAACACATTTACTCCTATGAGAAAATGGATTTAACTGAATGCACAATGAGGCTAAAGTGAGGCTGAAGTTTGAAATTGTGTAACTTTAGATGATTCACATGACTGATGTTCAGATGATTTGTTCTTAGAGAACTTGGAAAACTCTCTCTCTCTGCATCTGCTTGTGATCATTTAACAACAACACTGATAATTTCCTGCTATTAAGCCTTGAGTATTTAAATTTAGGATACATAAGAGGACATTGGTCCTGAGAGTAACACAATAAAATTCCTCCCGTCACAGATTTCAGTTTCCATTTCTCAAATATAGATATAGTATTTCTCATAAACACAATGTTTGTGTGCAAGAACATAACAGATTTGATTCCAGGTGTCAGTAAGTCTAATTTACAATGAATAAATGGTAATGCAAACCATGGGTTTGGGAATCGTCTTGCCCAGGCCCACATGTAAACAGGATGTTAGAGAGCCCAAACTGCAATTTCTAGATTCCCTACCCCAGTAAAATTAACAGAAATTATAATTCCTTCAGGTTTTGTTTTTTTTTGTTTGTTTGTTTGTTTGTGGTTTTCTGTTTGTTTTTAATTTTTTTTGTTTTTTCTTTTTGTTCATGCAGAAAAGATGCAAGATGTGTTCACAAATCTGAGATCATCTTGAGCAATTCTGACCTCTTAGTCTGTTTCATTATAGGCAGATATAACCATAACACATTTGATTAACACTTTATATTAACACATTTGACTAACACATTTAAGCATGATACCTTTAAATATAAACAGAACGTTGCTTACATTTTTGTATAGAACTACTTGAATATTGGCAACTTCAGGTATCATTATTACCTTATTATTAATTTTTCTTACAGAGAAGATGTTCCCTATTCTCAAACACAAGAGGTTTGAATAAAATGAGAAAAATGAAAACCACTGTGAATTTTGCAAAACAAAGAGAGACTGTCTGTCAGGAGTGTAGGGTATTTTTCCTCCCAGTATACCAGACTCGATGGTCTCAAACCCACATTCCTCTTACGGTGGTACATATGCAGTTGTGATATTATGTTGTTTCAGTAATTATGTAGCTGGCTGGAAATGAGATATGACTTTTATGAATACCAGCACTTAATACACTTAATGTACAAATAAATTATTGCATGTGCGAATATAAAATTCCTAATGTGAAACTTGCATTTTAAGGGAGTCCTCTAAAATCTTCCAAGCATCTTCTGTTAATTAAGAGCTGAATTTATCCTCCATTATTATAAAATCAAATCTTATTAAGACTAAGTGAAAAATTTTTAGCATTTCTGAAAGTATCCCCATCCACTACAATTTCCTTTAAAACTTCATTATCACAGAAAAATGTCGGCCTTTATTCTCTTATATCTAATAAATATTCAGAATACATCTGAATAAGATGAAAATCTTGTGTAAGTGCCTGATGTCCCCTGCCCAGCGCACGTCATTTAAAAGAGCTAGACACCAGGTGGCAGCATACGGTGAAAAAAATGTACTTAACATTAGTAACAGCACAATTAGCGATGGTACTGCTGAAGAAGTCATAAACTTTTGCTTCAGTTTATAAAAATCGGTTACTGTACACATTCAGAATGATACAGGGTTGAAGACAGCGTCAGCAACTCTGCAGAAGGAAGAAAACATGAGGAAAAAACCTGTGTATAAGCATGGCTGCTACAAACAAGAAGAGACAGAAACGTAAATGAACAACTTGACAGCTTGGAAAAACTCAGAAGTGTTCATGCTTAGCACTTCACAAGCTGAATATTTATTTAGATTCCAAACATTTTGTTGGGATTGAACTTGAAACCACAAATGGACAGCCCAATACATGCATTTCCTGGATTGTGCTGCAGCCATATAAAATTGCACTGTGAATTTATGTTGGTAACTGAGGATTCAACACTGAGGGACAGAAAAAGTGTGAGAGAGAGACTCTTCCTCTGCTTTGACACTGTCAAAGGTGTAATGACTGGATTCAGTGGTTTTGGTTCAAATTGTAGGAGTGGATTACTCTCATAAAAAAAAAAAAAAGGCTCACCTTTAAGATTTATGGTGCTTAAAAGATTTCACAGAACAAAAAGCTCTGCCATTTCACTTGAGAAAAAATAAATACACTTGGGGTTAACATAGGAAGATGTACTTAAAACAAACTACTCATTCCTTTGGGGAACAAACCAGAGTCAAAGAAAATTTTTGAGAAGTTCATGTAACAAATACAGCATAATGCTGCTGTTCTCTTATACATGATTGGCAAATGTAACTTCATGGTAATTTGCTTTCTGTAGGGTGAAATAACAGGCTAATAGAATTCAAGTGAGTATATGATTGTGTGAAAAGATACTTTCATGATTAATTGTCTTGCCGTGTTTTCTAACACTTTCTTTTAAACATAGATATGAAAGACAATATTACTTGATCAGGTCTAGAGAAGTCTTTTCTCATCTTGTGTTCATAAAAATTATCAGTTTTAAAGGAACAATATTTGAATTAATAGTAAGAGTCTTTCTCCCTGATGCTTACTAGAATAACTTCCAGTTTTGCCTGAATGAGTAAAATAAGAATTCAAGGAACACTATAATAGCAGCAAAATTTAGAAAAGTGATAGGAGGACTTAGATAAAAAAGTAAAATTTAACATAAAAGTATGATTCAGTCATCAAAATCTTTCAAATCAAATCACCAAACCTTTCAAATTGCTGACCCATTGTGAAAAATTTGTCAGGACAAATTCACTGACATAGTCTGCATGTGTTTGCATACTTCATAGTTCTTTCAATTTACTATAAAGGATAATGCAGTAGAAAATGTAAGCAGTTCAAACCCTTGAAATAATTCTAATAATTCTTCTTTGTGAATATTTAATTCTGAAATAAATATTTCCTTGTACTTCTCATAAATTTTAGCTTCTTTCCTAATTAAAAAGCAGTGTAGCAAAATAGGAAGAAACTTGAATTCTGCTTCTTAATCTACAAGTCTCAAAATCATTCTTCACAAAATGATTTGGCTTTCTTTAAAAATATCAAATTTTAAAATATAATATGAATCAAAAGCATATGTGAAAGGCTAAATTATTTTAGTACAAGCAAATGAAAAGTTTGCAAATCTGTCATTAAGATAACACAACTGTCCCCATACAGTAACAAGATTTGTGAAAGTGGACTCCTGAGCTCATCCAAGGCTTCACTGATACCAGTAGCTATGCCTAAAGCCCATTCTAATGCTCAGCCAAACTAGGTAATTTTATACTTTCAGGCATAACTGGTTCTTAAACCACCTTGAGAATTGAATGTATCTTAAATGAGTCATTATAGCTAATCTGAAAAACAATCTTCTCCTAGGTACCAGCTATTTTGGTGATAATAGATGCTTGATTACCTTTGCACAGTGTGGTTAAGGCTAAATTGGACACTGTTGAAGCAGGAGGGACAAGACTGCCAAGAAAAGCAGTAGAAAATAGTCATGGCTTTTTTTTCTTTCACCTGAACAGAAAATAAATAGGCTTTGCAGAGCAGATGTTCAAGGACAAAAATTTGGCTACAACTTTAAGGCCTTAGTTGCTATTGTCCTTTTGCCAATTTTTTTGTATAGAGGAAGGTAAAAAAAAACCCAGACTGTATAAAAAAGTCTTAATATACTAAAATCTTTGTCTATTTGGGAGACTGATTAACAAAACCCCAGAACACAGAGATGTGTTAATGATAGAAGCATGAACATTTTTTACTCTGCAAACATAAGCAATATAAGGGTGCCAAAAACATTTCTTATTATCCCATCCTAAATTACGTGAGAAATGTGCCTGTTCAGTCATGTGAATCCTTATTTCACAAGGGTTGTCCATAAGTGCACCTTGCCAAACATGTACAGTTTGTGGATCAAGCACTCTACTAATCATATGATGCTATTTTACCCTGACCATGAAATATAAAAGTGACATACTAAATTTAGGGTGAAGGCTATTCAGTTGTATGCTTCTCATAATCCTAAAATACCAAGAACATTGGCATATCAAAGACTTTCATGTTGCACCCTGCAGAATCATAGAAAAGCCTTTCTAGAATGCTCCAGTGAGAATCCTGTTCTTTGTCATGCCCGTATTCAGTAAGAAGTTCTCTCTGTGTGTGTGCATGCATGTGTATGGTTATATATATGGATACGTACTGTACACAGGCATTTACACTGACAAGAATGGATTTGACTATCCATACATGGATTTTCATGAAATGTAAATAACTTGTGTGTGAAAGTACACACACATACACTAAATTTTATTTAAAATAATATCTATTATTAATTTACAAAGAAAATTATAATTGATGCTGAATTTTTAAATACAGTTCTTTTTTTCACATTTCATAAAATCTGCCCATGAAAATTTAAAATCTCCTGCTTTCCATAAACCAGTGACTGAATCATCTCCACTTGGATTATCAAACCAAATTCTGCTTATGGATATTCCAGCACACTGTGATATTGTTTGAAATTGTTTGGTTTAAATCCATATAAAGCTGAATTAACATGAATGGACACAGCTTGTCTGTACATAGATTTCCTATTTGTGAGCTATATCTTATGTAGTTAATATAATTTACAAGTTCTTTATCAGGGACTAGATCTGAACCCATGTTTCCCTGCCCTGCCTTATTGTTCCCACTCCCCAGGTCTGCACATGATGTTGTGTTTTATCTTTACAGTCTGATTTTGATGCATTCAGTAGTTTGCTATAGTTTGTTTAAAAATACCACATATCACTCCACAATATAACTAATTGCCGTTGTACTCCTGTTTATATACTATTAATAAACGCAACAAAAGAAGTTGTCCTTGGAGACTAAGCATTTGGAATCCTTGAAGATCTGCAGTTGTAAACTCTAAAAAGGGAGTAAAATCTTTGAAACAGTCCATTACCATTAAAAAGTAGCTTGTTGAGTTTTCGTAGAATAGATTTATTCCTATATCAGCTAGTCTGACAAAATAAACAAACAAACAAAAAAACCAACCAAGCAAACAACAAAAAAAAAAACAGATAAAGAAAAGCAAAAGCTCAACAAAAAAATCCCCCCAAACCCCCCAAAATTATGAGGACAGCCTGTCTTACAGATTGAATACCATGCTTTTAGGATTTTCAGAGGAGATCACTACATAGAAATCATCTGTACACAGACATCCCTGAAGTCTGCCCTGGACAGTGTTTCAAGGACATGCCATTCAATATACCATTTTGAAAAATTCATCCTGAGTAGATTCCACTGCTAAACATGACAGGAAGAATATGCAAACTTTTCTACTAATATACGTTTGCAATCAAGCAACTAGCAGCAGTCTATGTGGTCATGCACACCAGATGAACACAGGCAGAGATACACAGGGCAAGAATGAAAGCTTATTTTCTACTAGCATATTGCAAGAAAACTTATGCTTTCAAATAAAATTTCACTGCAGGTAGGGAGGCATATGAAGTTTTGAACAGTTGAAGCCACAGCACACAGAGCACTGTTTGTGCTCAGTTTGTGGATCGGAAGGGTGCACAATCAAAACAATCTGAAAGCCCCAAGGCAAAAGAAGTAAAAAGAACATCTGAGAGGATCTTGTTTTCCCCAATTTGTAGGAGAACTACACTCCAGCAAAATTATCCACTTTTTTGTACTTATCCAACATACTATAAAAATGAAAATATGACCTTTGTATGAACATACTTAAAAGAGCCTATCCCCAAATCCCCATGTAGATCATGGGGAGCTGCAGCCTGCAAAACTTTAGGAGAGAGTTGAGTTTGGAGAAAATTTAACTTCACTTATAAAAAGTTTATAAAATTAAGTAGTAAAACAACAGTTGCAGATATGTTCGTCAGAGTAAAAGTCAAACAAATGCTTACTGAAGGTGAATTAACACATAATATCTAAGTGAAAGGAAGTGACTCACACTTCTGCAAAGCCAGGTCCTAAGAGTTCCCTGAATGTTAGTAGAGAAACCTACATTTAAAAGGGATGTTTAACTCCTTAACAAGTGTCTGTGTGCTTCTCAGGATCTGGTAAAATGGTATATCACCTTCTGGCATAACATATGTACTTATTTGAGAATTTGTGCTGCACTGTATGCAGTGACAGAGTGCAGAGCACTCTGTTTTGCTATAGTTATGCACCAATGATAAATTACAAGGGAATTTATTTTTGTACAAGTGAACAATCCTAAATGTAAATGTTTATTAGAACTTTTGTTGCTGCCTCAATCAAAGGCATTAGTTAACTTGCTATTATTGCAGTGCAGTAAATGACAGTTGGCCTCTATTTTACTTTTTATAGACTTGTTCTAAACATATATATTTATGCTAACCACACTTTTTATTTTAATATTTTATCCCAGAATTTCTGCTGGTCTGGTTACCAGAAGTATTTGAATTTGTGAACAGATGGAGCAGGAGTTGTGCTAAGACTTTTCAGCGTAGGCAAAGCTTAGAAGAGTCTAGATTTCTGTGCTTCTTGAGGCAGTAGAAATGGCAAGTGCAAGAGGGAACAAACAGTATGCCAGGAGTTTCTAGGACATCCAAGCTTTTTGGCATATGCTGATGGCTGAAGCATTATGAAGAAAGATTCTTCAAAAGATGGACAAAGGCAAAATAAGATATATGTAGGCAAAGCCTAGATATATGTATCTAGGAATGGGTCTACAAGGAGGTTCCTTGCCATATCTGAGCTCTCAGGCCAGCCCTTCCTCGCCACTGGGACTTGCAGAAAAGCGTCTGCTTGCTCTAAGTCTTCCCCTCGATCATAAGCATCTGAAACCACTTGCCAAATTTTGCCTTAGAATGACATTCTTCCTTCAGTAGGGTAATAGCTCTGCTTGCAGAACACAACAGTTTAACCTTTCAAGAGGACTAGGGTGACTGAGTTCAGACATCATAAATCAAGCCACATAATTTAACCATCTTTTTCTCTGGCTGCATCCTCCATGAGATTTAGGAAACGTTCCAAGCAATACCACTTCCAAAAAACTTACCTTCCTAAATGAAATAGCTCCTGTAATTTATTTTCTCATGTAAAAACTCAGCTTATTACAATCATCAGCTGTTAATAGTGGGTTTTTAAATGTGAAACTTCTAGGATTGTTTGCCACTCAAATGGCACTTTGAGACAACCTGCATTATTAGTCCTTTTCTTCTTAGCGTCACACACATTCTGCTGTATCATCCAAGTAATGAATAGTATAATATTTCTTAATTTCACTTCCAAGCTGTAATCATGAGAGAAGTTAAAAAAATATAACCTTTGTACTCACCCCAGCCTTTGGTATAGCTCCAGAGCTGGCTACTGAAGAGGGAGATGCTAGGTCAGAAGTGTGAATGTTAGGAGATAAGTTTGTTTGTGACTGATTTACTGAAGCAACATCCACTCCACTTTCAGAACCAGATTCGACATCCTGTAAAAATGTATTGCAAGACTCTTTAGTAAATGTGAATATGAAATAAAAAGTTACTTCTGCTAAATAATGGAAATATTTAGGCAAGTTCACTTAAATACATATGCTTAATTCTCTGTGTAAGAGTTATTCCCCTTATTCATTTCCATTACCTACACATTCATTTGCTGTCCTTTTCAATGTGGTGATTTGCATTAGCTGCTGTTCTGAAATTATAAATCACTGCTAACATCAAAGCAATAATTCCCATAAATGTTAGAATTCAAGGAAAGAAAAATCAGTTTGGGGCTGCAGAAATTTGACATTTTCCTCTGATGTTCAGTATTTCCTGTGTTCTCCCACCTTCTGTCTCTGCAGCACTGCAAGCTAGCGAACATCTGTGAGCCATTACACAGCTGAAATGACATCACCATGCAGCAGTTTATACAATTCAGAGGTACAGCTCCCTAGTTTTTTGGAAATAGCAGACACTTATCAGCCAAATGCTATTTTTGATTAAAATGCCCTTACTTTTAATGATACTGATTACATTCCTCTTTTTGGGAATAAAAAGAAGATATATGGTATGTTTTATTGTTGAGGAAGTAAAAATATAGTACATGCTTTATTTACTGCATAGAGTGAGAGCAGGGGATTATACTGCTTGCAGATAAATTGCGACACATGTATGGCAAAGACCTGGCTGTGTGTAGAACCAGCCATACACTGTCAGGATTGTTAGCTGAGGAGCAGTCTGCTTGAATACAGCTACAGAGTACACAAAAAAACCCCTGAACTATTAACTCCAGACAACTCTGTGCAGACAAAGCCCCAGTTTCCTAGTGCCAGTTTCCTAGAATAGGTGAAATATGAGGCAGCGACCTCTCAGGAGCTCCTGAACTGAAAAGATACAGCACCTTTTGATTTATTAATTCCAGTTAAGTCTGTGGTCTGCCAAACTAAAGCTGCCAATTAGACAGGTGTCTCTACACCATGTACACAAGTGTGTGGTTTTCTGAAAACAGTTAGAAGTTAGAGACAATGCTACATTCTAGGTAGGACCATGTATTTGAGTCAGGTATTTCCTGCCAGTCAGTCCTCTGCAATGTGAAACACTGGGAAATGCAGAAGTGTCATAGAAAGGCCTCTGTAGCAGTCAGTTTGGCTACAGCTGCTCTTAGAATTTTCTGCTTAGCAGAACTATGCTGCCACAGTACAGAATCATGCTCCCTGCCCTGTCACCCATGTTTTTATATCACATTCAAATGCTTTGTTACTATAAAATCAGTACGAGCCTGAACTCAATACATAAATGCTCTGAAAACCAGATCTGTTGATCCTCTAATACATAATAATCAAAGGCTCAACAAACCCCTAGAAAATTAGCGTATATAGATAGCATATATACGATGTTTGATGCAAGCTGTCTTTCTGAATGGTTGCTTTGCTCTGAATATCGTGCAGGATTATTTATACAGATTGCCTCAACTCACTTTATTGCTGTAAGAAATTAGCTAAAATGCTGGCACAGATTGGTGAGATACAGAGAACAGATATTAACAGTGTATTTCAGCTTTTCTGTGTCATCAGTGCTCAAGGAGATACTGTGAGAACATTGGTATCCATGGGGAACATGTGTAACTGTTAAAAGTGAAATTATGTGATGTCCTTTAAAAATGATATATTTTAAAATCTTCACCTGATCAAACCCACTGAAACTTGAATACAGCTTTTTTTCACCTACAGACCACTCACTTAGCAATAACAAAGTCTGTCTTTAATAGGAAAAACTCATTATTTTAAAGAAAATATCACTAACAAAAACAAATGACCTGAATGTTAGAGATTTTGGGGCAGTATTTCTCAGGTTTCTTGAATTGAAAAGCAGCTGCAGCACATGTGGATGAAATTAACAGGAAGCCTGCAGGAGAACACCTTGGGTCAGCCATTTCATGTTCTTCATAGTTATGTGTGTAAACATTTTACAGAAAAAAAGAGAATGCATCAGTCATGCTTGTGAGCTGTCCCATCTCCTTTCAGACTACTCTCAGCAAAGAATTGTCCATTTAAGTAAATAAAAAAGAAGAAACACATTTAAATAATTAAAGTGCACGTTTCTGCCCAGAATTTTACTTTGAATGACAGAGAATTTTCTAAGTGTGTTTCCCACTAGCAGAAAAGCAAGACCTGGAGCTCAGATTTACTTTCAGTTCTATTTAATGTCAAATGTTCTGAGACTGGTGTGATCCTCACTCTGTGCTGACTCTGCACTTGCAGTAAGTGATAATGAGAGAGCCAGACATTTTCTGAATCTTGTTGATCTCCCTTTGTTTCATCTGGGAGTTCTGAAGCTCTCATTTATGAAATGATGCCAAAAGAAAGAATGGATACAAATATTACTGCCTTCAAAATGTATATACATGCAAAAAAAATACAAGTCAAATTCTTTACAAAAGGAGCTTGGGTTCTGAAACCAAAGAGTTGATAAATGTGAGGACTGAAAGAAAAAAAGTAAAAAAGGATTCTACTCAGAATAATAAGGAAATTGAGCAAATTGGCTTACAGGTATATGCCTTCGTTTATATACTGGGGTGCTGGATGGGGAAGAGCTTGCACTGAGAGCATTTTCAATATCCTGGTCAAGCTGGTCCAGTTTCATAATTAACAGCACCATTGAATCCAGTCGTGAACGATCCTGATCTTCTGCTATTTCCTATTGAACAGAATTGAACAATACAATTGGTAAATCTGTTTCATATGGAACATACAATTAATAAATCTGAAATGGCAATACTTGAAAAAAAAGCTTAAATTATAAAAGCTCTATTTCTTGATTTGGCATGAAAGCACATTGAATAATAAGCAGAATATTTGGGTTTTTTTGTAAAATACTGTTTTGTGTAACCAGTTTACTGAGTATTGACTTACAGCTGGGAAAACATTTTATGTTAGTGTTTAATATCCATCCATTATGGCAAGTAAATTTTTAAAAAAGCACAATTTTTTAGCACAAATGCATCATGATCATCCCCTTGATACACATACTTTTAAAACAGCTACTGATTATAAACATTTCTCAAAATGTTAACCTCAGGTTAGTTAATATGATTGTACAAATACAAATGAAGAAGGTTGATATGTGATGGAAATGGGAGAGAAGAACTTCAAAGAAACCATTTTTCCAGATGAAGATAATCGCAACTACTTTTCTTTGTGGAACTCATTAATGTAACTATGTTTTTTCAATTTGTAGCAGAGATTTCTGTCTTGGTTGGAAATTCTCGATTGATATGAGATACGTTAGCGTAATAGTAAACACAGCATCTTAGATCCTCTGAATGGAAAGAGAGAAGGATGAGGGGTATTCACATCACAGCCTCAAACACTGAGCTTATTGCAGCTAATTTCTTTATACCCTGTAGAAAACAGCGACAAAGATCTTCAAAAGAACAACTCAAAGCAAGATTTTCAGTTAGACAGACTAAATAATGCTCTTAAGGAGTTCCTCCCTCTATTTCCCTTTCATATAGAGAGTTAACACAAAAGTTAGCCAACTAGCCTGCCTCAAAATTCAGGAATATGAAAAAGCCCTACTGGTTCCTCTATGGATTTTCACAATAGTAAGTAAGAAAATAGGAAGTTCCATTAACTCACTTGAAATAATATTTTTATAAATCCTTCTAAAGAAATGGAAGCAAATACATTATAATTACATCATAGTGCCCAAGAAGTAGGCAATGTAAGTGTCCAAATCAACCGTTCTTTGTTAGTCTCTAAATTGTTTTTCAGGCTGTGCAGCGACTTCTCTAGTTAAGATTCTCTTAGCAGGATTATTATAGACTGCTTCAAAGACATTGCAAAACATGAATCAAATGATTCCTGCTAGAATTAAAGGATATGTAAAGATAAGACAGTCATATAAACCACATGCTCTTTATGTGAAGACATAGGTGAAAAGTTAGCTAACTAAATCTTAGAAAAGCAGAAATAGAAATCTGTCAGTCCATAACAGAGTAATGAACAACTTACAACACAAAGGTCAAACTCAGAAAAACTTTGTATTTAATTTTTTATTACAACTTGATATTTTGCATTTGGTTGCGGAAAAAGCTGATGAATTTGCAAGACCTCCTGATGAACTTGAACTCAGTTTAGAATGATCCTGAAAGAATATTACCTCAAAATAACTTGGAAATCAATGAAATGGATTAAGTTTCACTTTCTTTCAAACTGAAAACACAATGCCCCAAACGATTCATTGCAACTCCACGGATCTTCATTTTAATTGATGTTAAATTGACATCTGAAGTTTGCAAATGTCAGAATATTTATTTAATCTAATTTGCATGGGTACAGAAAGCCCAATGAAGCAACTAAGTGTCTGCTAAGTAGACATGACCTTCTTTGAGGCATGGGGCCATGTTGCCACGGTGAGCAAGACCACAACGGGTTTACACATCCAGAGCGTGCCAGTGCTGCTACCAAAACTAGACTCCTAGTCCCCTAACTCTGTTTTTATTTCTATTGATTTTACTTGGAAATACAGCACTGTAAAGGCTAATAAAACTAAATTTGCACTTGACTTAAAAAACAGAAGTTCACTGCCACACCACAAAAAAAGAAGAGGTGATGGCCGGGTGGGGTTTTTTAGTTTGCTTGTTTTGTGGTTGGTTTTTGTTTTTCTTCTTATCAGACTAGAAAGATAAGAAGCATTTTACATGAAGAAAAAAATAAATCAGGAATTTTCTCCAAGCAACTTGTTGGATTCATCCTGCCAATATAGTATAAACTTGCTCTGCATGTAGCAGATTGAGAATGCTGGAGAAGAATCTGCTGTAATAAAGCCACGGCAAAATATTACTCAAAGTGATATTCAGACTTAACAAAATGCTCTGGCTTTGTAGGCAAACACTGCTTTCCGTAAAACAATAATATTATCAGCATGAAATTTAGCTATTCCATTTAGAAGTCTTAACTTTGTAGTTCTGGTTGCTGCTCGCATCAACATGAAAAAATTAACATTTTAACTATGATTTCTATTTTTAAAATGTACTTAACAAGACAATAATCCCCTTCTGTTTTGCCAAGGCACTATCAGTGTGTATACATGAAAGCCTAAGCAATATATCAAAAATTTAACACATACAAATAAAAAAAGGTTAATCTTGAGTTGCAAATTCATCACAACACATGGAACCAATATTATTTTAAGATTAATTTATGTTTATACAGTTTTAGCCTTGATATTATCTAATAAATTTCCAAGAGCTTTATAACCTATTTATCTTTTTTGTATCTCCCTTTTGTGTATATTCTGAGATTTTGTTGCTGAAGTGTGACATGATCTAAAGCCAGCAAAGTAGTAGCAATTCATTCGGGTTTTTTCGAAAACACAGTATTTTATTTGCTTGCAGTCTTTCGCGTTATTCCCCCCTGATAGCTTCTCACCTTCCAAATTAGAATCCAAAAATATAAATTACATTTATAGGATTATACAGAAATCCTACCTTTACCCTTTTGAAGTCAAAACTTGGGTATTAGAAGATGCCTGGTCAAAGACTGCACTTGCAACCATAATTTCTGCCTTAAGGTATTTGCCTTGGACAATTCAGGAATGCGTCACAAACATAAACAGTAGGTCAAACTGGAGATCTTATTTGTCTGGAGATTTTATTTTTAACATGTCTCCACACAAAGAGGAAATACTTTAGGTCATGAACTGGAAAAAAAAATATTTCTTTTAATTTGTATCCTCACTGGTGTGATAAAAAAGCTGGTTAAATTTGAATATATTCATANAGGATGCTTGAATTACTCCTAAATTAAGTACTAAAACCCCAAATGTTTTTACAAGGAAAACAGCCTATAAGTCCTGTTTCTATCATCAGAAAACAATGCTAAAAGAATGAAAACATTTTTTAGAACATCTGCTACTTTTTTTTGGCCCTTTTGTAATTTTGGAGCTTATATAGTTATTGACAAGAATACCACAACGTTTTTCCCCTAGTTACTCCCATGTCTTCAAGTGCTTTTGTGTCTTTTTGCTACCAACTTGCCTTGTGCAACATGTATGACAACACCTGGCAATTTCTGAATATAATGTCCAGTGCACATAATGCTATAATTTTTATTTTGAAAATTTGATGGATAAATAATGCTGTACAAAGGCAGCATTAATCAGACTATTTCTAGAAAGTAATTATCCCCCTCCTTTTTATGTAAGGTCACTAGAATTTTATACCACGTTACCAGTATGTCACAATGACTTTAGACAACTCAAACAAAACAAATCAATTAAGGAGTAAGACACTACTTAAGTTTGGATTTAATACACCTGTCCTATCAGGGAATGGGAAAATAATTGAAGTGGATGCATTTCACTTCCTAGCCCTCTTAAACCCTGTATTTCTCTAAGTGTGTTTTTCCCTTTCACTTGTAGCCATAGTTTTACATCACACACACACTCCCTACTGCAGCCTCTTTTCCCATATACCTCTTTCAGCTGAGTAGAGCAGACCCCCACCAGTGCCAATGCCCTGTGGTTAAGGCGGGGAGAGAATGCCCCCCTCCAAGCATCCCCCTGCTAAGGCCATCAGGGCACCACCAGCCTTGCTCCTCCCTGACACTTTTGTGTCAAGATGCTCATAACTTCTTTGAAAAGGAAAGCTTGGTTTTTAGTGTCAAGACATTTGCACAATTGACAAGGCGAGCTAGAGTACTGACAAAAGAAAGGGATCATTTATGGAAAGAGCTGGCTGAGCTTCACCTGGTATTCTTGAACTTCAGCCAGCTGGACTGACTTAAAATCTTATATTAATGCTATATATTTCATATGACACTAAATTACTCATTCTTGTCTTTCCTTGCTAAAGAATACCCTTTTTGAAAAATAGAAAGGTATTATATATCACTGATTTTAGGCTGTGAAGGTTTTTACTCGGAGAAAGAAAGAATAATGAAAAATACACTGTTTTGGAATTAGTCTGCTGATTCTTATTAGCAGATGTGCAAATCAGGTGTAATTTTCATCCTTCTACATTGCACTGTACAGTTCACAAACTTTGAAAAATACCTAAGAATTTTATCTTTCTCTAAATTTTACACTCTATATACCACATTACCATATACCATACCCCTGTCCATGGCAGGGAGTTTGGAGCTAGAGAATCTCTATGGTATCTTCCAACCCAAACCAGTCTATGATTGTATGATTAGAGTCTTATTCTTCATTTTATTGGAGGCATTGCAAGCAGAGAACATTAAAACACAATGACAAAGCTAAAGCACTCCATTCTTTTTTGACATAAGACACAAGGCCTAGACACCAGAAAAATCACAGTAAGATTACTATTATAAATCATATTTTGAACTAATATTTAGAACAGACTGAAAATAGAACAAATAATGTAAGCATACACTGTTGTACATATCACAGATGAGGAGACATGCTTATATACATGCAGCTATTCACCCTACACATTCATACATGCTTTTGAGAAAGAAGCTTTTCTTCTCATTTTCCTGAAAAGCACTTTAGATCACCTACTCAGTTATTCCAAACATAAAGTATTCAATAACACTGATTTACATGTGCTTTTTAACTCCTGTTAAACATACAAGTAAGCTATTTTTGCAAAAGTAAAGTCTTCAGAGGCAAAGTTACAGGAATGGGAATATTTCACAACTAGAAGTGAGGTGCAGTTTCTCCCTAACTTTACACAAGATCTTTCAAACTCGTGTGCTGTTTGCAGATATGGTCTCCTGAACTTAACCCAATTTCTGCCGCAGAAAGTTGCCATCCTTCACGTTCAAAGCTAATTTAATCCAAACAAAAGCATTCCTTTGTAGTAACTTCCTTTCTACAGCTGTTTTTTGCCTAAACACATACTCAACCCCTAGACTATTTTCGTTCATGCGGTTTTGATTCTAGTTTTCCATGTTTCATGTCAGCCGAGTAAACTGTCGAGCAGAGATACTGTTTTCACGAAATTTAGGGATTCACTATTGATGAAATGGAAAATCACTCAGAAACATTGGGGCAAAACAATCTGTTACACAGCTGTTTTAACTCAGCAGGGATGGCAGCTAGTAGTTTCTCCTGAAGTGATTGCTCTTGAAACAGAACAGCTCTGTATTAGACAGAGTCAATCAGGATCACTTTCTAGCTAATGTCACGTTAGTTAGAGGTGGGAGGAGGAAGGGGGTCCAGTGTTAGGGTCAGGATTAGGGTTAGGGTTAGGATTAGGGTGGAAAATATAGACTTCTCAGATTGCCATTACTGCATTAGCATTATACTAATTCTTCTGCAATATTAATGCAAATAATTGGTGGCACTAGTTCAAAAGCAAACAGAAGCAAAACCAAATGTATAATGAAACAACCCAAAATGGTACATCTTGTCCAATACAGAAGATAATTACACTTACAGTACAATTTTATAAGGTATAGATGATGTATGAAATCCAGCTCTCTGTCTTTGGAGTTACACTTGATTACCAGGGCCAGTCTGACACCCAACTCCCAGTTATCATTCATGATTTAACATCATGTCAGGATTATGACTATGAAAATTTGCCAAAATCAAATTCCATAATGACACAGAGCTCAGAATAAATGTAATCTCTGTTCACTGGGGGGAAAAAAGTATAGTTAAACATAAAGTAATTAATCATATTCTTTCCAGCATAAACAATATTCAGTTACTTTCCAGCTTCATTCTTTATATTTTGTAAAGTAGCATTGTAATTATTCTAAAAGTCAGCTTTTATGACTACACTTTCATGATTATGGCTTACAAAGTAAGCAAAAAGGCATATTTTTACCTTTATTGGACCCCATTTCTGTTTGATATGAGGGGAAAGACTTCTGCTTTGTTGAGAATATTATGACAGTAATCCGACTAATTATCAGACTGGAAAAATACTGTAATTAAATAGAACTGTGATTAAAAAGAATGTCAATGATAGATTACTGATGCTGCATTTTTATATTATTGCAAAACTACCTCAAATCTAATTATTTTGTGCAAAATAAATAAGAAAATACTTCAGTGAACTTCTTGTTACTTTTCTATTATACATAAATCAAAAAGTGAAACTAGGAAAAATATAGACTATTTTAATAATCAGAAATTAAATCAGCATCAGTGACATTATGAAATTTAGCTTTGATTTGCCTGTTGGCATGTGTTTTACAAATACACCGATAGGTGAATCTGTTTGTGTACTTATATGTCTACTTTATAGGTTGGTGGAAAGGGAAATGTTTTGGTTTAGCTTTGCCGTAAAATCAGAAGGTGAGTTTGCCCTTCAGCAGATACATTCTGGTCTTTGTGATTTTGTTTAAGCAATTTTCAGCCTTTTTTATTTATTCAGAGTAAATCAAGAGAGAATTGATGCCAATGGTTACTCACAGTATCCTCAACATCTATTGAAATCAAACAAATTAAGAGTAACTTCACGTTAAAAAGGTTCAAGAGTATCTGGGCTGCACTTGGAAGAACATTGTGAGTAGGACAAGGGGGATCCTTTCCCTCTCTTCAGTCCTGGTGAGACACATCTGGGTTCAGTGCTGGGTCCAGCCTTGGACTCCCCAGTACATGAGAGATGTTGACATACTGATGCAAGTCAGTTAAGATGATTAAGGGTCTGGAGCATCTTTCATATGAGGACTGGCTGAGAAAGGTGGAACTGTTTAGCTTGGTGCAGAGAAAACTGGGAAGGCATCTATCTGATGAGTGAGTTAGAAGATAGATCCAGATAATTCTTAGTGGTATGCAGAGACAGGACAAGAGGCATTGGGAACAAACCAAGATGCAAGAAATCCCATCTAGACCTGAGGAAAAAAACTGTACTGCTAGGGTGACTGAGCAGTGGAATAGGGTGGCCATAGAGGTTATGGAGTCTCCATCATGCAGATGTTAAGAATCTGATGGGACACAGTCCCGGACAACCTGTTCTAACTCTACTTGGACTAGACAATTTCAAGTAGAATCTTGCAGCTTTGGCCATTCTGTGATTCTGTGAGAGTTTTTAACACCTCTTGTAGTATGATTTTTAAAGAGGACACAAATGATACAATAGTGAGAACCAGAGTGGCATCTAGGACACTTTGCTTAAATCATTCTGCCCACCTGTGATGCCCTTGCCTCAATTTTTTCACAATTTGCCAGTCTTAAGGTTTGAAAGAGACAAAGAATAAGTAGATGGACAGAACAAAATATTGTCATTTCATAGATTATCATAGATTATTTACTTGGATAGAATTTTATAGGTCTCCAAACCAACTTTCTGTTGAAGGAGGGGCAGCTGTGAGATCAGACCAAGCTCTTTGGGGCTTGATTCTGTCAGGTTATGGAAACACCGAAGAACAGAGAATGCACTTCTGTGGGCAGCCTGCTCACATCCTTGACTGTCCTTATGAGAAAAGAACTATTCCCTGAAGAGATTATTTAGTGCATTTCAAACCTGGAAGCAAGGAATTGTTTCCAAATGGAAAGCAAACTTTCTGTTTTACACTGCACTGAAGATGCTGCAAAGGAAATGGGGGAAGATGAATAAACGTAAAACCTAGTTTTTGCTCCAGTTTACCAATGAAAACAGAGAACGCAGGAAATGCCTAGTATGTATATGAAGTCTGTTACTGACACTGCCCCACAATACCTGAAGATAGTGTAATAGTAGTACTGAGCAGCCTCCTGAAATTAATGGAACTCTCTCCATGATTGCAACGAACTTTGAATCAGGCCTAAGACAGACATGAGAATTAAAACTCACAAACCACTGCACACTCTAATTTCTAGGTGAGAAATAGAAGTGTTTGTCCTAAATGGTGTTATGTTACCCTAGTAAATGAAGAGTTTTAAGAATACAGGTTGCACTGTCAACTCAGTCTTTTTATAGAAGATATCCGTTCATTACTATGATTGTGACTTCAATAAATGCTAAACCAGCCTATTAAAAAAACACAACACAATGCCCTTGATAATCATACCTTAATCAGTTTGCAAATTATTCATGTGTGGGAGTGTATGTGGGCATAATGGTGGTAAAGATTCTCCACTGAGTGTTTCAAGTCCAGTTAACACATTACAGAAAATTTTCTATATTAATTTTTCTTTTGTTATTATGGAAGGCATTATGGAAGAAATGTGCTGTTCTAAAAAAATCATGAAAAAATCCTCATATAAGAAAAGCAGGTTTCACTGGTTACTTAACCTCATAATTCTTGACACGAGATTTAAGTTGAAGACTTTTAAGTTATCGTTCATCTGTGGTTCTTCCTTTGGTAAAAATATAAATATTTAGCTTCTTCTGCCTTTTACTGTAGTGTTATATTACTCTTTTAAGTTCTATGGGTTTATTTATATTTCTGTGTATTTACAAGTAACAGAAACACACACATATGCATGCATGCACTCTGATTTGTGCCATGAAGAGTCTTTGTTCATTGATGATAGTTTTAAATTTGGCATTTTCTGAATGCAGAAACAAGTATGACAAGTCTATCTGGAGAGAATAATTAAAAAAAAAGAGTTGCCTGAGAATTCTTTTATATTGAATGACAAAATGTAGGAATATTTTATCATAGCCTGCAACTTACTGAAATTAGCCCAGGGCCTATGGCTTCTGAGAAACTGGTAAATTATTTAGATATCTAGGTAGAAAGAGAAAAGTCTGCTTTTATCATTCCAGTTTTAGTAATTTTGCTCAAGTTAGTAGTTTACATGAGAGATTCCCTGGGATTTTCTGCCAAACACATTTTCCAATCCCTCTCATGTCTGCAGGAGGCCATTAGAAGACAAAAGGAATCAAGGAAAGCTGAGATACGGTGCATTCAACAAAGAGTATTTTCTTTCTTTGTCCCCTGAAGCATGACTAGATCATGAACACCTCTGTAAAGAAGCAAGAAATAAAATATGGAACTTCAGAGTTGATGGTGGAAAGAATGAGGTTGGGGATTCAATGTGGAGAGAAGAGCATAAGTTCTTGGAAAGCTATAGGATATATGTCTTAGTTTACTTTGGCTGAACGCCTGGTATCCACCGAGACTCCGCCCAATTCTCCCAGAGGGAAAAGGATGAGGGAAGGGGGAAAGGAAAAAAAAACCCTTGTAAAACCGAGACTGCTGAGAAAGGTGGTTTTATATTTACACAAAGAAGAAAAAGAGAACTATAAGCACTATACACATAGGGAAAACTGACAATAAAGACTACTTCCCCTCGAAAGGTGTTTTCTTCCTCTGAAGAACAGCCATCTGTCCCATACAACTGTCCCGGAAGAGAAGGGAGGAGTTGTTTCCTTCTCGTCTCTTTATACCTGAGCTGACATAACATGGTATGGAATACCTTATAGGTAAAATATACATCAGGTGACCTATTCTAGTTCAGTTTCCCTCCCAAGGAGGGTTACAAACCCACTACAATCTAGAATAGTACATACCAACCATATTGAATTTCATGGAGCCCAAGCAACCTCATATCTGAAAGGACATGTAAGATTCAGGCACAAAAAGTGTGAAACCTACTTTAAATGCATAAGACCTAATTTAAATGAGTCACCAGTTAATCTGCTCTACTGCAGAAGGGACCTACTCTGTGCAGTGAAGAAAGTATTCAGAGCATCACATGAGAATCAAAACCCATAATGTACTCTCTAACTTCTTCCAGGTGAGAAATAGAAAGGACTGTCCTAGATGGTTAAAATGCCTAAACATATTAAATTAATAGTTAAATTAATAATGGAGGTTATAAGAGGTGAGGTGATATGATGTGATATATGATCCTCTACGTGTGACATGACAAGATGCAATTATGATCCCATTGTCAAGACAGGTACAATATAAGACAAAATTTGGGGTGGTTGGTTTGGTTTTTCCTTTGTTGTGCTATTCATCAGCACTGTAGAACAGGTAACAAGGCATGTAGAAGTGAGATCTCTTGAGTCTCACAGTTACTTTGGGCCTGATTCTCTGAGACGTCAAGTATTAGGCAAAGACAACATTCAGGTAAGCATTATATTCTGCATTCTTATCAGATATATAAACATATTCTGCATTCCTATCAGAATATACAGAGTTTTGTATTCTTAGGTTATAAGCATTCTGGGTGTATGAGATTACAGAGCTATAAGTTATTATCATGGAGCCCCTGGAAATCTCTCTAGTTGTCAGCTCTCAGTATATAAAAAAAAAATATTTGTAAAACTGAATGAAAAACTTTTTACTGCAGGGCTTAATCAGTGCAACCCTCCCCTCCTTAGCCCCTCCAGTCATTACAACAGTATTCATACATATCTCCAAGAATAAGACCTTGAATAGGGAGACTAGTGTCTCTTCCTATAATTAAGGACAACATTCAGGAAAAGTTGTGGTCAAACTATTTGAAGGCCCCAAACCTCAAAGATCTACTTGCTTGCCACCCAGTTTTGCCCACCACACTACTACAAGACTGGTGTTTGGCTGTAAAACCAAGTATTCTGCAGAGCTTCTATATATTCATAATCTGAAGACTGATCTTTAGCTTACTTTTCCTTATAAAGCACTTATTTTTCCTTATAGCAATAAGCCAAGCTTTTGTTGGCTATACCTCTTCATTTGTGTAGACTGCTCATTTAATTCTTGCAAAGATTCCATTCAATACCAAGACAAACTTTAGTGGATGTTTGTTACCGTGTAGTAAATCCACGACTAAACCTTACAGTAGACAACGACTAAAAATATACTTTCATCTTAGATGATATTAATAACATTTTAGTATTTCAAGATTCAAGAGTGATCAGTAAACAATTGTTTAGCAACTCTGTAATTTGTTCTGTTCATAGTTGTACTCCAAACTTAGTTTTAAGAAATAGACATCTAAATCATAGTCTGATACAGGTCATGGTTTCATAGTTACTTTAATTTTCCCAAAATTATTGGTTCTAAAAAGGTGCTGTTCTCTCATCTACTTGCCCAGGCTGCCCCTCAGCTCTCCTTGTGTCAGCATTGGTTTCTAGTGGAAGTAAGTCCATTTGAACACAATCCCTGGGAAAAGTGTAGTGCTTAGCAGAGTCTCCCTATGCAGCCATAGAAATGTCAGTGGTGGTCAAGGAAGACTAAACAAAGGCAGAACAATCAGCTGCACTGATTTTTCTTTTTCTTGCAAAAACTTAGATTTTTGTTAGTGCAAAGTGATCACTTAACTGTAACTTTGGTTTTTTGCAGGTGAGGTTATGCTGATTTTACAGACATTGTAGGGTCTGGGGGCTTCTCAAATGGTTTTCTTCAGGACACCTATACGAAGAATATGTGGAGTGTGCATATTTGTAACTTGGTGAGGGTCTGAAACAGAGGCATATTGTCAAAAAAGAGAAGCCAATTGCTGTCCCCCGCTCCTCATTTCACCCATGTATCCTTCTTTAGCTTTGCCAATCTGTGCAGCTGATGAAATGCCAGAGATATTTTTTTATATCACGAGTTTGTAAGCGAACATGATAGCATGAGAAAACTCTGCTACTTTTTTATAATCAGTGAAAGGAGTTTAAGGCCTTGTTTTCTTGGAAAAGAACACATTCTTTCCCATGTGAAAACTGGATTGTCTCAGTGACAATTTCTTATTAAATTACTTCTGCACAGTGAGATATAAACTAAGGTTACTTTTGTATCACCATTCACAGCACACTGATATTTATGAGAACTGTTATTGGTGACTGAGGAAGTGGTGGTAAAACTCTAGATATTGAATGGGAATAAAATTTGTATTTGTGAATAAGACCAAAGTTAAGGTTCAGGTTTGTATTAATACCCAATAAGCTTGAATTTGCAGAACTTGTCTCAGTAAAAGTGATTCAACAAAAGGGTTACAAAACTAGATGTTCATAGCAGACTTCTTAGTTTAACTCCATGTAAGCTTAGTCATGGGCAAAACAAACACCCCAAACTGCGATGGGATCAATCACATTTGGAGTGGAAATACTGATCAAGGACATTATTATTCCTTTTCAGCCACATTAAGAAAGAGTCTAGATAGCTCAAAAAAATCTTCATAAAGCATGCTCTCTCTTTCATTTTGAATTCTTAGAAAGTAGTAATAAATGGAATTAGAGGTTTTGAAAAATTATAGAATCAAAGGAGGTTGGATCACCCCTTATATGGCACACACCATACTTTACAACTAAGATATTTCCTGCAAGAAATAACCAAGATGCTGCAGTCATGTAAGCTTCTCTGAAATTCTGCACCAATTACTGCACCATTTCTGAAGGGATGACTTCTGAAGAGCTGATAATGGCCTGAATTTGGTAAAAACTACCAACCCCTCCTTGTTTACCTCTGACACCCCTTAATAGCATCTGTCTTGTGTGTATTGTTGTCTGAAATTCATAAAAGCTAAGTGTCTGACCATGTGGTAAGTGGTTGACTGGAATTTTGTAGAAGTCTGTGGTTCAGACGAGGAATTCAGCTTTTCCTTATAACATATTCAGCTATTTCATGTATGCCTTTGAAATATGTTTATCCACACTGGAATTATTCTAGCTATTAAATGTTACTTAATGGGATTGATATGTGCTCAGTATACAGCATTGAGGGCTTGCTCAGACACACACACTGTCCTGTAAACTAGTCTTTAGGGTTGATTCTCCATTCACATCAAAGGACAGAATCCACTTAACATACAACCAGAAGACAAAGTTAGTCTGAAAGCCTCATTATTCTGTAACTACCTTTTTGAATCCTTGAATTCATTCTCCCCCTAAAGTGTGCTGCTTAGATTTTTCTGTCATTCACCTTAAATACTAATTTTTTTTAGCATTTCTATCCTAAATCCTTAGAAGCAGACCCAAAGTTGCACCACGTAATTGCTACTTAAACCATTATCCATTGACATTTAAATGAATACATTTTGTACGCTCATTTTTAACATTCACTGCTTTTTCAACAGTAAGTTCAGCTTGCTAAGTCTACTGACTATTTTAATCTGAAACCATCAACAGTAATTAACACTAAATTTAAATATTACACAATATTAAATATTATACATTTAGATACAGTATTAATGAGCTAAAAATAGAAAGTCATAGAATCATAAAGAACACAACTGGAAGTGATCTTGAAATGCCATGTCATCCGTCTCTCTCTCAATGACAAGTCCGTCATATTTAATGGATGATTCTCCAGCTCCTTTTACAAACCTCCAAAACTGCCCCAAGCAAAACGATCGTATTCCAGTATTACCTTCCTTAGTACTAAAAACCTATTCACAGTCTTTCTCTAGCCTGAACTCATTAAGTCTTATTTTTATTAATTTTTGTCTGCATGACAGACTTTTCTTGTCCTTGGAAATGGTGTTATGTTCCTCCCATCCCTGTATTCACGTTCATTCTTTCCCCTCCACAATGCAATGGCAGGGACTGGTTTCTTCCATCTCTGGCCATTCTCACATCAATTCTTGAGTCTCACTGGAACTTTCCTCCTGAAGAGTAACTTGTAAAACCCTCTGCTTTCATTATAGGTGAAGCTAATGTAAAGGATGCATCCCTAGGAATGGAAAAGCACAGTATTCTCAAGAAATTTTTCTTTTGTGCCAGCAAATAAATATCAGTCGAAGCCATTTCACCTCCCAGCATTTGTGAGGCCAAAACCACTGGCAGTTGACTGGGATCTGTAGGTAGTAAGCAGTTGTCAGGTAGCAACAAGCAGTTGAGATGAATCATTGCCAGGAACAGTTCAGATACAGCCAAACTTTTCTTGTAGACAAGTTCTACAGGCTCCATTCTTAATGGTTTTCAAGACCCAACTGGATAAAGCCCTGGTCTGACTTCAGGTCTGGCCCTGCTTCAGTAGAGTCCTCCTGAGGTCCCTTCCAACCAATTGCTAAGGTTGTCCTTAAGTTTTCCATTATTGGATGGAAACTAATTATTATTTACAAAAGTCATTGGTAAAACTAGATTGGGTAGAAAGTACTGCTACTACTGCTAAATGCACCTAAGCATTTTGCTTAATGATTTATCTCTTTATTGTATTCCACTTAGTGTTTGTACTGCTGCTGGATAGGTATTGCTGCTTTTGCATATAGCCTTCCACAGACAGGGTATATTTGCCAGTCATACCCTGGAGCCATGCCCACCATCAAATGAATTACACTTCATTGTATGATAACTAATCTTCTTTGGAAGGTAAGACAAACACCTCCAAAACTGAACAGCATATTTCTTTTAAAAGCACCCACAATTTATTCCAAGTAAAGTGAAAATTCAGCACCAATAGCATTCCACGTGGATATCAGCTTACAATTTTCTTTCACATCATAACTCAGCCATAACTCACCAGTATTGTGTGGTCTATGCAAGGACTGTCTGAGAATTTTCACTTTCTCTATCAGCAATAGCAAAAATATATTAATCCAAATTGTATGCACAGATATTAAATGGGAAACTCAGATTTTCTAATTAAAAATCTGAAAATATCTCTCATGGATGTACCAAAGTGAGGAAAAAATATTAAAGGAAACAAAACACATAAGAAATACTGATGTGACATATTATTGTGTATCATACTTGAGTTCTTAACACATTTATCTAAAAAACACAGGTTGTGTTTACACTGTCAATCAAGATAGCAATAAGGAGTACCTAAGCAGAAAATGACAGCCTGAGCTGAAACCTGAGCCACTATTCCTAGGGAGAAGCTCACTAGAGATGCCCTAGCTGGACTTGAGTCCAAATGAGACTTGGATAGCTTTTTCCTTTTCCTTTATGTCTCTGAGAGTTCCAGCCAGGCTGCAGTGGATAATGGCATTGGCACTCAGCTCTGACAGCCTGGATTGGGAGGAAGGAAAAGCACTGAGCCCTGCTCTGGTCCCAACTGGGATGTGAGCTCCTGTTCCCAGCTCAGCCTTCAGCAGCTCTACATGCCTGCACAGCTCTCCTCTGTTTTGGGGAGCTGATGACAGCTTCCTTTCACAGCTGCTGCCTCCCAGAACAGAAGCGGGGAAGTGACTATCTCTCAGAAAGGACATGTAGCTCAAACTGGGTTCAGTCGGTCAGTCTGTGTCAGTGCATCTGTCCACAAAGGTCCCAGTAACCTACAATTAGGAGCTGGGCAATTTGAATGGGAGGTGAGGTTGGTTACAAGTTCTAGTTTTGACTAGAACCTAACATATTTACATTGTAAATATGCTCAGAGCATTGCAGCAGTTACATATATATATATATATACACACACACACACAAAAAAAAATTACTTATATAGGTATGTAAAAGAGGGAAAGTGGATTGAGAAGTCAACGTTATTTCCAAGTGGGGCTTTACCAAACAGGATGTTTAAGTTCAAGAGTTATCTCAAAGAGGATATAGAATAAAAAAGACAAATATATCTGGGCCAGGATTAAATCACATATTTTAACTAATGTTCAGCAAGCTTGTATTCCATTCCAAACTCTTCTTCAAAACAGTTATTGAGGTGAACATGATTTCATTCATACAAACAATTTGAAAGTATTTTAATGATTTAATTGTAATACGCTTTTAAATATTTTCATTTTTTTCTGCACCTAAATCTGTATTTCTTGCTGGAAATCAAGATTTCAATAGATAGAGAATTCCAATAATTATGGCTAAAAATATTACAAAATCTAGAACATGTTAAAAAATTTGAAAAGAAATATAACAATTGGAAATATATTAAATTTGTAGTAAGATTTTATTTTGGAAAGACTAATTCAGAATGAAAATGTAAAAATAAACTCTGGCCATAGAATGAGAGTTAAAAAAAATAACAAATCCAAACCCAACAAAAACCAAACCAGGGAAACTCATTATGAATAAGAAAAGAGCACTTCACTTCTGGTGGATTTTAAATGGACAAAGAGGTAACTAGAAACACTCAAGTAGAATGTTTCTAACAATGAACAAGCCACATTAAAGAAAAAAGCAGATGGAATGAAAAACTCGTGCATACCAAAAAGATAGGATGCAATGGGCCTTGGAGAAAGTAGCATTCAGGACAGAAAAAAAAAAAAAAATCATTATTTTGGGTTTTCTGTTATTCCTCCAAGTTGCCTGAAGTTTCCTGTGATCAATGAAGTGTTAAAAAGTTCAGACATGAGCAGCAAATAGTGAGTAATATTTTAAAAATACGTTACAATGCATTAAAAACATTACCATTTTGAGGAGATACCCAGTATGACTCAGCCTGGATATGTTGCAGGGAAAAATTATTCATCTGGATTTAATTGTATCTGTTTGGGAAACTCAGCATTGTGTGATTGCCATTTCTTAATGGCATGAGGGCTGTATCAACAGTTCAACTAAAGAGAAATAAATAAATAAATAAATAAATAAATAATTAAAAGCACAAAATTTATTCAAGCATTTTCAGAAATGCTAGCTTGTCCATTGCCTAATTTGTCCTGCTTCAGGCCAGTGGAAAAAATCTTAACCAACCGCTATTGAAATGAGCCTACCTGACATAAGCCACTTTTGTTATTATTGTGGACCTTGAATCACAAAATGAATCCTTAATGATACACAAGATCTCGCTGAAGAGTCAGTTGGGCTAGGAGTAACAAAGATTTCAAGAAGCTCTAGGGTTAATAGACAATGATCACAAATTGTGGCTTTCTAATTCAAGCTTTCTACTCTCAAATGAATTCCACAAGCATGTTCTCCTTTTTAAGGAAGAGATCCCAGATGTAAGGACAGAGACACACACAATGAAGTTTCGTTTTAGTTCCTCAGCTTAAAATATTAAAGTGAGTTTCTGCAAAATAAATGTTTCTTATGAAGCATGTTACTATCACTCAAACTTTGGAGTGCGCGGTTTTTCAGAGTGCTGAAGGAAGATCTTGTTTCTACGTCTTTTTGGACTTTGTCTCCCTGACTCATTGAGTTATATGCTGTTGTAACAGGCTGTATTGTGTCATTGAGAACATGACTCTAACGTTCATAGTTTATTAATGATTTAATGATTAATGATTTAATGGTCTTGCAGCCTCAAGATTCGAGCAGAAATATTGGGATGTTCTGAGAAGAGTTGCCAGTTTGGGAAGACAACCATTGGACTCAGGGAAACATGGAGACTACGAGAAGGACAGGTTAGTCAGCACTGTCTGTAGATGAGTCATCTGGATTTGATGTAAACGTGGGCACTGTGGGCACAGGAGGAAAAGTCTTGCCAGGTCCAATGTGCAAGATAGACCTGCTGAGTGAGTCATAACTCTTGTGTTCTGAGAGTTGGTGTCTGATTGAAGCCCCAGCTGAGTAAAAACTGAGTGGAAACAGTGAATAAAGCAGCAGAAGGGCTTATGATTGAAGTAAGTGACTGGGATATTTAGTGAGAAACCTAGACCGCTGAAGTATTACTTAAGTTTCAAACAATGCAAAAGATACTGTAATCTGTAACTACAAAAAGATGGGACAGATTATAGTAGATGCTAGAACTGATACAATTAAGGGATGTAGAAATATTTTCTCTACTGTTCACGAGCATCATGGGAAAGCCCCTAGCAGGTCTTTGAAATCTATATATATAGATTGCAAGAATTCATAATGTTATAGTTTTGGATCAGTTAGAGCATATTAATGGGCCTATGTGGTGTTACTATTAAATAGCAATGATTGTGCTATAGAAGTTCAATGCGTTTATAGACTGGTGCTGAGTGAAAAAGATGAAACTATTGTAATTCTTGGGTTTACCAATAATATTAAGGACTATGCCTCCTGGACTCTTAATTATTTAAGTGAAGAGTATTGATACCCTAATTGATCTTATAAGATCAAAGTGTAAGAAATGGCAGAAAATAAGAAGGATCAGTTTTTTACTGTAAATGTGAAGTAAGATTTAAAGGCCCAGCCGTTAACCTGACCTGATTTTCACAAATCCTCAGCTTCTGTTTGAACTCCATTTTCAGTAGTTCAACCCTTCAAGTTAGCAGAATAAAATTTGCTTGCCATTTCTTCACAATTACTTTTACTGAAATCTATAAGACTAGTCTCTGAATATGACCTAGTAAAATTCAGGTTGGTGGAATCTAGCTATTAACAATGGAGACACTATTATGATCAGATAAATACAACAGCGATTTGTAGAACTGATACAGTGAGTGTTAGTAAACTGAATTACCAAAGAATAACAAAGAATTATCATGAGGTAGGAAGCAGCCTGCATGCATTAATGTTTCCAATTTGCATATCTGCATATCACAGCTTAACTGGATTGCAGTAAAGTACACTTTAAGAATTAAATCTTTTAAGCAAAATTTTATGTTTATAAATCCATAAGTATCAGATCCTGGATAATATTTTGCATGGAAATATCTGATTGTTCTAAGTTTTTCAGTGTCTTACCATGCACAAGCACTTGCCAATTTAGTTATTAAGCTCTTTTTTAAAAGCGAAACAAAAATGAAGTTTGCACACTTTTCTTTCAGCTGAGCTTTTCCAGGTGACTCATTTCCTTTTGCAAGTATGCAATAGGCAGCTTATGGTTTGTCAATAAGTGTCTGCTTAAATACACAAAGAAGCCACGATACAGTGACAACAACATGCCCTTGACAAAAAGTGTAACACGACCCTAGAATGGAGTAGACACATTTTTTTAAAAATCTGCCCTGAATGGAAGCATTTATATATATTTTTAATCTTATTTTCCTTTGTCATAAAATAATGATTTGTTGATAACAAATAGAAATGCCACTCTTCATTTTAGACTCAATCCCTTGCTTTTCTGGATTAAAATCTGACTGAGTTTACTATGACTAACACTTAAGAAATATCAATATTAGAAGACTCCCAGTGCAACACAGTGCCTTTTGGTAAAGGGATTTTCCTTGACTAGATTTTTTTTTCAAATTTATATATGTATGTATCTCCCATATTCCATATTTAAAAGCACTGTCCTCCTTTCATGCTAATAAATTGTGAGCAGTATGACCTCTTAGTTGGACATGCAAGAACAAAATTGCTAACCCCCCCTTATTTACCCTTGGAAATACATGTTAAGTAAATACACTAAACCAAAATAGCACTATATATTTTTGGGAAAAGAGTATCTATTGGTTGGATTTTTGAGAATTGTGTAAGTAAGTCAGTAGGGCAATACAGTTCTATACCTATTATTTATAGGTGCATCCATAAGCTAAACAATAACCATTATCTCCAGTAAATGAGTAAACGTGGTGAGGAATTAAAGAAATGGAGATATTCTTGATTGATACTCTACTGACTTCTTTAAAAATAATAATTCATTTTCTGTATGATGAAACACCAACATTACTGTCTTAAAACTTCCCTTATATTCCCCTATATAAAAAAGCCATAGAACTGTATGGTTATTTACCTTTCATAAAGCTAGAAATAACTAGGTGTTTTGCTACACTTTTAAAAAACTTTTTTAGATGGAGGGTTTCCTTATATTAAAAGAAAGAAGCACTGCCACCATATTTTGTGACAAAAACGTAAAACATCTTTAAAGGTCAGCATAGCTTTTGCATGAAATATGTCTGCAGAGAAAAAAAATTGCTTGAGAAGGGAAAATGAGACTTTTGGAATAGTTAAGTACAGAACAGCTGGCACAGATTAGCCTATATCCTCATACAATCAAAATGTTTCTATTAGAGAACTTGAGATAACCAGCTTGAGAGCATCTAAGTATACTCCAGTATTTTGTTTCCCCAATTTAATCAACCATGAGCTATGACTGCATTATCCCAGTAGAATTGAAGAATTACCAACCCTACACTATTATATATATATGTACCATCAGGTATTGGGCTTGATTTTTATCTGTGGTGTATGCCAAGTTTTATTGCCTTAACAGAAGACACACCATGACAAAATCAGCTCAGGGGAAGACAGAAACGTTGCATGAAAACTCTGGCTACTGATTCACAAGTGAGGCCAAAAGCATGAAACTACAGTCTCAGAAACACATAGCAGAAATACACATAAATACATGTCTGGAGAAAGGACCTGATTCAGTCCACAGCCAGCACTAAGGCAAGCTGTAGTGAATTTCTAGTCACCACCAGCTGACCTCCCCAAGGAAGAACAGCACTGAGAACACTGCAGACTTCCAGTGCATTCAAGGCACCTTATAGTGAGTGGTGCTGGACTGGTGACTGTTCAATTTGAAAAGTAAGACATTTGGAATCTAAAAGTATTTAATCCTGTACAGAAATTTAAATTAAAACAAACATTACTATTATCAAACATGTCGTTCTGCATATGGTAGAGAGATAAATGCATAATTGTTCTAGAATTTCCAAAAAAATATAAAGGGTGGTTCCATTGTTATTTGTGTTAAACCCTGCTTCCGCTGACTCATAACAATGTGACCCATAAATGGCAGTATGGCTGTTCCACTATGTCAAAGTGCTTATTAACATGAGCAAAATACCATTTGGCTCTTCTTAATTAAAAAATTTAGATGATAGATTTTATTATCAGGCTTAAGCAACTAGATGACTGCAGGTGAAATCTGAGGCCCTTTGAAACAACACAGAGTTTGCTAACAAAAAAATCAGGATTTCACCAATCTGTTTTACATCCTTCTGCTGTGTGGCATCCAAGGCAACCATGCCCAGGAAAAGACTTTTCATTCTGATAATGTCTGTTGAGAATGTTTCACTATTGATTCTCATGTTTCAGGCTCAGTTCTGACAGAGTAATCAAATTGGAAAAAATGTAAATCATAGGGGTTTTCTTTCTATTTATTGAATGCATGTATTGTCTCGCTACATTTAACAAGAGAAGGCTGGGGTTTTTTTAATGTTTTTCCCCTGCTCTCTTCATCTCTAGAGATTTCCAAAGCAACTCTGTGTAGCTTTATGTTTATCAGAGTTTTTTTGTCTTTTCCTCTCTGAGACAGGAAGCTGAGGGTTTTGACCTCATCTGGATCTTTCCCAGTGTTTGGAGGTGGTCTGTTCAAAAAGATTCCATGACACTGATCCCTTTCTGATTTATCAGATATCTAGGTCAATAAATAAGTCTCTACTGTTTTTTCCACAGCTGTAAAATAATCAATGGACTCCTTTGAGAGTTAATTATCAAATCTTTTGAGTTTTTCTTTCAAGGAACAAGCATTATCTTTCCATTTAGTAAATTCCACTGCAGTGTACTTTAGCAAAGACTATCTAATGGCAAGAGCTCTGGCTCACATGAAGCAGTTCATTTAAATAAAATGTTAACACTGGAGACTGGTTCCTTCTTAATAATTATTTCTCTGTCTTCTATCAGTATATATTGTCATGGTTGTGAAATCCTTTTACTGTTTATAAAAAGATTTTGGAGCAATTGTCATGCCAAATGAATCCACCAACTGACAAATAACATTCTTCTGTATGACTTCTGTTGATGTGGACAGTCAAGGTACAGTAGCATGTACACCATAAATGGACACCATTCCAGATTTGTAATTTTTCTGTCTGTATCGTCCTTGCCCATACACCCAGCTTTTGTGCTGCTATTGCCTCCCCATGATAGTAGCCATATTCTGTCCCAAGTGAGGTGATTCCTTTGACATTAATACAACTCAGCAGATACATCTCCATCATTAGTTAGAAAACATGTTTTCTGACGCTCTGTGAAAGCAAGGTAAAATGGAAGGCTCCAGTGATTGCCAAGACAGCTCCCTTTAAACATCTGTCAAAAGTAGAAGTAAACAGAGAATACCTAAAAGATCATATCATAGAATCATACACTGGTTTGTGTTGGAAGGGACCTTAAGGATCATCTTATTCCAAAGCTCCTGCCGTGGGCAGGGACAGCTTCCACTATACCAGACTGCTAAAAGCTCCATCCAACCTGGCCTTCAACACTTCCAGGGATGGGGCATCCACAGCTTCTCAGGGCAACCTGTTCTGTTACCTCACCACCCTTATATTAAGGATCCTAATATCCAATCTAAACCTACCCTCTTCCAGTTTAAAGCCATCCCCCCTTGTAATATCACTACATGTTCTTGTAAAATGTCCCTCTCCATCTTTTCTGTAGGTCCCCTTCAGGTGCTGGAAGGATGCTACAAGGTCTCTCCAGAGCTTTCTCTTCTCCAGGCTGAACAACCCCAACTCTCTCAGCCTGTCTTGGCTTTCTGGGCTGCAAGCTCACATTGCCAACTCATGTCACGCTTCAATCCACCAACACCCCTAAGTCCTACTCTTCAAGGCTGTTCTTGTAACTGGGCTCTGTGCAGCCTGGATTTGTGCTTGTGATTGCCCTGACCCCAGTTCGGGACCTGAGTTTCTGGCTACCAAAGGCCAGGCAATGACCTTAAGCCTGCAAAAATCCCCAGAACACATCCAAACTCTTTTTCTACTCTCTTTCTCTTAGTTTCTGTACATTATATTATTTCAACTGGGATATTCCTTTTATAAATTACATATTTAAAATTATTCTACTGACTATTGAAAATATAAATTATAATAAAGTAATCATTTTGCCTGCATGCAATATCTTCAATGTTTAATGAAGTATTGGAATTCAAGGAACTCCCAAGTCCTAACACCAGCTCTCTCTTTGACTGTAACTTCCCTGTTTTGATTTATTCATGTTTGCACTGACATTGTTATTAGTAACTCTTCTCCCAGACTCCTAAGTTTTGGCTAGATTCCCTAAACAACAACTCAAAAAAGGTGAGGGTGTTTACTGGAGATTACGTGATAAATATTACATACTGTTTTCTACAAAAACCTTCTACAAAGATTATTTCTTGCAATCCTCATACTACCTTTTAAAACACAAATAATACACAGAGATCATTTATACAGGACAGAATGAACTAGAACAAATGAATACTTGTCTTATTTTCCCTACAGAATATGTGAAGTGATATAATCATAAAACTGTTCCACATACTGCCAAAAATGATCAAAACAACTGCCACATAATACATGTACATACAATATGGAGACACACAGAAAGGTAGATTTTTATGCTTTAGTCATGGTAGAGAAGACAAATCTCACTATTTGTCATGGAATAACGGGAACCACTCAGGCAGAGAATGAACAACAATGCGATCAAGTAGATGCCATAAATTCCTCTTGACACAGAGCCTCCTCATGTGTTACTGGGTTAAGTCACAGTCCACATTTGCTGTGCCTGCTAAAACTGTGGGCTGGGTGTAAATCTCAGTTGATGTTAAATAAGAGAGAGCAATTCAAATTAGACAGATGGCCCAAATTCAAAATACCCACTATAAACCATACTTACTATTACAGAGTCCTATGCATAACAGTTTTTTAAGCTATCTGTACAGAATTACATGTCAAACTGAATCCAAGCACTGTATAGCAATGAATGAAATGTTAGGTTTTATAATAAACAAATAAAGATTCTTAAAATAAACTGTATTTCCTTTTCATTTTTGATTAACAGATCCCCACCCACCACCACCCCCAACTGCCTTGAGATGACCAGGCAAATGCAATGATTTCTAGCGGCTGAATTTCTCCTTTGTTTTGACGAATCTGGGATAGTACCAGGGATGAAGCCATCTCTATTTTCAGCTCCCTTAACACTTGGTGTTTAATAATCTCACAAGCCATTTTTGGTGAAAAATGTGTTCCAAGAGGGAACGAATCAGCTCTTTCTGGTTTAGTCTGCTTGTACACTTTCTATTCCTCCTGTACAGAAAAACTTTACTTTTGAGGCTTACAATTCTATCCTTACCAAAGACTGAAGTTAATATCAATGGCAATGTTGGGGGATACTATTTGCTTTACTGTAGGGTCTTACTATCAAGGGCCTAGAGAAGTGAACCAAAGAGTTCCCTTCTATTACAGGCAGTAAGAAGAGCAAAAAGAAAGCTAATTATGTCAGAGAAAAAAATCAACAACCAAAACCAACAAACCCAACCCTATTATAAAAGATACTATCTCTCTGTTTCTATTTCAAACACACATTAAAAGGAGTCTAGTGCTTATACTGTGTAGTACCTATTTCTTCACTTCTCACTTATTCAGACTGAGTTTAATTAATGCTTGCATTACATTCCATGTCTAGATCTCCAGTACCACATAGTTTTGCTTTCAAAAAAGTTTTACGTTGAAGTGGAATAGGACACTGACTTGTAAAATGCTGGGAAATGCACATCAGGAGGATGAATTCATGGAGAGCTGAACAGCTGGCCAACAGAATGAACACATTACCACAAGACTACTGGGAATTAGTGAGAGAACTAGAAAGCACAAGTACGGGGGAAAAACTAGTTTTACATTGGATCTGATATATTTCATACAGATGAAATAAAACCTAAAAAGAATCTCAAGAGACTGCCTAGTTTGTTTAAGGGCTAAATTTTAACCTCAAGTCAGAAATCTATATTATTCTACCAGGGAATATTTATCAAATTCACATAAAAGGAAACTGTGATGTTCTGTTCTCTTTTAAAAATCTGTCTTCAGAAGATTTGTTTTTGGTACTCAGTATTTTTCAGTCATAACAGTTATGTATCTTGCAACCAGTTTGTTTGGAGTAGAGGGCAGAGTTGGATGTTGTCACATTGCAAGTGATGGGAGCGTAAAATCCCGTGACTATGTCTGATAACTAGTCTTCCAGTTCATACCTCTTGTGATATGAATCTGCTGCCCTCCTAATATCTGAAAAATTTTCCCCATTGACAATTCCAAAATATAGCTTTTCTTTGTGAAGCAATGCATTAGATCTGTCAAATTTGCCCTACAGCTATCAAATCAGAGAGTGCACCTATATCCCACTATCTCATATCATTCACGATGTCACTTATCATGCTTTATATCACAATCAGTCAGTAAATTCCCTCCAAAAGAATGCTTTTGGCTCAAACTCAAACACAACAGAGCATAGGTACCTTAACTCACTAGCACAAACTTAAATAAAACTGTTTCTTTGGGAACTGCAACTTCCATTTTAAAATTCTGGTTGTTGAATCACATTCAGTTGCACACTGTGAAAATAAATTCTAATTTTCTCATTTTGAGATTGTAAGTGATTTAGCAACAACAAGAAAGAATATAGAACAGCTTAAAATTTATACCCTTCCATTTTTACAATTATGCAATTTTGCTGAAACAAAAATAACTTACCTTACTGTATAGTCAAATAGAAAAGTTATACAGATATTCAAAAATAGACAGAATAAGTTTAAAATACAGATCAAAACTGCCAGATCAAAGGATTCAGTAATACTTTTCATTAAAAAAACCTCACATCCCATAAAATTTTGCTAGGTCAGACTCAGAATTATGAAAACAAAAGCATCAGTGATAGGCCTATTTAGGATAAGCCCCTTCAGCCAAACACCATGAATACTGTGGCAGGTAAAAATAGATAAGGCAGAAAAACCTCACAATTATAATAAGAATGGCAGACAAGTTTTCAAATTTTTTTCAGCAAATCAGACTGCTGACTTAAGAGGAAACTTTTGACACCTGCCTTTTACACCAGGCTTGTTAATCACACAATTATTATTTTGGTAGATAGAATCAAAAAAACATCCAAGCATCAAATAAGAATCAGCCTCTATAGTTCTTGAGAATCCTGATATGCATAAAACCAAAAGCAAAATGTATCTATGGAATACATGAAAGAAAAAAAACAACGCAGGAAAAGAAAAAAACAGTTAAGCTCCTGTACCCTGACATGTGTTCTTGAACTCCTTTCCCTTTTTCTGTCTCCCAGGAATTGCTGAGTATTCATATGAATACTCAGAAGTGATATTCAGAAGTAGAGACAGGTTGCTTCATATTTTAACAGACTGGTTACTAGATTCAGTGGGGGTTTTTTGTTTGTAGGATGGGGGGGTTTTTTAAATTCTTTTTCCTCCTGCAGTTCCTGAGTTGTGAAATTAAGAAGTACATTTGTACTCAAAGTAAATAAATTTCTCAAGTGACTAGTTTTTAATTTGTTGGTACTGTAACATTAACATAAAACTGTACCTATAACTAAAAACCCCCTATATTTTCAACTATTAGTCTGCGAATTCCTCCGGTGACGTGCTTTAGCTACAGTAAGGTGACATCATTAGAGGTCACAGCCAGAACTCAGAGTTTGGCAGATGGGCTATTAATTGAGCTACCCCTCTTCGGGAGAACATAACAATTTCATAAGTTTTTACAGCAACGCTTCCTTAAAACAGAGGTCGGTGGAAACCATAGGGATGGAAAATCTGTTGCTATTTCAGTTGTGTATCTGGTAAGATGGAAAATTTTTCAAGTCTACACAGATGGTAAATAAATTTCTGCTACATGAGGCAGTTCCTGGAATAAAAAAATTTTCTCAAATAACGAGTGCCAATTTTTTTTTAAGCAAGACTTATTTTTAACTTTCCCAGGGACTTGTTGAGAGAGCTAGAGAAGTGTCCTTTCACCTTCAGAATCCTGGTCTAACTCCAGAAATAGCTTCTAATGTCGTTCTCAGCACAGACAAGTTTTCTTTACACTTAAAAAGACATTTCAAAGCAAAGATCAAAGCTCCACAATTATACTTTGCTGCTGGTAAGCACTCCCTCTGAACACAGTGGCTAAAAAGTAAGAAACTTCTATTTAAACCCTAAGACAATCATCAGTTACTAACAGTGCTGACATTTAAACTGCTGTTATTGTGCTTCATGAGGCAGTGCTGTTGACACAAGAGAGCTTGTCCTCCACAAACTAAGCATAATGGAAAGAACTAAGAGAGAGCGCCCAAAATCAGGGACAAAGTCACTGCAGATATACCCATAAGGAAGTTATGAAATGGACACATAATAGTTAGGTTTTTGTCAGACTCTTAAATGGATTTGAGTACGCATTTTACACAACTGTAGAAATGAATGCTGGACAAGGGGACTAGAAATCACTATCACTAATAGAGTAGTGCTAGAAATTGAGAGTGTTTGAGACCACTCTCCCCTCACACCAAAGTGGAGCAGAGTCATGGAAGTAGTTCACCCTTTTCACTAACAACTTCATATTCCCTTCCTAATCTGTTCATGTGACTGCACAGCTCTGCTTGGCTGCTGCCTTGAGCACGAAATCAAACCCTGTGAAATGATACTTGCAAGGAATAAAATACACATTATTCTCATGTCACCAAGTGATCTTTCCCTTATATGCACATAAGCCCCAAAAAGCTAAAGTGTTTAATATTGCATTCGGCTTAGTACATGAAACGAGGGAAATCAAACCCCAAAGCATTTGTGAAAAGGCAAGGGTAGAGGGAAAAACCAGTGATCTTAATACACTGACTAGAAGACTCTGGTTTAAGAAAAGTTTTTTATGTCTAACAAAGAGTGTGGATAACCTAGAGAAATTCTAATCTAAGGCTACTGTTACTATTCCCAAAATTCAGTAATAGATGTATTTCTTCTGAATCTGATAAAAGCTGATTTCCCCACAGTCATAACTATTCATAGGCTTCAGTCTGCAAAAGCACAAGCCATTGATTTAAAACATATCATCCAAAAGAACCTAAAGTAAAAATTAAAATATGACATTTCTAACAGCTTAATAAAATGTTTGTGAAATGTGATAAATTATGAGTCCTGCAGAATATTTACCCACAAGAATATAAATCAAGGTACAATATAGAAAAACTCCCCAAATTATCTTTGATATTAGCAGGATTGAGAAAGACCTGGAAACAGACAAACTGGTCAACTGGGAGTAATTTTCACGAGCTGGGAAAGCTTTGTGCAATTAAGAGTTGAATTATCACTTTACATGGAAAATCAATGAATTTTCATCTATTTATTTTCTAGTTTTATCCCACCTCTAAGATAGTCTCTCAAGATCTCTGTCCTTTATCCCTCATCTCTTCTCATATTCACTCTCTGTGAATTTTGGTTCCTGTAAGTGTAAAGCCTAAACAGCACAGCATTCATTTACCACATCATCTTGTCATCTTCTACTGAACAGTAGAGAATATTTGTAAACAGGTGAGTTTAACATGCTGGAATAAATTCAGCAGATGTAGTGAGGTGTAATGTACACATACAGTCACTACTAAATTTGTGTATGATAAATACAGCTTGGCATTTATCACAAGTGTGCTTCAGAAAATCTGGATGTAAGAAAATAGTTTAGATTCCCAAATTTTTACTTGTGGCCATGCTTTTTCATTTTCAATGTAGTAAAGATGTCAGCTTTTATTTTGAAGCTACATGCAATTGTTTACATGCAACACAAGATATGAGCTTTAGCATTGCTGAACTTTTTTCATGCCTTCATACCAAACAGCCATGAATCACATATCAGTGATAACTAGTGCATGCAAGCCATCTTTTTTTAAGAAGGATGAGGATATCACCCAAGAGATTAAAACATGTAGTACAAGAACAGAATCAGCTCCTTAAAGATTTTTTTAATGGGTATATGAGATAATACATTTTATGTTAAAGCAAAACTTTCCAGATAATTAAGACACTCAAGATATTCAAATAGGAACCTTTGTTTAATTGGATGTGCTGCATGCAAAAAAGATTTGGGAGTTTGGGATGGAGGCAACTTACAGGAAAGGATAAATAAACTTCATTTAACATAAATATTTTACATATTGCATTTGCTATTCTAAGTCTTATGTAAGGTGAGATTGCAAAAACAATGTGAAACAAGATATGAAAGTTATTGCTGTAATATGTCACATTATTGAAGGACATCCTTATGTTACAGTGAGCTAATTCCTCATTAATGTTGTGTACATAAGCCAAGTTCTTATGTTCCATTGCTGTAAAAGCATTAGACATTAGCTGTGACAGAGTTCTGAAAAGCAGCAAGGATCTGGTATACAATTGCTATACATTTACCCCAGTGCACACAGACGCTCACACACATATTGCTGCCTAGATTTTTTTCATAGGAAGAAGAATACCCCTCTAAATTTGAATTCACAACCATTTTAGGCCATATCCTCTGGAGCTTGGAATAGTTTTTGGCAGCCAAAGCAGTATTGTTTCATTTTGTAAGCCATATTCAATACACCCTGTGTATTATCTGTGACATAAACCTCCTTGTCTTTACAAACTTTCTATGTTGTCTTTAAGAGAGAGGAGTAAAAGGACATAAACATAAGCAGCACATGTTTAGGTGTTTCAATCATATGTACCCTCATGATGGGAAGCAAAAAAAACAACAAACAAACCAAACCAAAACACCACCAACAAAAAAACTCTGTGGTACACACTTTGCAGATGGCTCCTGCTTTTTACAGTTCAGCTCATGACGGTGTCTCTCTTTGCTTGTTTGCTTTTAACTATCACATAGGAATTGGTCAGATACCTGTGGACTTACTCATGACCATATTACTATGGCCAAATACTCCTTGATAGCAGTAGCAAAGACCATATCATTGTAAAGCCTCAGCCCCCAGAGCTGGCCAAGATGGGTTATTCTTCTCTGTCTCCTCCTTTTACACAGCACCACTAATATATAAGCTTTTGCTTTTAGCACAGGTCGCATCTGTAGTAGAGAGCTGTGATGGAGAAGCTGCTCTGCCATAGCTACAGCTTCAAAGGCTCTTTAATATAGGCTGTGGTGCTCTAATACTGACTTTTCTGGTTACTGCTGTATTTGCTGTTTTTTGATGAAAGCTGTTTCTCAGTGTGCTTCTTAGATCTCTCAGTTTTCACTTGATTGTTAATTCAAAGTGAATATTATGCTTGTGATAGTGCCAGAGGAATAGCTCTAGGAAGCAAAGTCCTTCTTTAAAAAAATTTTTCTTTAACCAATGGAAAAGTGTGTTGTGAAGAGTGATGTCATATAGTCCAGAGGGTTTTGCTCAAGTGTCTTAACTCCACTTCTCATTTGTTAAAGGTTTCACATACTATTTCTCCCAAGACAGCTTCCCTTAAAAGTCTGACGTTAGTTAAAAATCTGGTGTCATTTTAGCAAGTGGTCATTGGTCCATTTAATATGACCTACCACTGGGAATTTATAGACTGCAAACAGTAAATAATTGACCTTTACCAGTAAGGATTTTTTAAAGATTCATTTTAAAATCAAAACTAAAAATGTTTTAGAAGTTTTCTTCCAGTTAATACTGCAAATCTGGACAAAATTGGGAGTCTCTGAGTGTACACGGCATGACACTAAAGCTCTCTACATTGGTCCCTGGAAACACGTAGTATGATTTTGGTGAAGCAGTAGTGTGTGACTACGAACTGGGTATAAATACAAATACTTTCATGACCATTTTAGGTAGCTCAGCTCCAAGCATAACTTGATGTGCAACAGGCTCTTGGTTTGCAGTCTAGACAACGCTGTCAGCTTTTAAAATTTATTGCTGAACATTGCCACAAAAATGTGTCAAAGTAAAATTTGCATAAAGGTTATACTGTAATGGCCTGGCAATCATCCCATTCTGCTCTGAACTTGTTTTAAATATTTTCACATTGTTTGAAATACATCATACTTCAGTCCAAACACAAAGGAAGTCTGTGGGAAAGCATTCTTTAGCTTCCCAGATGGAGATAATATTTATGATACATATTATTGTGAGAGCAACTGAGAAAATTCATGGTCATGTAACCACAATAATAGGAGTGCTTTATGACCACCACTTTCTATGAATTACCGTAGATAATATGTAATTTTAAAAAACGTAAATGCAACTGTTTTAGTCCATTTATATTTTTGAACCACATTTTCATTATTACATGGTAAATTTAGAAAGCAAGTTTTCAATGCAGAAGAGAAACAAATATTCATGACAGCTAAGAAGGTTTCTTTTTTTTTTACAAAGAAATCATACTTTGTTTTGCTTTACTTGCACTTCTTGCCAGATTATTCCCGATGCCTTCAAAACTATGACCGTTTAATAACAATGTGCAAATGCAGCAAATTCTTTGTGGTGAAGCAACTGTGGATTTCAGTAATAATTGCCCACTGTACTACTACTACAGACTATAGCTCTAAGTTGTGGGTAGCAGCTAACCTTTCAAAAAGCTGTTGTGGCTTAAGAGCTCTCATCAATTTTTGATGGTGTTCATATCCAAATTATGAGCTCGGAATAAAAGATTAATGCTCTTTCCTAAAACCTTCAGAAAAATTTGAGAACCTTTAAAAGACCTATAGAAAGTTCAAAAATTATAAGAGATGCAGAAATGGTACAAAAGCAAATCCAAATTTCACACCTGATGAAATAGATTTCTGCTGTTTGAAAGATTATCTTTAAAAAGAGATTATCAGATTTCCAATATGTGCATTTGCCATTGCCCTTTACAAAATTAAGAAAAAACATTTCCTAGATACTAAGATTATATTATTAATCTCTGTAAAGAAAATTAATCTACTCTGGCAGAAGTGCAGGTCTGAATTGTACAGGAAATATAGTTAGAGAACCATATAATTTGAAAATAACTTTGTAGTGCTAATACCTCTATAGTAACTAGCTTCTCTAGTCTCTAAAGTTACCGATACATGTTTGCAGACTCAACCTCAGAAAAAGGTAAATTCAATTCGCTATTGCAAAATCAGGATACAGCAAAATGCATGTTTCCATTTTTAATTAAGATTTCCTGCACATTCCTGTTGTTTTTATTTGGTTTTATTGGTACTTTTATCTTGTATGCTTGCTTCTCCTATGCTAACCTCTTGCAATGCAACACCAAAAAGCCTAGATAGTACTACTTATCTAGCAATATTTTAGACTGGATCCCTATTAAACCAGTCTCTATAAAATAAAAACAACAAAAGACTCTAAAAGTCTTATAAGCTAAATTAAAAATGGTTATGAAAAAATAATTAACCATTAAATGATCCCAATTCAACAAAGACTGAACTGAGGTAAAGGGAGATTAACACTTCAGAAAGACATACTTGTGTCAGAGCTGGAAACTTGGTCTCCAGTATATTAACAGCAATGAAATAAGAAAAATACCTAAAATGTGGGATACTATTGTTCACAACAAGCTCACATCACTTTTTAAATGCTCAGTTGAAAAGGATTATGCAACGTGAATAGAAGAGATGGCATGGAAAATGTTGCAAAGAAACAATTCCAGTAAAACAGGTAGATCTTATGGCTTTTTGGGAAGCTTTTCTACTATCTCTCCCAGGTACCTTAGTGGGAACCAGCAGGCAAAACTCCACAGGTTTCATGTGAAATCAATTTACAAGGTGATACAAACAGAAGCTCCTGGAAGAACCTAACTTTCTAACTTGACATAAAATGCATAGTCTTGGCATTGTAAAAGAGAATTTAATTCCAGTCGTAACGGAAGAAAGTCAGCCTTCATGTCTCATGTACACATGTAATACTCAAGGAGCAAATGCAGATGGAAAGGTCTGAATTCAAGTAAGCAATTTTTTTTGTTTTCTCACATTAGTATAATTATAATTGATGAAATAAAGAATTAAATTTTATTGCAACAGTACAGGAAATGTAAAACAACATTTTAAAACCTCACAGCTTTCCTGTGGGGAAAAAGCACTGTTCCAAAGACCTGTGTAAACCCAGCTTACCTGCTACCCAGCTTTCTTTTGACATTTACTGCAATTCTTCTGATAATCTTGTTCTTAAATTAATTTTCATCTCTTTGACAGTGGAAGTTGCTGTTATTAGCTATTTCCCTAAATATCCTTTGCAAAGCACACAGCATTTGATCTAGAAATCTTAATTAAAATAATAGCAAGAATAGTGAGCATTAGGAATAGCACTGACTGTTATATTCTTTGGTCTTGCAAGAAGGACTTTGACTTTGAGATAACATCAATTGTTTGAAACTGGAAAGCTTCTAAGCAGGCCACCATGAAGAACTGCAAGCAGTAAATATTAAAAGCAAAAAGTCTCATAAAAGAGAGATGAGGAATTTGTACACCAAAAAGGGCTGATTACAGAGCAACTTTTTTTTCTTACATGTTTACAATCTGAAATATAAAACATAGGACATGAAAAATACTTAATTATTGCCATAAATGACAGATTTTCAGCAAACTTGTTTACTTGCAAGTGTAGAGGCATGCAAGTGTAAATATCCAAACTAAGAAAACAATTGATCAGGTAACGAACAATTTTGATATGTAATTGTTCATTTGTGTATATTAATTCAGTTGTTTTTCTTCTGACATTCAGATATTGAACTATATTGTATTCAAAGCAGCCCATATACATGTGAGGAAAGTCTCCTGCATTTACTCTGGATCAAATCAGAACATACTTCTTGTAGGTTTGTGTACATCGACTGAAAACATCTGTTTATCTTTTCACAATTCCCCTCCCCCCCTCAAACTTTTGATACTAGCTTGTGGATTTAATTTTGGTTTTAAATATTAACTACAACTTCCTGAGCCTTATTAAAAAACCTATTAATAGTAATTCTTCCCTTTTGCATGCAGAATGATTTTCAATCCTTCATCTCCACCTCTCCTTAAATACAGGGATATTATAATCCCCTATGCATTGAACCCAGTGCTAATTCCCATTATATATGGTGGTTTTGTTGCTTCTTTTTTTCCCCCCACAGTCATAAGTCACTTTGCATTTTATTAAACATAATAGGTAATATAACATTATCCTACAGGAGAGAGAAGTGAACAGTAACAGTTGGTTCTGTAGCTGTTTTCTTCACATTTGAATGATCTCTAGAAATAAAATCTAAGGGAGAGTGTGGAAGAACAATGAAATATAGGGAACAAGCCAAAATTTCTTTTGTAGGTGGAATTTATTGATGCTTTACTTTTTTTTAAAATGTCATGGATTTTTAATCAAAATGTTCAGAGTGATACTTCACCATGATGACTTTCTATACCTTTACTGATCCATCATTCAAAAGAGCTGTGTTGGCCTTGTTTTAAAAATTGCATTTACAAAACGCTGGCTGCAACACTGCAGGTGTGATTGTGTTTGGGAAGTGAGTGATGAGAATGTACTGTGAAACTGTATGCCTCAATCCACCTTTTTTTGCTGATGTTGAATAAAGTAGCTTTTTTTGTGATGTAAAAGAACTGAAATTAATGCGTTATAGTTCTGCTTAATTTGTGCACCTATTCAACATGCCCCAGCAAGGATTTTTCTGGCTTTGCCTAAGCTTGATGAGATAAGCAGTTTAGAGAATGCATAAAATGAGGCACATGCAATAATTTGAAAGTTTGTTTATAAGATAATGGCCATTTTCTTCTATTTTGAAATCAGTGTATAGTAATTAAATACTCTCCTTTTGTTGTATTCTCTTAATAGTTGATACTCTTCTGGTTTTGTATAATATTACTCTCTAAATGCTCTTTTGCCTTATACATATGAACAAAAATGTGAGCTGTTGCAATACCCCAAGCATTACAGCTTGCTTATTATTTCCAAAGATTATTCCAATCTTTGGAAATTCAGAATGCACAATTCTCAAGTGAAGTGACTGTTTTAAAATTTATTTAAGCCAGAAAAGCATACAGAAGGGTCTAGTTTTTGTACCCACATATAGTTAATCCATTTATGCTTCTGCTACTCTGAGTCATTAATAACCATCAACTTCATGTTGTGGATAAACTGAATTGATTATCAGTCAACACAGAAACAGGAAAGCTTGATTACTGTGTATCTTTAAATTAGACCTAACATCATTAACTTCTCACAATTAAATTCAGGTCCTTCCTATTTCCGAGCCTTAGGAAGTCTTTCTGAGAAAGCAAAGGAAAAGAGATGCTGTGTATCAACCATCTGAACTCTGGTGACTTGAGGAAGCAAAGAATGCTGCAGCAGCTGGACATGTTTGAAAAAAGCATCTTCAGTGTCAGTATATCCATCATGACTAAAGCAATTTACTGATATGGAGGTAGTGCTGGTCAAAGATGCTAAACTTTAAGCCCTTAAGCCCTCAAATCTGCATCTGTCTGCAGAGCAAGCATAGCAATTCCACACTGTCTCTCACCTCAGCTTCAGTTTGGAGACAGCTGATCTAAAGATAAGAGGGAAGGTCATGCTCTATTGCCACAATTAAAAGCACTTTAAAATATGTTAATAAGAAACAGATTTTCAGAAGAATTTATTACCAGAAAGAGCAGAATGGTGTCTACTCTAAGGTCCTAAGTTCTTAACTGTCATGGAAGTGTCTAAAGATCAGCACCTTTCTCTGATCACCCAAGGTGCTACCTCAAGATTTAGGTGCCCAAATACCTTCAGCAATTCATCTCCATGTGCCTTTTCCCATATTCTGACTTTCACGGGCACATATTTATATGCAACTATAATTGACACCGAGCATTAATCAGACAGTGCTGTTTTAGGCTTTAACTGCACTGTTTGAACTGTTGACCTTGAGAGAAATGGTTTTATATGCCATACCCAATCCCTTAAGTCTTCCTGTCACTGCAAAGCAAATACTTGGCTTTTATGGATGGATTCAGTTTCAAGTCTAGTTTTTCTAATGTTTTCTTAAAATTACAGAAGTGGCTTTGAGGAGAAGTTTATAAACATAGACACATTTTTCATTACACACTATTACCAACACAGACAGACTTTTGTAAAATAGTGCATGGTTAGATATAAGTGATAAAATCCCATATGCAGGAATGCTCTTTGTAAAAGTCCCTGAGAACTTAGAGATAAATAATACCACAAATGATAGCAGACCATATCTTTTCCTGTTTGCCATACGTTTCACAGTGATTGGCAAAGATTTCTTTAACCAAAGGGACATGAGGTCTCCTTCAGGTTACAGACTCCAATCCCTTTTACACTACACAACTTCACAGTTGTTGCAGCCACGTAATTCCCAACCTTCCTTGAAGCAACTCCTTGTTTTGCTCCTTTTTATGCTAATATCCTTTCTTAGGTTTTCTCACCATTAATCTCACTAGAATGTTTATATTCTGTCTTTTAAAATATTTAATGGCACAAACACAAATAGTACATACATTCTCAAATATTCTCATAAACATATATTTAAAAGATGAGTACGTGACCTCAAAACAAAATACAAGGAGATACTAGCATGATCAAAGCTATTAAAAAAGTATAGCATGCTAACAATATGAATACATGTATAAGTATACATGGACATCAGCAACTATACTTAATATAACTGTTTTTACTTTTACACTTAAAATAAAGAAAATGAAATGCTAAAGTAGACCAGCTGAAAATATGGTTATAATAGTCAATTAGTTCTCAAATATTATGTTAATTTGGTTAATTTCCTGTTTTTAAACTTGAACCATTTTCTACAGATATATAAGTTTAGCATGTCTGGTACTGCCAGACAGGTTTCTGTTTCTTAATTGTAACTCTGAGCCATAGTTAATCTGAGATCAGTTGAGCAGTTGCTGCATTGACTGTGACTGCATGAACTAAAAAGGAAGACTGGCTTTGAGAGCTTCTGAAACCTTTTGAAAAAGTTGCTTGTAGCTTCTGACCATATCAATCTAGTGTTAATATTACCAAAGGGTCAACACAAGGAAGCAATGGCCAGCAGCTCAGGATGCTGTGTTGGTACAGAGTACTTTAGATATGTGAATTTGTGCTTTAGTGAAACAGCTACTGAGGCACTGTACCTGATAGAAGAAAACCCACACAATTAATAGAAACCATATTTATTAAAAAAAGAAAAAACATACACACAAAAAAAAAGCCAGACAAAAGAGGCTGGATGGTGTTAAATGTAAAAAGGCAGAGAGAAGTAAACAATTACAAATTGGTTATTAGCTAAAATAAGCAGCATAGCTGGAAAAGCCAGACTTCAAGATGAATTCCATAGTACCACAGTCAGCACGTTTCCTTCCATTAAAGCCAATGGGAGTTTTATTGCCAGAGAATCTGCCCATTACAGTTTTGTAATGATACCCTTCCTTATTTTGTGAAGACAGTGAAACTCTCTTGTTGCTTTAAAATTACAAAACATTGTTCCAAAATCAGCAATACTTGTTTTTGCAAGAACATAAGCTCATGGGGCTGAGTTAAAAAACAAAGAACTACTGCAAAATGTTTCTGCTCCTTTTTTTCCCTTTTAAAGTTTTGTTGCACTTTTCCCCTGTTCTCTTTTTTCAATAAGGCTTCCAAACTCCTGGACACAATTTGTTTCCTCAGAGGAAACAGATAATGACACCTGATAGCAGCAGAAAACCAAAAATAAAACCAAACCCATAGAAGACACTCATATCCTTGAACGGCATGTATGAAGCATACAAAATAATATATATTAAGTGAATATAAGGCACTATACAAGTTTATAACTCAGCCATTTTTAGATCTCAAAAAGAGCTCCTAAAATTTAGTTATTGTATAGACATAGGTGTCTTGAAACAGTTTGAATTTGATAAATTGATGAAACAAAGCTGAAAATCACTTTTTCTCTGCAATGAATTAGGCACAGTATCATCGTCATAAGAAATTGGGAGAAAACATTCAAAAAAATGTCTGCAGCCTATAAGTATCCTACCTTTCTTTTGCGCAGTTTCACTTGACTGTCTGAATATTCTTGTGTGGTCAAATGATTCCTTACATGTAAACACTGAATGTCTTCTGCTGAACTGACATTTGAAAGGCATTTGTTTTCAGGGGCCACTTGAGGTTCTGTGAAACCTCTTTCATCCAGACCATTTTCCACTGCTGGGATGTGAGAGCAAGGAGGAGATTGCATAAGACAGTTGCTGGATTCCACTGCTGAACAGAGCTGTCTATCACTACTGGTACATGATTCAGAAGAAATCCCACTCTCTACCACATTGCAGTCAGACTTTCCAAGCCCGTCTTTGAAAGCATCAGATTTCCGGCGCTGTTGTGCAATTACAGCAGTATGAAGCAGCTGCTTCCCAGGCATAATAATTTCTTTCACATTTGGAGAATTAAAACAATTTTCTTTCTCTACATCTACTACTTCATTTAAGCCTTCATAATTACAAAGCTCCAGGCTTTGGCCAATACTGCCAGAAACATCATCTTTTTTCATCTCCTCTTTATGAACTGTGTCACAGCCAGGTTCCTCACTTATATCTCCAATTATGCCAGATGATTCAGCTGCCTTGTTACCCTCTGTTATTGGTACCATCTGTGCTAAGGACCCCGCTCCATTTAAACTCTGCCCTTCATCTTTTGGTTCACTTCCTACAGCAGTGATGTGGTAATTAACGCTATCCAGGTTGAGTGCTGAATAGTCATCATCATCATCATCATCAGACACATGAACTAGGGTTTCTGTGCTGGCCTCCAGAAAATGCTCCTCATCCTCATGGTTATCATTTTCATCCACCTCCTTTGAAACATTTCCCAGCTGCTTTTCAGGGAAGCCAGTCATCTCTCCACTGTAGCAGCACTCTGGAAAGGAAGCACACTTTTCTTTTCGATCCACACTCAAAACCTCATCTTTTTCCATACTTGTCTGCAAGTTATCAGCTACAAGTCCGTGACGACATGCTGTATTATACTCCACAGACTCCAGAGCCAATCCCATCCACTGGGTCACATGCTCTTCCCAGCTTTTCTTTCTGATTGCTAGAGACATGTCATAATAGTTCAGCAGCAGGCTGCAGTGTACCTTCCACAGAGGACCAGAGATGTCATGGCTGCTGTGCACTGCTCCAGAGGTAGAGAGTGTTTCATCATTTCAACATCTGCAAGAAATAAAAAAAAGACTGTGTCATTGAATCAACTCCAAATAAAGAGAAAATAAAAGGGAAGGAACAGTTTAAACAAAAGTCTAAAACAAGATAAGACTGTGGGACCAGAAAAAATTGAATTTAAATGATTATTTTCTTTAAAGTTTAATACTTTTGATACAAAACTTGACAGCACTCATAATTCAGTATAACTTTTTTGTTGTGATTACTTTCCAGTATCAAGTAAACAAAAATGGTATAAACAGGGACATGAACAAGCAAGCAGCTCCAGAGCCAAAATTTGATAACAAGCTTGTCTTAACTGTATCTGTCATAAGCTACTAATTTTGATGGGTACAAATGGCATTAGATCTTATGGTTGGCTTGCACACAAAGTTACTTTTATTTCTTCCTCATCCACAGATATCGGTGGAGTGCAAAATTCTGGCTATTTCCTAAAGAGATAGAGCAGAACTTCATGGTTATTCTGAATTTATAAAAGTTATAAACCACTTGTCTTCTGAGTATCTTTGGCCCATTCAGTGGCTCTCATTTTTATTGTTATTATTCATTCTCTTCAGGACAAGCTGTAAGTACAAATGTTACATGCAAATGCAGAGGCAATCAGTTATTGTATAGTAATTAAAAAATAAAATCATAAAATCATAAGACAGTTTGAGTTGGAAGGTTCCTTTAAAGGTCATCTAGTCCTAACCCTCAAAATACAACTCTAGAAAAACTAATTTAAGCTTTTGGTATATTTCCTTACCTCAAATACATTATAAACCTGAAAAAAACCCTACCTTCTAGTGTAAGGCAAGGAGAAAACTCTTATTTAGGACAGGACTCTCCAGAAGGTAGCTTGTGAGACAGTGTGGTTGGCTGTAGCTTTGCTACTTGCCTGGACTGCCCAGCTCTGCCAGAGCCCACTGTCCCTGCTTGGTTTTCTATGTGAGTAATTTGTACTGACTGCTGTATTAGGTATTCTGGATGATGGCATTTGAGATACATTAATCTTGTGTCATTGCATGTATATATTAGCATAAAGAAAATATATTAATTTATGCATTATAAAATATAATTAACAAGTTTGTTGTCAAAGAAGAAAACAAAACTTCTGGCTCACGAAACATTAGAAGTTCAAGGAGCAGGTGCTTCTCCTTTTCACTCTCTACATAAGAACTGTCAGCACTTAGCATGGATGTGCTTATTGATTTCAGCAATAGAGAAGATTAAGTACTGAGTTTGTTCTAGGTCGTTTCAGTCCACTAAGGCAAATTCTGATTGCCCACCAGGCCACAAAGCTGCCTTGACAAATCACATGCCTGAAGGTACAGAAGTATTCATCTTGAAAGAAATACAGAATTATGCCTGTGTAACTGAACCTTCGTAAATTATGTCTTGACAAACTGGCTTTCAGGATAGACTTGTACACGCTCCTAGATCTTTAACCTCCTTTTAGGATGGCAAGCTTCATTTCACATTCACATTTTCCAACTCTGTGGAGACTCTGCTTAAAAAGAACATATATTCATAGGGTAAGAGAATTCCATGCAGAAGTCATTAGCGTGTGGGAGGCTGAGCAAAATGGAAAATAACACACAGAGCCAGGCCAAAAAAATTATCTGCTTTCAGAGGCAAAATTTAGTAGTAAGAAGTTAATACAATTTTATAATTCTGTCTTCTTTGCTAGTCAGATATGAAAACAAGCCTAAATATTAAAATCTGAAGTCAAATTTTTGTATGAATTTGCAGCACATTTGCATTCTTATTCTGGCTTCAATTCATCTTATACTCTCCTGCTATTTCTAAGTGTGTGTGGTCCAAAATTACCACAGAGTGCAAAATCAATACTGAGAATACTTTTAACTTCTGCTGCACCTTTTTCTGATGAGCACTAAAGCTCCTCAAAACCAATTAAATTAGTTTTACAACCACCACTATGTTTTGTTTTGACCTTTGAAAAGAGCCATGTTTACTAGAAGGGGCTCAATGATTTTTACTGTCCTTCATGAGCAAAGTTTGGAGTTGCACATGGATGCAAATCATTTGCAGCTTCCATCTCTCTTCCCTCTCAACCAAGAAAAGACCCTAGTAATATTAAGGGTAAAAAGCTAAAAAATACAACTTCCCAGTGACATACATGCATCCACCTACCTAAGATTTAGGCTGCTTTTAATGTGCAGAAGGCAGGCTCTCAGAGAGTTAATGGGTGTGTGTTAATCTTGCTGCTGCGAAATGCAGTTACACGTGTGCAGAAAGGGGAGAACAGATCCCTTACTGTTATTCATTTTTTTTATGTGGAGAGTTATATTTCATGGAGACTGAAAAACAAATAAATTTTACTTTAGAACCCTTCTGTTTTACTCACACTATCACTAGTTTTGGCTGCCTCATAGACTGCAGAAAAATGATTAAACAAAAGAATATAAAATACTTTGCTTGAAATGCAAGACAAATAAAGGTATGACAAGTGTGGTAATTGTCATATTATTCTAATTGTCACAATATTCTCTAACATATGAGCTTATATAAGCACTAAATAAGAAAAATCTACTGTACATACACCCCCTCTCCGGACAGCTTCACCTACCGGTTCCTGAAATCCTGTCATTTCCAAGGTACATGAAGGAGCCCATAGTTTGGTGGAAGCCTACTCTTCTTCCACTCCCTCTCCACTCCTCAAAGACTGTGTTAAACAATTTAGCTTAGAAATTATTTTCCTGCTCTAATTGCTTGACACTTACGGGCCAATAAGGAACTTTTTTCTTTTCTACCTCTTTATTCAGGACAACTTACTTCCTTTCACTCACATGCAGGCACATAAGTTATGCCTTGGAGGATTCACCACTCCAGACCTCTGAATGAAATTCATAACTGTTCTTTCTCTTCCAGAGAACAAAGTGCACTGCCACTTTGCAAAAGAAAGCATTCCTACCTTGATCACTGCTTTTCTGCTATTGCTGCTTTTTTTTCTTGACATGCAGCATCTTTTGTCCTCTGAGAAATGCCCCTCCCAAGTCCATTTGTACTTTCACCCAAGGAAAGAAGAATCTGCCTTTCTCACTTTCTATTCTTGTCATCCCACAATTAGAAACCTTTGCATCTGATTTCTCCTGAATTTTATGACAGTCAGATGAGCCATTATCGGTGTGTTGAAATGTTTAGCAGACCTCTTCTGATAGAAGCATCTGTCATTTTATCATCCACTCAGCTGTTGCCATAATTCAGACTCATATTTTGCTTTTACTTTTCAATAGCATAAGTTTAGTACTGCTTGGTACTATTAACTTTCTGAAAAATAAATGTTTGATACAAAACCACAAATGATAAAGATTTCTCCTGGATAAAATTTCTTGATCGTGTGTTTGAACTAAGGAATATTGGCAACATTGATCCAACAGACAATTCTTGACCAAAGGAAATGGAAGTGAGCAGTGGGTGATCACACTGCAGCAAGACCCCCTTCAAGAACCCTCTGTGATGCTTCACATTGTTTACAAAACTAGATGCCATTTTAAATGGATTTTATAATAATTTACTGACTGTCTCCTTTCATTGTAAAACATAATGGAAATGAAAACTGGGCAAACTTTTATGCTAGCTTATTTTGGAAGCTTGGTATCTAGTTTCACAAAACTGATAGTTACTTTACAACTGATAAAACACGAAGTGATGATGAACTGGTCAGCTCTTCTATAATTAGATTGTCTAACACTTTGCTTCAATTAAGGTTCCTGTGATTTTTTTCTGAGAAACTCAACTTAAACTGTTTCCAGCACACTTTTGAAATTCAAAGAAGCATCTTTGTCTCATGAAATTCCATTCAGGTTTGGCTATGCCATGCATTTTTCAACACACGTTTTACCTTCTCTTGCTTCTCTCCTGAAGGAAACATGGTGGTCTACAAGAACTATCCTTAAACAGACCCAATACCTACTGACACCTGCGAAAGATGCAAAAGCTGCAGCAGGAAGTCTTAGGACTTGGAGCTAGAGTGAGAATGCAAAGGGAAGGAAGGAGACTTACTCAAATGTCTGTATCTGTGACTACCCAGACCTGTCAGAGCAGCTTCCCTTCTGGGGCTTAGGACAGGACACAAAAACATCCCACTTACTAGAGTGGGGAGGCAGAGGCACACAACCAGGGTTCTCTGGTCCTTCATCTCCTCTCTCAGCCTTCCAGGACACAGGAATGGAGCCCACTCTGTTTTTCCCAGAGTGGAAGAAAGAAGTAAGGACAGAAACATGAAGACATTCAGCAGTATCAGCCACCACACAAGCTGAGACAGTGAACTCCATCCCATTAGGATGGAAGGGCTATGGCAAAAGCAAAAGCAGGCATAAGGAAGACACTGCTGTGCAGGAGGACACATTGGAGGCATCCGCATATGGCCAAAGCAAGGACTGCCACTGACCCAAGTGTGACATCTCTGCTGCCTTCACCAATTCCAGCATACGGACAATTCATTGAACTATATGCGACCTCCCTGTTGGAATAAATACAAAAGTTTTGGAAGAGACCAAGTTCCAGAGAACACGGGAGAGTTTATGAAGTCTAAGTGGCAGGAAAGTTTCTGAGAGGGCAGCCCAGGCAGTAAAGTCTCACCATCATGCCAGGGGAATTACATTTTTGCTAATGCTTTACATGGGATGCAAATCTTTTCAGTTTAAATAAAAAAAAAAAAAGAAAAGAAGAAATTAATTAGGCAAAGCATTAGCTTACAAACTGAAAAGAAGATGAAAGACTGTTTCATTGCATTTTTTACATAGCAGGCACATGTAAGCAATGGAGATCAAGAAGAAATATTTATTTTGTTATCATTATTTTATCTTCATTGGTCTGTGACCCCAGTCAGCAAACTTTGTTTAAGGAAGTCTAAGTGAACAGGGTCTGTTTCCTATAAACTCATGTCCCATCTTCCTGGTCTGGCTTACATACAGTTCCTTCAGTAATGCCATACCAATCTCTGAGAGAGAATGTTGTTTACAAATAATTTGAGATAAAACATAAGCCTCTAGGTCTTCACTCAGCTATTTATTTTAAAATATCTCCTGTTTTTTAAAATGTAATCCTTCATCCTCTTATTTCCTGGACATATTCCACCCTCTGGATTTTACTGAAGTGGAGGATCACCTTGTCTGCAGTTTCTATATAAGTAGTAGTGCAGGCTTATAGACCTTGCTGTCCTAGAATAAAAAATATGTGGATCATTTATTGTAGGATATTAATTTAGTGAGTACCAGATGCATTTTCCCTAATTTCTTTTACATATAAAAGATAATCATCTAAGACCAAACACTAAAAACCATTTGAACTAATAACTATTTTGAAAATATTTACTACTTTATTCTAATTATCAGAAAAAGCATAGTACTCTTAAGACAAGTATGTCTTCAGAATTAAATAAAAAAAAGAAATATTTTATATAAATTTTAATGATGAGATTTGCATGTGTAAGCATGTGATGCACTTATAAATACGGACACAGACTAGTAATATAGCCGATGCTGATTTTTGTAAAAATAAACACAAACATATGCCAATAATGTCTTTTCACATGGTATTTGTCTTTTCTTTCATGAGATCTCTTACTGCTTGTTTTCAGCCATGAATCACCGGACAGAAATAGAGGTACATTCTTTATGAGGCAGCAAAAGGTGGTAAGTAATTAATATCTGACAGAAATCCACATCCCGAGACATATTGTCTGCAAGAGAAGAGTTTGAGCTTCTGTGAAAATATGCAATGAGTACTTGATATTCTCACTTTTCAAGAAAAGCTAAAGAAGTCCTGCCTACACCAAGACAAACGGGTATATTAAAACTGACTGACTCAGGTACATTGTAATATATGCCTCTGCTTTAAAAGTTGCTTTTAAAGGACCCAAATCAAAGCAACCCCTATAGCCATAGAGACAGTACAGCTTACTAGACACAAATCCCCTGAAGTTTTTCTCTTCTGCTTCATTCTGCATGCCATTCAGGACAAAAATTGCTGGCCAGCTGTAGATCAAACGACATCCAAAAAAAGACAGCTGATAACAACCCTCTGATAAGTGTGAGGAACCTACTCATATTGAAGCATTTATTAGAAGAGACTCCAGGACAAGAAAACAAAGTGATCATGAACCAAATGTTAGAATTGAAAAACAATACTCAAATGAGATATTACCAAATTTGTAACTCTGAAAGGTACCCAAGTTACCCCCTCTGAACACAGGAATAAAAGGGGAGACACATAAAGAGGGAGACATTTGGGGAGCTTCAAGAGGGATGTTCTTCCAAGCTAACAGCAAATGCCTATGGAGTCAGAGATGAGCTTTACTTGAGGGAGAGCCACAGAGCCAGAAGGTATCCTGAGCAGGGACTGGAAGTGAGTGTGGGAAGTATAGCCTTTCTAGGATAAGAGAGAGACTTTTTTCAGTCTTTTCTTTCTGATCATTGAAAGGAAGGAGAAGCAGAGGGACTTCTGGCCCACAAATCCCCAACCTCCTTACTAGACCTCTTGAGTAGTATCTCCACAGAATGAGAAGTCGGGAAGAACAGGGGGAATTGCTCTACACACATAGACTTGGAGTGCTGCGAGCAATGATTGAATGCTCCAAAAGCTGGTTTAAAATCAAATCATATAAAGACCACTTGGTCTTGAACTACATACTTGCAAATCTGATTTCCATATGTAGTAAACTGGCTGAAAAATCTAATTAAGAATGAAAATAAAAATTAAAAAACCCCAGACACTAAACAGAAAGTCAGAAGTGAGAATATGCAATTTATTTATTTATTTATTAATATAAAGAGGGAGATCATGAACAGATTTGTGAAAGCAGCTATTAGAACCTGTGCTTTTTATATTATTCAGAACAAGAAAAGTAGTGAAATTATGAAATTTGTTAATTTAACCCAAATGCAGTGGAGATCTAGGAGATAAAATTGCACATGAAACTTTCTGTTACTAAATAAAATGGCATGCAGTGATTAAAAAAATACTCCTAACTATAAATACATATTACAACTCTCTATGATATCTGCTACCAATCAGGAAAACAAACCCAAAACTAAGTCACTGTGGCTGGTAATCTGGAACTGAATTTCAAACTCAGTGAAAATTACAAAGAATGTAGCACAACAGGCAAAAGAGAGACTGAGCATACAGTAGCATATTAAAATAATATTTTTTAAACTCTCATGCAATGAACTGAAAACTAAATGCAATTTTGGTAATTTCATTGCAGAAAGAGAAATAAAGTAGGAGAAGGACTAGCAAAAAAACAATAAAAAGGATTATAAGTATTGTATAGCTTCTGTCTGAGGAGCCATGAAATGCATGACCATTTCCTGCTTGGGAAAAAGAGGATTTAGAATCACATAAAAATCAGCAGTATCATGAAGAGAGAGAACATTTATTCATTGTGCCTCATATTACAGAAACTTGCAGAAGACCAAAGTAGAAACAGAAAGTAGAAATATTAAAACAGAAAGAAGATTTTTTTTTTCTTGCTTAAGCATGTAAATAAATAGAAGTTATATGTTTAGTAAATATAAAAGATATACTGCAAAAAGTTTGTTATTTCTGATGCAAGAAATGCAACATAAGAAGTTAATCAAGCGATGTACCTGAAATCATTCTTCTGACTTGATAAGGATTTCCTCTTTCCTTCGAGGATCAGTTTCATCCTTTAGCAAACTATTTTCTTTACTGCTTTACAGATTCTGACATATGTCATATATGGTCATTATAGTTTACTGCCAGTGAAAATGTGTAATATGTTCAAGGTAAAGAAAGGATGTTAACGTCCTTTCTTTAGAAGACAGCTAACATGTTACAAAAATTGGAATACTCTGCAGCAGTATTATAAAATCTCAATACATTAGACACCACAAAATATAAAGTCAAGTTGGCAAATGGTTCATTCAGAGACATCCAAAGTCTTTCTTGTTTTGTGAAAATATTATTGACTTCTAAGGTATGAGCCCAAAATTTGTCAATGTGCCTAATTTATTGCTAGAAAACATAAATCATGGAATTGCTTTTTTTTCTATTCCTCAAAAAGTAGCTGCATTACCAGTGCTCATCATCATACAAAGAAGAGCTTTTACTTGTAGTCAACGCATGATTACAGTGGATTTTAGTTCGGTTGTATTTGTATTTGGTTCATTTCCAGTGCTGAGCCTCAGATCAGCTGAACCTCTTCCTCAAGGATGACAAAGGGGAAATGACTTGATCCAAACTGATCCACAGTTATCCAGGCTTACTAAAGATCTATGTTATTTACACCCAATTTAAATATCAAATCAAAACCAATTAAACTCCAAATTTAAAATACCTAAGTTTTTGGTTTTGTCCTATTTTGAATACTCGATAAAATACTGAAATACTCTTTTCTCAAGAATTTCTAGTACAATTATAGGATTTGTTATATTTTTGTTAGGTTTTTTTTAGTACATTACTGTGTACATTTAATTAGTACAATTAATACATTAATTACTAAGCATCAAAGTCTTATTAGCTCTTACACAAATCCATTCCCTTCACCACAGCATCATCTCAAAGTGACAACACAGCTATCATATTTATAATTGCCCACTAGAAAGAGAAAAGGTTTTAAACCAAAAATAATTTCTAGCATAGACTTTTCAAGAAGAAAATCAGAGCCATGATACCTAGTGATTCTGATTTGTAAGTCTGCTGGTCTCCAAAATTTAGTAGTGTGAAAATTATGTATATACTGTCTTGATTTCATAATATAAATTGCTTATTTCTTTGGAATAAAGAAAAGTAATCGAAGATGTAAAGGTTTAAAGTCATTTTTTTGCCTAGGAGGTCTTCTATATGGAAAGTTCATCACCCTTCCAATTCTTCCCCAAAATCATTTCAGCTCCCCACTCCCAGAGAAGAGAAAAGATACATAATTGGCAGATTCCTTACACCTCCCTTTACACCATGGCTTAACTGTAAGCATCTTGAAAAGAAGATGCAAAATGAGAAAAGGCCATCCCACAAGATATGGAAACCTAGAAAACTGTGGTTATTATTTTTGGTTCTGAATTAGGGTAATAAGATCAACACCCCTTCTCTCCTCCCCCTCTCCCCGCTTTTCCCCAGAATAGAAGAAATTCCATTTGCTAACAACTCTAGTGAAAAATTTTTTAACTACATGAGGTCCTTTTGAGAACAATATAAATTAACCAGATGTATTCCTGTTGCCTTTTAGATTTAAGGTTCTAATATGGTGCTTCCATTTAAAAAAAAGTTGCTGTTGCTCATTATAGCCATGAGCTATGAAATCTGTGGCACTAAGGACAATGACTTTTGGCAACTAGCCTGCTTACTGAATAGCAGGGGGCATGTTTTCATTCCTGGTGCAGACACGACTGAAAAATATTTTAGACATTATTGTGCCTATACTTTGTATACAAAGAGCTGAAAATCATTTTCTCCCATCGAGAAAGACAAATATGTTAATATTGAGAGTCTACGGAGAACGACTGCTGAGATGACTGTGCTGTTTGATGGGAACGAATCACTAACAGTATCATTTGAAATCCCAATTTATTGCACCTGTAAAAAAGTTCCAAGAGTAAACTGAGAAAATATTTCTGGAATGTAGCTGAATATGTGAAAAGCAAAAATTAATCAAAATGGCTCTTTACCAGGTATCTCTTTGAAACTAGAGAGAGAAATAACATATAATGCACTCTGAGCATTTTAAATGTTTAAATGTGTTGTAAATGCACTGGAGAACCTAATTAAGTCCTCTTTCTGCATTGAAGGGAGTACAAAAATTTAATTTATTCCCTAATAAAATTATTTATCCCCAATAAAATTTATAAATTTATCCCCCAATAAATTTCCCCCCAGAAACTGGGGGGGGAAGTCTGCATTCAAACATAATCCTGAAATTTACTATTTTTCATTAAAATATTCTTGTTTTGGACTTTTGTACAGTGTATGTATCTCACTTCTTTATCTCCTTTCTCTCTGCCTCTAACAGGCATATTGTGAATATGACATAGTCAATAGACCTTCTCCACGGTATTTTCCAGAGTGCTTCAATTCCAAACTCGTCAACTGATGTCCTGATTTTATAATGATACTCTCCTACTCATCATCTGTACCCTGCCTGGAAAGATATGCCCAACCCTGGAAATTATGTTTTTTGAGTATATAAGTACAGAAAAAATAAACCAGATGCGTCCTGAGCTCATGTGGAGGTTTCCCCTTGATTTTAAAACCAATTCAAGTCTATTTCCTTTACCAGCTACCAATTCTAACACAACACACAAAAGCTTTTTTAAAAATCTTTAGCTGTATATCCAATTATGCTGACAGTGACTCAACACTTGTAAGTTGCCAAGAAGGCACTGTCATCTGCACGTAGGTATTCAATGGAACTAAGTGTAAAATTGTCTCTGAACCTGGAATCCTCAAAGTCCAGCCTCTGCAGTGGAGCGTAAAACTCTTAGAGATCATCCTTTCAGCAAAAACTTCTTATTTTGGTGCATTAATATTAAAAGCTGCCACCTCTCTGATAAAACAGTGTTACCTGAAGATATACAATTCAAGAAAAATGAAAAGGGATACCTCCATTTAGTGGACAAAAAAAAAAAGAATTTAAAAGTACAACTTCCAGTGCATTGAGCTTCTCGGAACTACCCAGAAGTGGACAGTTAAGTGCTCTAGACTGAACCAGTGAACTCAATGCAAGTCTTCCTTGCCCATTACATGTCTGTATCTTGCATGAAAAAATTCATAAGGAGATTAAAAGAAGTTCATATTTTGTGACAGTCTTAGCAAAGATGTTAATAATACAATATTAAAGTTCTCGAATGCTCTTTAATAAGGTGCAGCTGTATAGCTGTAATAATGCAAACCCAACTGCTTTGGTTAGCTACATTTCTCACTGGTTCCTCTTGCCTCTTCCATTTTCCCTTAGCTCCCTTAGCAGAACAACACTTTGCAAATATCCTCCATATTACTTCAGATTTTCCTCACTTTTCAATCTAATGAAGTTGTCTATTTGAGACTCAACACTGCCTCCCTCTTATCCAAAGTAAAATTTTGGATCATAAGGTGAACTTCCACAAGTGACATGATGTTCAACTTGGAACATTTATTTGTTCTAGCATTGAAGAGTATTTGTCATGCTTGATTCCTTGTGTGAAACTCTCATCAATAAGATGTACTTATTCTGAAAACTCTAGAACCGATAAAGAATGAGCTAGAGGGTGGGAGTACCACCAGTAGAGATTCAGAAGTGACAGAATTGTTTACAAAATTTCCTAAAGTTCAAGGACATTTCATCTAAATCTACTAGATTTTGACACAAGGTACATTGGAATAACTAATAGGAAATATCACAAACCAGCATAAGAAAAAGACTGTATGAGAATGAGGGGTAGAAGTAAAGAATACATCATATGAGTAAAACTGGTTTTAATGCAGATACATACAGCCTGAGGCAAACCTCTGTATTTGTGTTCAGTAACTGATGTACAATACACCAGAGATAAGACTCCAGGCATTTCTCATTTCAACATAAGTGATTTTCTTCATTAAAGAGAAACAAGCAATTATGGTAATAGTGGATTTGAAATTCTCTACCAACAGGCTGTTATTAAATAAGTAGTACCTCAAATCATCAACAAATAATAATGGTGAAATATGATAAAAATATTTAAATTCAATATTGGTAATTATTACAATAAAATAATATTTACATATATATAGGATTTGTATGCGAAAATTCTGTGTATTTTTGATTTGGGGTAAAATATATATATACATGTATGAATATGTACACATGTACATATACATGTATATATACACATGTATTAAAAACATACCTGTGTATACAGCCAGTCTTAAAGTCCTCACTATGTATTAACACTGATCATGATCTTTGAAGATATTTAAAACCCAAGCGGACAAGGCCCTGAGCAACTTGCCCTAGTTGACCCCACTTTGAGTGACATGCTGGATCAGAGACGTCCAGAGGCTCTCTCCTATTAGGAAGGAAACCAAGACCTAGCCCTTCTGGATATGCTACTTCAATTACTCTGGCCCCTCTGTTACTCTGTTTTTGGTTTTTTGCTTTTCTTTTTCTAAAAAGAACAGAACATCAAAATAAAAAAACATATTTTAATTTTTTTCTCCAGACAAACAAACAACAGAAAATGGAACCATACTCTAAAATATGTCATTTTTGAGAAAAGAGAAAAGTTCCCTTCCTCCTTCTGCTACTGCCCTCTTCAGGGATGCTTTATAACAAGGAGGATACATTTCAGCAACAAAATTCATGTTAAGAACAACAGAAAATTATCCTAAAAAATGCAGCTTAATGCCTTTGATAATTAAAAAAAAAGATAATTAACTTTTGAGACTTGTGCAAAAGCCAATCCTTTGATTGTTCCACCACCTAAAGAATAATTTAAAAATTGATTTTAAGCTCATCAATTGAACAGAATTACTATAAACTTTACCTATTTAAAAACTGGCCACTCAAGCTGTTATCTTTGGGTTTAATTTTCTTTTAGGAGGGATTGCTTCGTGTTATGGATAACTTTATGAATTAGGCCTAACTGTACAAACTTTTTTTTCCAGTATTTTAATTACGGAATTTAACAAAAAGCTCAACGGGTACAAGGTTTAAAAGAAAGTAAGTTTGCAGGCACATAAATTTATGGTAAAGGAAGTCTATTTAAATAATTTCTATTATATGAATTTAACCACTTGCATTAATTATTATTCTCAAGGCTGCAGAAATAAATTCTTAACTTCCTTTACAGGAGTCATTTGATATAACTACTTGGGCTATTTTCTTGTTTCAAACTAAGGACATTAACATTTTTGAAGGAACAGAGCAAGGTCAAAAAACTCTAGATACTCATTTTCCATTCTCATTATTGCTATGTATCTATAAAATAATTTTTAGAGGTTTTCTTAGACAGTAGGTTTTCTGTGAATTTTTTTTCTTGATCAACCATATCTTAAAAAAACAAAATAAGGTTAGTATAATGGAGAAGTTAGACTAAGTAGAACCAGAAGCTGAACAATGATTTGTCTTCAGGACTTTTATTTAAACCTTCTAAATAAAAAAGGCAGGCAACTATCTGTGTTACATTTTCTTATAGTCTACAAGAAACTTCAGAGTTAAATGAGAAAATACTTTCTGAGTTTTATTTTGTTGTCCACCCTGTAGTTCAACTGCCTCAGGTGTCAAGTATTTTCATCTGCAAGTGAGGTCAGATGAGGTCATTACATGCTTTAAAACCCAGAAGAGCTGCAGAAGACGACTGCTTGATATGGAATATTTTCTTCTGTTTAACTAAAGTATTCACTAATACTAAATACGTGCACATATATATGCAGAAGTAAGTATGGGAACACTGTGCAGTGAAAGGCACTAAGGCTAAATCCTTTGAGACATCAACGTTCCAGCACAAATTTCATGCAAGTGACAAAGAGACTCAGCCATTCAGATTCCTCTCAACTTCTTAGTCCCACTACCTACATATATCACAGTTCTCCCAGACCAGGACACCTACCTGGAGAAGACTTGTCCATAAGCAAATGAGCGATTGTGATTTTAAAATGCATCTCAGAATATAATCAGGAAAAATTTGCTGCCTACTGGTTGTTCCTTGCCCCCTTCAGATGCATGCCCTTCACAATCCAGAGCCACTTCTGACCACTAGGAACAACTTTCTTCTACCCAAATGGCAGTAAAGTGTACAATTCTCAATCTATTGCAGAGCAGATACTTGACTCCATTATGGAGTATTTATTGGTCTTCATGCCCTTCCACAACACAAAGTCATTTCATTACTCACCAATCATTTTGAAAAATATTCAGTAAAAGCACAGTTGAAAAATTCTTGAAATACATGAACAGACGACTCCTCTTTAGTTACCAATCTGGCCAGTAACTATATGGAACCTTAATGATGCACGTAAGAAAGAATCTTTCAGATTTCTTATTAGCAACAACTGTCTTTTTAGATTTTCAGGAAGACAAAGAATGCTATGTAGATTGCCATGAGAAATGCTTCTGATATCCATGACAATTTAATAATTAAATCACAACTTTACATAAAATATTCATCCATTCACATATCAGTCAAGGATAACGTATTGAATTTCTCCCTTAAAAGCAAATTCTTGTTATTTTTACTAGTTAAAAGTTTACTAGGTTAAAAAAAAGACTGAGTAAATCCATACTTCCTCCTGAAAATTATAGTTAGCTGACATTTACTAAGTCTTGCTTTTCCTCTTCTAAATGCTAGCACAGCACACAGCAAACTGTGTATCTAATCATAAGCTACTAAAAATAACCTAATTTAGCTAAAGCCAACAAATAAACCTTGGAATTTCAGATTTAGAGTGTACACATTTAAAACTATATTGTCACTTATACTACAAATTTCATCTATGACTGAGAAAAGGCTAGAGAACAAGCCCAGCAGAGGTATAACTGATATATCTACATAAAGCACTCATCATCATCATTACTGCTGGAGGGGAGGGAAGGGAAGGTGGGGGGAGAGAAAAAAACATAGCCCTAAATGCCCTCCGTGTTGCTAAATGTGGTGAAAAAAGAAATCGTTCACACCTCTAGCTTTCCTATTTAATGTCCACTAAAAAATATGCAAACAAGACCATACAGCTCTATTTATATAAGAAAGCAAATAAGGACCAGCATATCAAACATATTTTTAAAAGACGAAGAAAAATGTACATGAAGATATTTTTATAGATCTATTTTTATAGATATTTTGATAAACAGAATTGCCACAGTCTACAACTAAATGTATATTTTTAAAATTACAGATTTTTTTACCTCCAGTTCTAGTGCTGAGATCCTGAACGCAGAACACTCCGCTGCTTGTTTCTTTTCTGATTTTTCTTTTATTTCCTTCTTATTTTTTAAATTTTTGGATAGTTTAAAGTATAGAAAGATTCCAAGACAGCCTTACCTAGATGAAGAGAATCAGGAATTTGGACATGACCTTCCCAAAATATTTGGTCAATGAAACGAGAAAAAAAAAACCCCAACAACAAAATGAAGGAGCAAACAAACAAACAAAAGAGCCCGGTCTCAGCTAGCTCCTGCTAGCATAAAAGTTCAGATTTCGTTACTGAGATCATTGCTCTATTCTAAGCAGTTTTGCTCAATGTGTGATTCTAACAAAAACTCCCTCTGCAGCTGGAGGGAGCCTTAGCTAAGCACGAGCCTGTCAAGCTTTTCCCAGTGACTTCTGTCTACTAAATTCAGACTGATGTTTTGTGAAAGGGGCCTCAACAACCAGGCCCAGATTGCCTGAAAAGTATTTCCTGCCTTTGAGAGAGGGAGGGAGAGGGAGAGACAGCGAGCCTGCCTGCCTGCGCCAAGGAAAGAGCACACAGCGATGGGGGAAAAGGAAAAAGACAAGACCGAGTGTTTCAAGACATTTAGCTTAATAAACTGATGAGCTATTTCTGCATAACACGAAGATCTGTACTACAGCTACATAAAATAAAAATGCTTTCAAACCCCTCCCTCCTAGTTTGTTTTTCCTTTAAAAAAAATACTTTATGCATCTCTAATGTTCACGCAAAGGTAACAGTTATCCAGGAGAACATTTCTGAAACACCTGGTCTGGCACCAGGTAGAAACAAGCAGAAAGCAACATGGTCTAAACCCAATTAAAACATTGCATGAACAAAGGATCTAGTGCTATTCTGTAGAGCAAATATACAGAGATACCATTTTAACACGTACGCTAAAACTGTATTTCTACTCAAGAGAATAAGCTGGATCTGAGAAAATGAATGCTACAGTTTAAACACAGTCATATCACAGGCAGTGGTACATGTTGCTTTACCTCTTCTGAGAATCCTCAAGAGTCACACAAATCCAGCTCTGCAAAAGCAAAAGGACAGACTCCATCTTGATCATATTAGTATTTTGCTGACATAAAACACTTGTAACTACTTCGTTCCAGTCTGACAGGGTGCCTGAATCATGTCTCCAGAGTAACCCACAGCATCGACATCCTTTGCTCTACACAAATTTAGTGAATATCATCTGTTTATCTTTTCTGCTTTCTTCTGCCTCCTCTGAATGACTTCCTCTTAGCTGTTCCAGCCTGAGAACTTGGATTACCATTTGGTTTTGATTAAAACCAGACAGACAGCTCCAAAGAAGTTTGAGTGTAAGCTAATGGAAATGACGAGTATGGTTTTAATTAGTGTATTTATTAGTAATAAATATTAGCTATTCATATAACAAAATCTACTAATAAACACATGCAAAATTCCATGTTTGGCCACTGGTCTCATATTTAGGTGAAATAACTTATTCAATATTTATTTTATTTAGGTCAGTGTTACTCATATTAGCAATCAACATGTAAAAATTTATTTATTTATTTATTTATTTACTTTACACTTTCTTTCAAGACAGAAAAAAGTGCTGTTGCTAAGTTTATTCATCTTGCCAGGTGGGTCAGTCATACATCATTTACCCTCTGATGACCCCTGCGGCTGGTGTAAACCCTCTTTATTAATTATTGGTCTGAGCAAATGCTTTTACAGTTACTGATCAGGTTATTGATTGGACACTTTGGCTGGTTTTCACAGGGAGCTATAAAGATGCAGAGGTAAGACACTGCAGACATTATTATACACAAAATACTGAGTGGACATTTAGTGACCAGAAAATCTCTGTTCAGCAGCTCTGCCACAACTGGGACAGGATACGTATTCTGAAAGCTGATAGGAAAACTTCATAATTACTAACTGCTGATGCACGAGTTTCTACCAGCCCCCAACAACAGCTTATAACTGTTTATAAAATGCCTTCATTAGCTCAACTGAGTCTTCTCAAGGGCATTTCTTAAGTCAAAGAAAAGCCAGCCCTGTAGGGCTGTCTCCAGCTCCCACTAATATGGTCATATCTGGAGCTAATTTGTCAAGCTTTAGTTCCTCAGCATGTGGAACTTTGTGCTAGAATCTGCTAAATTTACCAAATGTGGTCTTCATTGTCATACATGTAATTTTATATATGCACTTTTCAGCCTTAAAATTACAGTATTAACTTTAAAAGTTAGTTACAAAATCATGCAGGCTCAAATGGAAGTGGGTTTGAAATTTTTCCCAGTAGCTTTCATGTGCATGTATAGTGGAGGTAGACAACCTTAAGTGGAATGACTTACCAGCCTAACCTCTGCATCTTCAAAGACAGAGGTCTTTGAAGCCCATAAAAGGAAACAGCACATGTGCTGGTAAACTCTGAACAGCCAGAAGTACAGCCTCAGAGGTAAAGATCTTTTCAAAATTATTTTTAACTGTATTTGGCTACTCTCAGTACTGAATCTGTAACTTTTACTCTTACTATTTCCCTGAAAGATTTCAGTTCGGAATTCAGTGAATAAATTACAATCTGCGAAGGGACACATTTTATTTGCAATTATGCAATTGCACAAATTGCAAAATTTTAAAATTTATTTTCATGGGAATCAAAACAAAAAGCCTTTAGTTTCTCTACAGTTAAAATTTACTAAAACTCTTTGGTTTTATAATACCAAAAAAAGTGATGAAAAATAGAAACATACTGTTCCAAAAAAGGAAACAAATATTTCAAGACAAAATTTTAATTATTTTTTTTTTAAATAACTATTTTTAGTCAGCTGAACTTCACTTAATGTTCCATCAAGGAGCTATGATTTTAATAAAATAAGGTGTTTTTTTTTTTGCAGAAGTAAGTCACAGGAACAAAAGAGATTAAAAAATTTATAAGTGGGGATATATTTAAAAGGTATGACATTATTAGAACATCTTCTGCTCTGTGAAACAGTTTCAAAAAGACAACTTACTTTCAAATATTCTAGCACTTGATGAATTGCTAAAAAAGAGAACAGAACATTGTAGACAATGTCTGTCCATTTCCTCTCTAAGAAAACTGAGGACAGACTGTNATCTTTTCTTGCTATCACACCTGCAGAAATGAGGGGAATAACCAGAATTTGGATACTCATTCTAAGCTGCTTTAATAAAACTTTATAATGATAAAATATAAAGAACATGTGGAATCAGAACATGTAAGTCTGAAAATATTGATAATTCTGTTTGGTCTTGAACAATAAATAGAACCAAAAAAGTTAAATAGAGGAATAGAGTAGTAATGAGAAACAAGGTAATTCACTAATGAGACCAGTTAATAGCACTGCTGGACTCTGTATATGGTGATAAAATGCACTTCCATTGTGATCAGACTGACTACACTGAAATGTCAGAATTTATCTCCTTGCTCTTTCTAAGCTTAAATCAAACACAAAGGTGGTATTTTTTTCTTAGTACCTCTGTAACTCAGAAAACCATATGTCTCAAAGCTAGGTGGTATAAATCAGGTATTCAAACAACTCTAATTTTTGTTTAGGTAGTGTTAGTTGAAGAATATTCTATTCTATTCTATTCTATTCTATTCTAGTCTAGTCTAGTCTAGTCTAGTCTAGTCTAGTCTATTCTTATCATGATTATATTTTTTTCTAAAATAATTATAAAATGAGAACAATGTAGAAAAAATCATATATATAAAATATTATTTATCCAAAAATGTAAAATATTTTTTCATCCTAGTAGAAGCTGATATTTTTTCCCTATTATGGAAAGATAAACTAATAATATGCTATTTACATGATCCTATATAAAAAGAACTATCAAAACAATTAAAAAACTGAGAAGAATTCAGACTAGTCAAGCAATTTCTGTTGTAACAGTACACAGACATTAGTATAATGAGGATGTGGATATTTTCAGTCACTCTTTATTTGTCTGAAGATGTGACAGGCTTTTCTAGACCTAGAACTACACATGGTAGTAGGCTCTTCCTAGTTTAGTTCTTGCTCAGTCAAATCCCTACATAAATCAATAAGAATCCCACAGTCTTACAGGAAATTATTAACACAATATAGATATGGTTTATTGCATGAAAAATGCAAACTTCTTCTGTGAAACAGTATCATCAGGGTTTTTGGACTGACCTAATCTCTTTGCATGCTTAAAAAGTAACTTTGCTGGGAAAGCAATGTCTTAAAAAAATAAAAGAAGATCACCTGAATTCTTATTTGACTTAAGCAATGCATGAAAGTTTTTGCTCCCATCTTTCTTTTTTTCCTGAAGGGTATATTTAAACTTGATTTATTTCCCCTAATGACTGAAGAATAGAAAAACAAACCCTTATTTTGTTTAAATATCCTTGGAACTGCTAAAAGTACTTAAGACAGAGGCAAACAGCTCTCTTTTAAAAAATATTTTCAAAGTAGCAATATTTCCTTTTTTTTTTTTACAGTGGAATTAGCTGATTTTATGAAGTGTTCCATACTTTCACATTTCATAAGGATCAAATACACTGTTTTGTTCATACCAAGACATTTTATGAAGAAGTTTTGGATTTGACAAAATCATATCATTTTTTTATATGACAAAATCATATAAAAAACAAAGAGGAGCAATTGAAAGAAAGGAAAGATAAACATTCATCAAGCACACACAGACTGGTATAACAGAGTGGCTGGGGGCCAAGCATGAGAGAAACACAGATTTCATGTACTAGTTCTGTTCAGGAGCATTGCTAGGTCCCAGTGTACTGGATTGCAGGATAAATGTGCTGCATGAAGAAGTCTGAAAAAGGCTCTTTACAAATTTACAAACGGTCATTTCAGCAAAATTAAATTTGTTTAAATATGTTAAGGCTACATCCAGATGCAAAATTCTTCACTGCCAAGACTTTATGAACAGGATATAATTTGAACTGCTTGAGAAACAGCCTCATCAAAATCACTAGGAGGAACAATAATATTTATGTGTGTCACTGTGAGAAACAATGTTGGGGTTTGTTGAAAACATACCAAATAAAACCATTTCTAAATAAACAGTTCATTTGGAATTTGCTAATTACATTTCTGCAATTTGGAATATTGAATTCTAATCGTCAAAGAACTTTAGCTTCTCAATAATTTAGATAGAAACATTTAGATTGCTGTTTAAACGCTCTTAGTCTTGCGTGTGTTTCTATACCTTCCTGCTCTAGTGATGTGTTAGTGAAGATTATGAGTAAGGCACCAAAAGACAAAAAGGTCATTTTGGTTTTTATTCAAAGATTCTAATTTTTCTACATAAGATCAACCTTCAAATTCCAGGTTGCTGATGAGGAAGGCACAAGCACCACAATAATACATCAAATGAGGATTAACATTGATTAAAAGAATGCAATGACTTCCAAAATGAGTAAATGATAATACTCACGCAGATTATCTATTTTTAAAACTGTTTGTTCTATTTCCTGTTTAGGGCCTTTTGATCATTCACATTCAGGTTTGAATCATCAAAAGAAGGATTTTGTTTATATTATATTAAGCTATTTTAGGTGTGTTTGTCAGAGTTGCTTACATTTTCCCTGACATGGATTGTTAGCCATTCATCCAAACAAATCTTCGCAAGTTTCGAATACTGGTAGAAATTTTTGTGTTGGTATTTAAAAAAACTTTGCTTCATTAATATTCATATGAAATCCTTTCAGACCTCTCCATTTTACTAGGGGGAAGCATTTTATAAATGTCAAAGACGGAAGCAAGTAAATGTTCTAAGGGCAATGAAACTTTCCTCAAATTAGGTCTCAAAAGTACCTGTTAGTGGACATGCTGCTTGGTGAACACACCTTTTCTTGTATTAGCAAATTAATGACAAAACCTGTAAAAGTACAATTGTCGCAGTCCCCATGGAAATAAAACCTGTCACAATCTACAATTTCATATTTTTAGATAACTAACACTAAAGTTCAGCAAGACATTGCAAACGTATTTGGTTGACAGTGTTACACAATCATGTAAACTAAAGCTAAAGTGTGGATTCAAGAGCTAATCAAAGAAGTAGTAGTTCTAGGCTTATTGAAATATGCTATTCAGATATTGGCCTTGCTTCTACCTTTTCGTAATCAATCAGTATATCTGTCATAACTTGGCAAGAAACTCAGAAAGCTATGTATTGCTGAACTATATTTTACATTTCCTGTTGTGAAGACTGTATCTTCTATTTTGGGGATGTCTTTCAAGCAATTATTAATTTTTAAATCAAGCCCCTGTAAAGACAATTTTTTCTTTTAAAGACCACAAATTTCAAGCAAAAGCATGAAGATGCAAGTAACTGCCCGTTTTCAAGTACTCTACAAAATATTGTGGTTACAAGATTAATTACAAACGATCTCATGGGTGCAGGTGGTACATTTTATTTCCATAGAGTTGACAGGCACTGATAAAGCAGAATACATGCTTACATATGGTAAATATTAAGGATAGTGCCATTAAATATTGAGTATGAGTAGACAACATGCAGTAAGGTTCTTCAACATTCTTGAGCTCTCAGTGTAGACAATTCTTTCCTCAAATCCCATTTACATGAATGTTCTTGGAAGGACATTGAAGTACATTTACTTGAAAAGTCATGTTTTGTTGCTGTTACTGTTCTCGTGATAGGATCAAAGTAGCTGCACTAAACTCAGGGGAGCTACTTTAATTTAAAGCAGTTGAGGATGTAGTCCATTTGTTCCAAACTTGTGCAAGCTATTTGGATTCATCTTTCCTAATTGCTTTCAGACCTGTGCAATGTCAGTCTCTCAGTGGCTGTGTCTCCTCAGCATAACCTACATGAGACCTTTTAGCTCTAGAATCTTAAAATCATTAAGGCTGGAAAAGACCTCTACTATCATCAGTTCCTACCATTAACCCAGCACCACCATGTTCACTAATAAACCATATCCCCAAGTGCCACATCCTTGTGCCTTTTGGACACTTCCAGGGATGGTGACGCCACAACTTTCCTGAGTAGGCAGTTCCAGTGCTTGACAACCCTTTGTGAAGAAAAGTGAAGAAATTTTCCCTAATATCCAATTTAAACCTCCCCTGGAGTAACTTGAGGCCATTTCTTCTCTCCCTCTACTGATATTGGTTTTGTTGTCTCTGTATTTATATTTACTGTTAATTATTTTATATTTGTCCACCTATCTAAAACAGAATCTAACAACATAAAAGCTGTTGATCCACTTCCTAAACCTTCATCTGGTTGAATGCATAAGAGCATTCAATAACATCCAGGAGCTTATCACTCTTTCTCATTGTAATAACATTAACTTATATGTAAAACATATTTGCAGTTGGTGAAGGGAGAAACACAGTCCTCTGCTCAACTTCCGGGAGTGCTTGCAGTAAGAAACTATGGCAGGGGACTTCTTTCAGGAATTAATCTAAAAAAATTAACCTGAGTACCAAAAGAATTTAACAAGTACAGGAAATGCTCACTGGAAACCATTTGGTCAAATCCAATTCAGACAGGTATATTTCAACAGTTCTATTCAGTTCTAGGAGAGAAAAATCTACATTAGTAAAATTATCACCATAGCTGTGTCTAAAGGGAATGGATAAGAAAACTGAACTTTTCATCAGTCTGTAGATTATTTGCAGAAGAATGGATTATGAACACAAAAGTAAAACCACTGCATATTCGATTGTTGTTGGTTTTGTTTTTCTTATTCCATATAAAAACATCAAATTCTTATGCTGCTATTGTTTGTATTATTGCCTTCTGATGATGTTAGCCATATTTTATGCAAAGTTTTCTATATGCATTATAATGCTATTAAAACCACAAAGTATTTCCAGAAAGAATTAGGAATTTATGGATCATCACCTTTCTATATAACTGCATCCCTGAACCTCATCCTTGTCAATGAGTCATTGCTGAAAATACAAACATTTTTCTAGATGTTTCCAGCTTCAAATGTGACAGTGAATGAAATATCAAATACTGAGACACAAGGTTATAATTGTAATGCATAACAAAGGCCATTTCTAGAATACTCAGTCACTGCATGCTCATTTATGAGAAAATTATTTGTAAACCTTTATAGAATATTTAAATGAACATTAAATACACATTTAACAATGAAAAAAAATCTTGTGATCATTATTAGCAAGCAACTATGGTAAACTAGTCATTATAGTCCATGACCAATTTTTATCAGAGCTTAAAATCAGAAAATTGAAAAAGTGATAAACAATTGGATTAAATTTTATCTGTGAAGTTCCCTGCTTGTAATGAGCCATCTACAGTACGGTTGTAATAGAGAACATTATTCAGTCCTATATATGTCTGGGGAAATGTACATTGTACTTGAATATCAAGGAAGTACTTTTCACTCATGAAAGTTGTGCCAAATATTCCATAAAAAGAACCCCAAAACAGTGTTGTAGTAATTTATCTGTGGCTTCAGTAAAGTTAATCTACTTTCCAGATTAGTGCTCAATCCACTGAAGCTCATGATTTTAATATGCACTTCTAGCCGAATATGGGGTGCTATTGTCAGTTTTCATCCTATACAGCATCAAATAACTAGGCCATTTTTTCTGATTGGATATTCACACGCTGTTTAACATTTCTACAGATCCTATGAAGTTTGTGCCAAATCTGCCTTTAATTTTCTCTTTTGCAAAATACCCTAAAAATTTACCCTTTCAGTATCACATTTCATTCCATTAGAACCTGTTTCATCCTGAGAGTCAATAAGAAAATACTTATAGTGGTGATGTGTTTGTTCTCAAAACAAACCAAGAAAGGCTGTTTGTCTGTTTCCTGAGAAAATATAATTATCACTGTTTTCTTGTAGAAACCAGCAATTACTCAAAATAAATTCAGACTTGCCAAACAATAGGGAATTACTGGCTTTCTTCAGAGAGATTCTTTCCTGGTGTCATTTTTTTAGTGTCTTTAACCTTAGCTGGACTGACTTCAAGCAGGTTGCATAATCCCTAGAAGAAATGCATTATTTTATAAGTGGTCATTTACGTGACAATGTAAATCATCATATATGTTGACTGAACAATCTGTACAAAATGTAAGACTCATTCAGGACAAAATTGTAAGTTTTGAATATAGAGAGAACTGCATATATGCATTCAGTGAGAGATCCAGGCTTCTGAAAGGATAAACTTACATTCCAGAAATACATTTAATTTGAGCCAAATATATTTATAGCTTTGAATGCTGTTCTTATGGAATCACATTTATGAGTTGCTGCCTCAAACACGGAGATTTCTTTGTATTTTAGAGAAAGACCAGGAGAAAAAAAAGAAATATATTTTTTTGACAGAGAAAAATCGTTCTATAAATTTGCATTTATAAATTGCGGGAATCTTTTGGCAAAAGGGGCATTTCCTACCTAAATGGAAAGGTAGGAAATTTAGGTAGGAAATAAAAAATAAAAACAAGCTTATAATTTCAGAGTACAACTAATATTGGTACAAAAATAACTACAAATTACATTTCCTATAGGATAATCACATATTTGTAGCAGCCAGATATACTTGGATACTGAAGCATGTACCAAATACTAAATTTATAAGTGGCAATTGATAAATCCTAATTAGAAAAAGAAAGAAAGTCTAAGCTAGCATTTTTCTTTCCATTCAAAAGAACAGTACAAAGTAGATGGATTTTCAGAACAATTATTTACCTAAGGTGCTACACTTAGGATTTATAAAGAAAGTTGTGTCTCTACAAACATATGAGTTTTCTTTGACAAAAAGGTAGTCATTCTCATTTCTGTGAACTACAAGTTCAAATCAGTATTTTATTTTTCTAGTATCATGTGCACAATCTAACTGTTTATGCCAACAAAAGTATCTCTGAAAAGAGCTAAGGTGCCACACTTCCCTTACAGACAGGTATTTCATAAGTATGCTTTCTCAACTTCCTTGGTTTTATGAAACATATTATTCATTAAAGAAAGGCAGCAGCTCCTCAGCAAAACACCACAATATGAAAATCTCTGTTATATCACTGTTACTGAAATTTAATATGAGTTTGCTATAAGAAAACTGAAGTCTGTGAATGACTATACATGTCATCAGGATTTTACACAACCAGAAATTGTGATCTGTTTCTAGAGGTTTTGTAACTAGCCATATAGGCTCTAAAACTGTTAAGAATGGAAAGGTTCCACATCCATCCAATTTCAAAAACTTTCAAACACAGATATAGAATGTGCTGCTCCTTAATCCTGGAGGAGAAAATATTTGTATAAAATGCTTTTTAGATATTTTAGCTAAAAATGGAAGTTTATCAGAAAAATAGAAAACTAGTAACATGACAGAAACCAACACAGATGCATGGCTAACATGCAAATATTCACAGAATGATGCAATTAGATATAAGGTTATTAGCTATTTCAATTAAGAACAAAAAGATCTACTAATTAAAGAAATAATTCCTAAATTACCAATTGAGAAATAATGGCTATAAATAATTCAGTTTTTACTTGAAAAGAGTGAGAGTAAAAATTTGGTTTTAGAAATAGTTTTAACATGAAACTCTGGTAAACATGCAAATATAGACATTTCAGATGGCACATACAGTAGTCCCAGAAATGCCATTTATTTCCCCTATTGATAACACTTATATTTGTTTTATAAATATCCTTGCAGTATTCAAATAATTACTATTATTTTCCAAAAAAAGAATCTTCAAATCAACACCAATATAAATCAGCACAGATTTGGTTCCAAGACTTGCTTTTAGTTATAGACTAGAGAGTCGCAACTGTGTATAAATTTCTGTTAGTACCATGCTTAGTGTTGAGATTATAACAATTACAAAGGATGGAAAAAGACTGACATGCTTCAAGATATTGGTTAAATTCAGATAAGAAATGAGATCTGGGATATATCTGATGAGAAATATTTATGGAAAACCTAAGTGTGGTGTAGATCATAGAATCACAGAAAGGTTTAGGAAGGGACATTAAAGACTGTCTAGTTCCACTCCCCGTCTTCCATGGGCAGGGATGCCATTCACTAGATTAGATTTGTCAGGACCCCATCCAACCTGGCCTTGAACACTTCCAGGATTTGGGCATAATTTTTATTAGAAATTCTATGGGTGCAGATAGTAACCATAAAGATAAATGAGATTGTGGGAGACAACCTGACAGTATAACACTTTACTAAGATTACAGTACAATATTCATAATTTTTTACTACTATTAATATTAGTAACATGTTACTATTATATTTTACTAATACACTAAAATATTACTAACATTTTTTAACATTACAGATGTTAAAACCCTCCAGGGTGCAAAGATAGCCATTTAAAAAGAATTTAAATGTTCATACTAACAGTAAATATAAAATTGCATGTTGCTTTTCAATCTTACTGTATTTTATTCAGAATTCTGATGAATTAAGGAAGGTCCCAATTTGTGGTTCACATTATCTCAGCACACTGAAGACAACTTTTCCTCCATTTGTAGTTAGATTTATCAATGGCTATTAAACAAAGATACAAATGCTGGCTTGAATTTCTGAACTAAACTGAAGACTTTTGAGGAAAGCAGAGGACTGAGAAGAACTACAAAGGAAATTCTCCTGTTCTTATAATCTTTTATAACTTGCCACTACTAGGAAACTGCTCCTGGTCACTGTGAGACACAGAATTTTGGGTCTGACCTTGTCTTGCTGTACAGTACCATCATTCTTATGTTACGTTTTCTTATTACTCTCCTTATACAGAGTATCCAACTACAAATTTAAGAAAGTTGAACATTTCTGACAACCTTATTCCTGTTTTTATTTCTCTCTTGAGGAGAGAGAAGTAAAAGCTGAAACTTACAACACTTGTTTTTATTTTAGGTGTGTCTATTTTGTCTACATACAAACTTATTCAAAATTGAGGATGTTTATCTTTTTTATGAACAACCCTGTTTACCTAATTAAATTTTCTGAAAACTTGAATACAGCAAGGCTTGGATCTGCTGGAACTAGAAGAGATTAGCTTCTTTATTTTATCAGGCAAACGTGTACACAGTGTAATGAGCTGTGGATAAGGTTGCAGCGGCAGGAATGTGTTTGGTCACTCCATCATCTGGGCTGGTGTTGAGAAGTCTGCCTCTTGCTCTGTCCCAAATGAGATGTCTTAACTCTCTGCAGATGCATGCTGAAGTCAACCCCTCCTGCCTCTTCCTGTAGGGGGAATAAAATTATTCATCCCCTCCAGGGAATTCATTAGACTTTCAAGAGGAAGACTTCCTCCAGTATCTTCTTCTGTGTGAAGGGCAGCATCTGATTCACAGAACACAGAACTAGATGATGCTGGGAAAAAAATATCTGGCTTTTTTTCCTTCTCCCTCTTTTTCCCCTAATGCCAGTAAGTATTTAAAATTCCAGTGGTAATTAGAAGGATGCTGTGATGAAAATAAGGAGGCCATCCACAGCTGCAGTAGGTTTTTCAAAGGTGGTTTCTATCCAGGAATGGAATAGGACTGTACAGGAACAGTGCAATAATTTAATTTTGTTAGAGAATCAGGGCATATGCTCATTTCTTTTAGAAATATGAGCAAAGACATATCTGCAACATGAACAGCAATTGGGTTGGGAGATCAAACCCATACATTACGTACCAGTGCAACCACAGTGTATACATTTCAGCTTATGCTGAGCTATGTATTTTTTTTTTTTATCTAGTAAACCCCAACAAAACACAAACCCCTCAACATTTAGATTAAAACCAGAGGATTTGGTGGTTTCCACATTAACTCCCCCCCCGAACCCATAAGGAAAATAAAATGCAAGTAATGTCTCCATGAGATGAAATGAAATATCTCATGCAACTGCTGATGACTAAGAGTTAAATTTATCATTTCTGCATAGCATTTAGCTAGTTCACTATTTTCACACTCCATGAACAGCGGGGATAAATAAATCTGATTTCTTATGGTATTGTCTCTTACACTTAGTTTCCATGCCTAAAAGTATTTGAGCTTTCACAGAATACTCACTCTCAGTAGCTTTCACTCTCCTTCAACTCTCCAAGATCAGTATTCCTAAATTGACAGCAACAAGCCAATAGGTTCAAAAGTTAAAGACAAGACAGATGCATGCAACTCTGAGCATATCTCACTAATCTGAGAAACTGATCCCTTAAAAAGAAAGGAGTTTGAAGAAAGAGCTGGGCCAAAAAAATTTGGTTTTGAAAAACAAAGAAGATTAAGCAACTAAAATGCATAGAGACTGTTAGGAAAACAAACAAACAAACAAACAAACAAAAAACCCAAAACCAAAACCAAAAAAAGAACTGAAAAGAAATGAAAACCCCCACACTTTTCATCCACACTTTTCTAAAATGGAAATGCAAGTTGTTTCACTCAAATGACTTTACTTTTAAAACTTGTCTTTAACAGCTAATACCATGAAAAACTAGAGATACATGCTTTGATTTTGCTAATATAAAATTTTATGTCCTGACAAGTCTTTTTCCATTTTTTCAGAAATGCCAGTGAGCCAAGACTATCAGCTTCACAGAGCCTTTCATGCAGCATTTCCTGTACCAGTGTCTACATCATCTTCTGGTTTACTTAGTCAGGTCTTAGACAACAGGGCTTATGTCTACATTGGTAAGTAATGTCAACCAAGGAAAGCAAACCTGTAGAAGAAAACAGCTAGGGAAGTGAGATCCACATATATGGATTTCAGAGCCTTTGTTTCTTCGAGCTAGTTGTGTGCCCTAGGCTGGATGTATTAGATGTGCTCCACGTGATGCAGTTTAGTTTCATTCACATGCTCCTTGAGCCTGCTCTGTAGCAATGCAATGCAAAACATAGTAAATTGGAATGACTAGGACATTTGCCTCAAAATAGGCTCTGGATTTGCATTAACCTACTAATAAAGATGTGTTGGGAATCTGGAAAAAGAAGAAACCTCAGTACTGCAGTTTCTGAAACAGCCTGTCTCAAGGGAAGTTTCAGTTGGTTGGTTTGTTTTGTCAGGGGTAGGTGGGAGCTTAGCATTTATTGATCTTGATTAGACACTGGGGTGGTTTGCTTATCTGCCTTTAAAGATTCAATTTATTGAATTAATTATAATTACCACTATGATATTTTTTCACTAAAAAGGCATTGCTGATTTTGAGTAGAAAAAGATCATATACGGTTTTCATCTTGAAGGGTTTCTGCTTCCCTTTTTGAGAATAAATATTCTATTCATCTTTTGCTGATGCTTTCTTCCTCTTTCCATTCTTGATATTTTCATTGGCAATATTTGGTTCTTGCATGGTATTTTAAAATAGAGTACATTTCTCCAGCTTTAGCTTAGTAAGACATTTTTTCCCTCTCTCTCACATTTCCTACGTTTCTTAGGCTGACTACCATGATTGTTCAGAGCTTCCCAGCTGCTAGTCCTCCTAGAAGTACCAAAACTGAAAAAGATACTTTTTTCACAGCTTTTTTCAAGACCGTATGTTTAACTTGAACAAAACCATGATAAGTGCAACAGTAGACTTCGACTGTGTGTAATATTTGACAAACAATGATTTTTCTGAGAGAGAATCGATCTCAAATTACAAGGGACAAAAGAAAGAAAACATACTAGAGTAAATAATAGGATTTATGTAGTTTGTTTCTCATTATAAGAGTGAGACTAAAGGCAGTAGAAACTTAAGGTAAACACAAACTCATTTTTATTCCCATACTCCATAACTCTTAAAACCAACTCCAGTTAGAGTTTCTGTATAAACAAATTTTAAAGCTGCAAGGAACTTCCCCACTAAACTAATTAGATAATTGTGGAATTTGGTCTTTGGAACAAAAGTTTATACTGATAAAACAATCCAGGTTCAGTACAAAATTAACACACGGTTGCACACAGTGCAACTCAGCATTGATTGTAAAATCCCTTGTTTTTAATCATTACCTGATTTCAAGGGAAGCCAGTTGATGTAATCTTTTTGGATTTCTGTAAAGTTTTTGATACTGTCTCTCACAGGATTCTTCTGGGCAAAATGTCCAGCACACAGCTGGATAAACACATAATGTGGTGGGTGAGCAATTGGCTCATGGGTCAAGCACAGAGAGTAACAGTGAATGGGGTAACATCAGACTGGTGACCTGTTACTAGTAGGGTTCCAAAGGGCTACATTTTAGGCCCTGTGCTCTTCAACATCTTCATAAATGACTTGGATACAGGACTGGAAGGGATATTAAGTAAGTTTGCAGATGACACAAAACAGGAGGAGCTGTGGACTCCCTTGAAGGCAGGGAGGCCCTACAGAGAGACCTCAATAAATTAGAGGACTGGGCAGTCACCAACCATATGAAGTTCAACAAAGGAAAGTGCTGGATTCTGCACCTGGGAGGGGGCAACCATGGATATCCATACAGAATGGGGAATGAGAGCCACAGAAAGGTACCTGGGGGTCCTGGTTGATGGCAAGCTGAATATGAGTCAGCAGTGCCCTGGCAGCCAGGAGGGCCAACCGTGTCTTGGGGGCATCAGGGAAAGCATCGCCAGCCAGTTGAGGGAGGGGATTGTCCTGCTCTGCTCTGCACTGGGGCAGTCTCACCTTGAATATTGTGTGCAGTTTTGGGCACTACAATATAAGCTCTAAGAGCAACGAAGATGGTGAAGGGCCCTCAGGGGAAGTTGTATGAGGAGCAGCTGAGGTCACTTGGTCTGTTCAGCCTGGAGAAGAGGAGCCTGAGGGGAGACCTAATTGCAGTCTACAACTTCCTTGTGAGAGGAAGAGGAGGGGCAGACCTGATCTATTCTCTGTAGTGACCAGTGACAGGACCCATGGGAATGACCTGAAGTTGTGTCAGGGGAGGTTTAGGTTTGATATTAGAAACAGGTTCTTCACCCAGAGGGTGATTGGGCACTGGAACAGGTTCCCCAGGGAACTGGTCACAGCACCAAGTCTGACAGAGTTCAAGAAGCATTTGCATGATACTCTCAGGCACATGGTGTGACTCTTGGGGATGTCCTGTGCAGGGCTAAGGGTTGGACTCAATGATCCTTGTGGGTCCCTTCCAACTTGGCATATTTTGTGATTCTGTGATTTACTAATTAGATTTCTATAAATGTCAAAGGAACAAGGAAACTGCATCATGGTATGAAAGTGGGGAAAAAATGGAAAAAGGATATTTTATCAAGTGACTTGAGAGAAGACAATAATGAAAAGATACCTGACGGAGAGTGAGAAACTATACACAGCAAATATCTGAGGGGAAGATCAAAGAGTAGTAACATACAACGGAAAAAGATACAAGCTATATATTTTTAAAAAGAAGACAGAAATTGGTAAAAATAAACAGAAGGGAAAAAAGAGTATATGCTGTGTTAAGATCTGAGGACTCCAGCAGCTGTGCTCACCTAACACTGGTTTGAATCAGAACTGAAGATTCAGCAGATGACATATTCAGAGTAAAGAAAAGGACCTGTTTTGCTCTGCTTCCCATTACGAACTGAGTTTTAAAGGTAACACATGATAAATGAGATATACATTACCAAGAGCTCAAAGTTAAGCAAATAATAATTTTGGATAACCGATTTTTTTTTCAGCTGAGTAGTTAAAGAAGAACAATGCAAGATTACCCACATTTGATAGGAGCCCAACTTCCACGTCCTTTACACCATACTATATTTGTAAGATTAGTTTACAAACTAGGTAAAGGAGAGATTAAAACCAGCTTTTCTGAGAGGGAGGCAGGCATCTGAAATGTTTTCCAGACATCACAGAAATTTGTCAAACAAAACTTCTACTTGCTCAAAGCAATAAATATGGCAAGGACATATATTGTACTCTTTTGCATGGAACTTTTATTTCATTGTTTCCTCTATTCATATGTTTAGTTACACAGACATACAAATATATATCAAGATAAGGTATATCAAATATTTTTATATCCACTGATTGCCACAATGCTTTTTTTTGTAGTTGTTGTTGTCTTTAATACATCAAATTTTACATTTGAAAAGGACATATTTGTATACTAGACATGAACTCCTTTCTGTCTAACCAAGATCAGTCATTGAATTGTCTTGGCTAGGCTTATAGGCATCCTGTTTTCAGTGAACTCACACTTTTTATTATGTATCAGCTTAGTTTTAAATAAGGTATTACCATAAATCCTAGTGACTCAGTTTTCTTTGTGTGTTAAGGACACATGCTACTTCTTTTCCTTCCTTACCATTCAAGATAGTAAGTACTGATTTAGTACTGTCTGTCATAATTACCTAGAAGATAAACTTAAAAACTTAAAAAGGCTAGCACAAAGTTATTACGCTAATTTAAGGGGTATTCAAAGCAGAGCACAAACAGAAACACTGAAGTATGCTGTTCTCCATATCTAAGTAAGCCACAGTCCACTAAGTATAATTTGTAAAGCGATTTTCTAAATCTTTTTCACGTCTTGCAGTTAGAAAGAACATTCAGTTATTATTAGCCTTCCGACAAAATTTCACCTCTTAGACAGAAGGTGTTCCTGGTACATAGTTTCTCTTGTGATTAAAAGAGTTTCATTAAACTATGCATTTTTATCAAATTGAAATTTTTATCAATTTTATCAAATTGAACTCTTCACTTTAGTCATTACTACCTTCTTGGGTATACTTTTTGTGTTCCCAAGATTCCTAGATGAACTTCAAGGAACAAGGGGAAAAATCCTAATTCCCAAGGATTGAAGGGAAAATCTGCAAGTCATTATAGCCAAGTCTGACACGGAGTTCTGTTACTGAAACAGGGTTCCTAATGGAGAGCAACTAGAAAAAGTACTCAAGAATGGCATAGGACAGCCTTTTGAGAAAGAAGTATAGTGATCTAAAATAAGGTCTACTCCCACCAAAGTAGAACTGTGCCATTTGAAATTTTCCAGCATCTCAGTGACAGCCTTATAGTTATATACAAACTATTTATTGTTTAAATACGAAATATTTAATGTTTTACATTTATTTTTGTCACTGACTCAAATTTTGTAATCAAAAGCTCATCTCCTTAAATCATTATAATAAATGGGGGAGGGGCATAAACTTTTAGGTTGAGTCAGAGAAAACGGACAAATCTGTAACACTTTTATTTTGAGACGTAAGCAATCCGAGTAATACAAATCTTAACACTTGTGAATCTTAGGACTTTAAGCTACATTTCTCAGTAAGAGAGAAACCCTCTTAAGAGTCAGCTTAGCCACTGTCATCAAGGACTCTGATGCCTGGATGACTGTGCTCAGATAGGTGTAATTCTATTGTCATTTCTGAGGATATGACAGATATTTTTAAAACATAGAAAGAGGAATGCAGCTTTATACTGACATTTTTTTATGTCACAGTTAAAAATTAGTGCAGTGATTTACAGTGACTACAACTTGAGAAAATAAAAGTTACCAAAACATTTTTCTCTGTTAAGCAGACCTATTCAGCTAGCAGCATGCATAACTGAAGTTGTCCTTCCACACTTACAGTTCAGAAATTTAACCTCATAAACAGATGAAAGCAATCATATATCACATGTGGTCTGAGAGAACTAGAAAAATGAGCTGGTTTGCAGGATGAAAAATCTTGAGAACAACTGATTAGTTACAAGCTCAGTGTTTAAGTCTAGTTTCTCAGTTCATGAGATTTTACTTACATTGCAGGAAAGTTTTCCCATTCCGACAGAATTCAAAGTGGAATCACCACATATAAAGCCTATTCATAATTGGAAACTTCTGGAAGATTTGGAGATTAATCCTGACAGATATAGTAAACTAAATGGACTCCCAATACTATCTTTTGAAAGATGTCGATATGTGTGGGGAGACCTTCAATCTTGAAAGTTTTCTTTCCCACCTCAATCTCTCCCTTTTTTTTTTTTTTTTTTTACTTTTTGGTAGGTTCCAGGTACCCCTATTGACAGTTCAGAAGATTTAGACTCTGCTTCTTCACATAATTAATTTATTAGTTAAATATTTCACAATTTGCTTCCTTTATCTAGTTCAAAGAAACCCTTGAACTCTCCTACCTGTCAGAAAGATCATGGCAAATTGGCAAAGGGGCTTGTGTAGGTTATCTACTTGCAGTCCAACCTGCATACCCAGGCCATGTGAATTCAGAATAGACAAAGATCTGAATTCTCTATCAGTGACTTGACTTTTGCAGCCTGACTAAAAGCCAGAAGCTGAGTCAGTGTAAAGATAAAACAGAACAAGAGAACACTATGGGAACAGTAAGGAAGCTTCCCTAATCTTCAGGATTAATTAACAATGAAGGGGCAGGGAGAGAAGCTTTGCTTTTTGCAGGCTTTCAAAAGATTTATGAAATACACTGTAGAGCATAGGACATGGGATCAATCACCTGATAAGCCTGAAATTATAGTTTCTTCTAGTCACTATTTTCTACCATTTACTTTATACCTCAAACTTAGATGGGGAAAAGAGAGGAGAAGCAAAGTCTAAACATGTTGAATTGTAATTAGCAGCAACAGATACTAGACCTACTTCACCTCACCATAACATTCTACAAATCCGATACAGCCATGCTTTTGAATTATTGATTTATTCCAAGTTCCAAAATGCATATTGGTACACAGTGTGCAATATTCAGACATCCTGAAGATAGGGTGCTGTAAACAGCCAAGAAACTCCACAAATGCCCATACAGTATGTTGAGCTATGTCAGATTATACCCAATAACAAATTTAGATTCCCATGCTATGAATCGTTCTATGATTCAAGGCCTAGTTTGGTATAGTACAGTTAGCTTAGTTTTACTGAAGAAATTACTGTTAAGGTACGAAAATGTACATAAGTAGGAGCCGTAAAGATGATCATGAGGTTTCTAAACAGAAGCATACATACCACACACTAACACATAGCATCTACTACCTGCTATTATTGGGAAAAAAAAGTAATTCCTTTGCACTCTTCATTCATAAGTATCCTTCTTAGAAGATCTCCTGCTCATGGCCAAAGATGCTCTAATTTAGAGTGACTCAGTGATATAAATCATAGATTGGCAGTGAAGTTATGCATTTTTCTGGTAATCTTTTGTCAGTTTAGCACATTATGCAGCAAAGTTGATGTGACTGGGTAACAGTCAGTTTAAATGAAACTACAAAAATTTCAAAAGGTGTTTAGTCAAAAGAATACAAAGCAACAATAGAAGTATAATACATATTATGCCCCTTAAAAGTGCACATGCGTCATCTATTAAATGTTCTTCCAAGACATTTGAAGAGAGCCTTCAGTATTGCTTAAAACACAAGGTTAGGAATGCAATTTAGTTTAGAGAGTAAGGTATTATTAGCAGTTTTGAAGATAAACAAGATCTAGAGAGTTCTGTGATAGCACAATATTCAGTGTCATGTCTGCCTTCATAGTTTGTTGTATTACTGGAGCTTTTAGAGAGGTAAGTACACTAAGCCTGTAGCCTCTTGTGTTATTAGCAATGATTCAGCTTTAATAAAATAATTTCAAAAGAAATTTTTCCCTATTATTAACTTTTACAACATTGAAGATATACAACAGAAGTTTCATGTATTTTCATTATTTAACTGAAATTGTCAGTGGGCACTATGTTTCTGTGCCACTCAGGGATTTAAAACAGTTATTAATGGAACTATAAAAGGACATGCACAGTCAAATTAATTTCAGATTTAAATGTCTTTATAAACTTACCTCCATGAACTAGGTTTTTTATTACACAAAAACAATATATATAGCAAATGGGCACAATGTACACAATAAATTTCTGTATCTCTGTCTCTTGAGTTTGAGTTTATTGTTTGATAAGTTTCCTGGCAAAGAAAATAAGTTTTGATAAGATCCGTGGCAGCAGGAGTCTGTGACTCTGATTCTAGGAGAACACTTGGACAGTATCAATAGATACTGCTGTATTTTGAGGGGTATAAGAGTGTGACAATGAAATTATTCGATGAGAGTGAGCGTGCCAGAAGATAGAAGCAGAAATAACATAAGAAGCTGACACAAGAATGAAAGTCGTAAATGATGTAAAAGTAAAATTGAGTGAACTGTTGCTAGCAGTGTTTGTTCCTGAGATTGAAGCAAGAGTCTTTCAGAAAAGATTGCTGGCTAATAAGGTCTCTCTTCTGTCTTGGATATTCCTGTTAATCAATGACACTTAAGAAACAGGAGCCAAAGACACAAATTTCAATGCAACAGCAACCAAACAAAGAAATAGTTTGTTCCATAATTGTTTCCTCAATGAAGCAACCTCTGGGGCAATTCCATATACACATTAAAATTGGTACCAATTAATATTAACTGAGTAGCTGTAGTGTAGGTTACTGGTACTGAATTCTGCCATTTTTTTTCAGACTGTTCATAAAAATTTAATACGAACAATATTCACATCAAATATTTTTGCAAATAGACACAGAATGGTGTCTTTGAATATTTTTTGCATTAAGTTTTGTAAATTTGTCCACTGTGATTGAACAGCTGAGTTGCAGTGTGACCAGTGATAAGATTCAATGTTGAAAAGTAGTTGCTACTAGACATGCACAGTTGTAAGGAAAAAACCCAAAACATACAAAACAAAAAACCACACACAGAACCACCCCCCGTCCCATCCCTCCTCAAACACATTCATTCCAAGAAGAGCATAATGTTAAATACTCACCCTTTAACTATGCCAGTGTGGTTTTGTGGTTTAATATACTATAGTATGTGAAAGGTGAAATAGAGCTATAGTAAATATTTGTCTGCATGCCCACAAAAAGTTAAATAGATATAAATATAACTGGCTCAATAAATCGTTCCAAAGCCCATCATCAAAAAATATTGGATGATGAGCTCACTCACAAGTGAACTTTTATATATACATGTGTATCTGTGTGTCTTCTCCCCCTCCTCCTTTGGACTATGAAGTCCAAAAAGCTCCTGTACATGCAACATCTGGGCAATGCCCACACTCACTATGAAGTAGCACATACATCTGTGACTAATATCCAGATCATTTCATTTGTTGGACTCAAGACAATAAAAACGGTGGATGAAGTTTAAAGAATTTTTTTGAGCATTTGCGGGTGGCCAGTCAGTATGACTAAGATACAACCACTCTCTAACTGCTTTAAACAGACTTCAGACTGACCAGTCAGAGTGCCATGTGGTCAGTATGGAAAAAGAGGAAACCACTAAAAAACACCCCACCCCACTGGATTTTAAGCATGTTCACGCATAGCTTACTTTTGATAATTCTTCCTGTCAAACTTACACAGCCAAAATAGTGGAGTGAGGAACTACTTTGGTGCACTGTTGTCACAAGATTGTTAGCAAGTTAAAGGCAATTCAGAGGAAAAAAAGCAAAAGTTGCAAAGGAGACTGGAAACGTAGGAGAAGGATATAGATAAGCATGTATCTTTGCTATCTGAAAAATGTATGAATAATGTAGAGTTCTAAAAATAATAGCTACAAAAACTTAAGAAAGCATACCATAACAGGACAATCGATTTAACTGTAGTGCAGCCTCAATAAGAGGGCACTTAGGTGATTGGAAAAACAGTAAATCTCTATTTCCATCAAACTGTAGGGTAAAATAACCTTCAGTTCCATTCTCTTGCAAAGTGATTTGTAAAACTTTAATTGTGTTACATGTGGGAATCTGTTCTCTCTGCTGACTACAAATATAAAGAGATGTAGTACAGTCAAACAGGTAAGCAAGATATTACATGTGAGGGTGGTGAGGCACTGGAATAGACTGCCCAGAGAAGCTGTGGATGCCCCATCCCTGTCAGTGTTCAAGGCCATGTCGGATGGGGCATTGAGTAACCTGGTCTAGTGAAAGGTATCCCTGTCTATGGAGAGAGTTTTGGAATTAGATAATATTTAAGGTCCCTTCCAACCCAAACCATTCTATGATTCTATGATTCATAAGGCATCATAATTTATTAAGGAGGATGAAGAACTCAAGAAAGACAGAATACAGGGGAGGCATCTACAACATATAGTTTTATAACCTCAAAACAACAAAATATTAAAGAACAATTCTGAAGATGATTCAGTCTACCTGTATGACATGCCCCACTCAACTGTGTTGTAATGATGCAGTTGGCATTTGAAGCTGAGTTATCTTGCGATCAGCAGAAAATTTAAACTAATTCTCTGTATGTACTGTGTGCCTCTGCCACTACATCCCACAAAAAACCCAGTGTAAATATATTTCAGTTATTTTAAATTGACATGAGGACATGAATAGTCAGCTGTGTGGAACCCAGAGTACTCTCAGTTCAGATATCACGTGTACATATATTGATTAATAGGTCTGTTCTGTGTCTGAAGGTGGAGGAAGACCACAGCATACGAAACTGGTAGGTGCTGATGTTTGTATGTCCTCCAGGGTCATCTAGTAGTTCTTTACTCCCTATAGAGTGGATTAAGCTATGTACCAGAGTAGTCTCTGCTCTTTGAGAGTCATAATTAGACTCTTTACTTGTTAGTCTACATCCAAGAATAAACTATGAGGAGTATCTGCTCTAAAAGTAAACATTAGACTTTGGATTACTCTGTCACTGGAGTTTGTAACTTTAACTGCAGATAAATTTCCACAAAGTCTAAGAACATTCAGATTCAGTAAGCTCCTGAAATGAAACAGAACAACCAGAATAGATTTGAGAGAGCTGCTAAAAGGATGGGGTCATAACCAGGACATAATTTATTACCAAATCAAAAGCATTGATTTGGACACAAATGAGAATCTAGCTATAAAAACATTCACACAACCCACCTATCTTAAGAAGATTTTGCTGTGAGACACACTGCAGGTTGATGTTTGTGCAGATATGACCAATTAAGGCAAAGGAAGAAAAGATGAAGCTTCTGCTGACTCTGAAAAAGAAATATTGACTCAGAGCCAAGACTTCCTTGCTATGCGAGAAGCTGCACCATAGAGACTAAAGTGGACACAACTACCCACTTCCCCAGATGTGTCAGCTGGTAGCTATTTATGTTTAGATAGAATAGACTTTATTATAAGTAACTGGTCTAATCCTAAATTAATACCTTCCATTTATTTTTCCAGATTATACTCTAAAAGTTACCACAGTAGATTCCATATGGTAAAAGTGGTAAAAAGAGCAGCTATATTGTAGGATTTATATAGAATCATTTTCTCCTTCTGCACTCTGAGAAGTTCTTTTCCTGAAACTAAGCAATAGCTTCATAAAGTGCTCTTATCTGTTCTTACCTGCTTTGCTGTCATTCCTACTACAGAAACTCTCTGTTTCTCTCTTACTTTCTTAAACTGACCAACTTCACAGTAAAAATTTACATGGTACACCCTACCCAACCTTTGTCTTTATCATCAAGCAGATCACTTGTATCTTTTTGCTTTATCTATTCAAATTTGAAACAATTTTGCAAAAATTGAGCAGGGCACAAACCAACCTTATAAAGTGGGGTTGTGGATTAATTCTTGTAATACATGAAAGGCATGTCATAAAATCCCTCTAAATAGTATTTTCTCTGCATGTTTTATTTGGAACATTTCAGTGCTAAGATATTCTCAGCAAGTATAGAGCTACAAATCAGTCAGTCTAAGCTCTATGCCTGGCAAGATCAAGGATCAGATCCTCCTGGAAACTATGCTAAGGCACAATGAAAATAAGAGTATGATGGCTTCACTAAGGGCAAATTGTGCCTGACAAATATTGTGGCCTTCTGTGATGGGGATACCGCTTTAGTGGATGAGGGAAGAGCAACTGAAAAGCACCTGTACTTGTGCAAAGCATTTTACATTGTCCCACATGACATCCTTGTGTCTAAACTGGAGAGACATGGATGTGATGGATGGACCACTCAGTGGACAGGGAATTGGCTGGATGGTTGCACTCAGAATTATGGTCAATGGCGCGATGTCGAAGTGGAGAGCAATGATGAGTGCAGCTTCTCAGGGGTCGGTGTTGGGACTGTTACTGTTTAACATCTTTGTCTGATGTTACCCCTGCCAGGCAGGAGTAACTCTTGTTTTATTAATGAATTCCTTGGAGTGCATTAAAGTAAATTGATACTAGATGATCAGTGTTTACATATATATATCTATGTATACATATATATATATGGTTTATTTTAGAACAATTTGGTTGTAAAGGAAAACAGATATGTGGCTGTTTTGGTTGTTACTACCTATAGTAACGTGGCAATATAAAGCATAAAGGTATTGCAAAGGAAAACAGGTGTTTAGGCATTTTGGTTGTAATATAGCAATGTATATAACCCAATAAGATGGGTAAGAGAAAAGAACGAGAAAGAGCACCCAAGGAAGTGTATAAAGGAAAAGAGACAAAGAGAGAGAAAGAGAGAGGAAATAAGGAAAGAAGGAAAAAGAGAAAGAAAGAAAGAAAAAGAAAGAAAAAAAAGAAAGAAAGAAAAAGAAAGAAAGAAGGAAAGAAAGAAAAAGAAAAGAATAAAAGTTTTATAGTCACTACTTAAAGGTCTTTGGCGAACTTGGTTGTTGTCATTGGTGTCTTGGTCTGTCAGGGAGTGGTGGGGGAGAGAAGCCTGTGAAACAAAGTTTGATGGGTTTATGTACCCTCAGAAACTTTCCTGGTGCCTTCGCCAGATGTGTGTGGAGTGGGGCTGTGGAGAGTGTGTGCACACAGGGGCCTTTGACACTGCCTGGCCCATAGGAGATAAACATTATACACCCAGAGAGTTCCACTGGTTTCCTCTAGATAGGCATCACACACCCAAAGAAGCATGACATACCCAAGACTTCGCCCCTAGGGCCTCCACAAATCTAGCAATCTGTGGGCTACGGTCTCTTCCCCTCAGCATTATCTTCAGTCCCCTGGCAGGAGGCTTGCACAGCTCGCTCCAGTAGCAATGTTCTAAGGCAATTAAAAAAGCTCAGTCCCTCACTCATGGACAGTGGGATTGAGTGCATCCTCACCAAGTTTGATGATGACAGCAAGCTGTATCAACAGTATTACCTTATGTTACCACAACTTCTTGTATTCCCAAAGTGGGACACCCCTGCTCCCCCCAAACTGCATGGATAACACACCAATATTTTGGCAGTGGTTGAACAGCGCTTGCATAGCACTGGTGTTTTCTTCCCTCCCCACTCTACCTCCACCAGCGAGCAGGGTTGGGTGTTTACAAGAAGTGGGAGGGGACAGCTGACTTATAGTGGTCAAAGGGATATTCCATACCATATGACATCATGCTCAGAAATAAAAAAAGGAAAGAAGGAAGAAGTGAGGACAGTCATGGTTATGGCATGTGTCTTCCAAAGTAGCTGTTACGCTTGCTGAAGCCCTGCTTTACAGGAAGTGGCTAAACATCTGCCTGCTGATGGGAAGAAATGAATAAATTCCTTATTTTTCTTTTGTTTTGTTGCCTGCTGCCATCCCAGACAAGGAGGACTCACACTACTATTCATTAATATCTTGTTTTTTCCTTGGTTAAAAGTAGCCCAGGTTACTAAAACCGGATTGAGAAACTGATGAGTAATGTGATGGCACTACAATCTTAAAATTAAGTCACATATCTACAGCCTCAAGAGATGTCTGCACTAAAAGTTTTGACATTTTACCATGAAATTGAGTAACCCTTCATACACTGAGAGATGTGTGCTTCTGAAGTGCTTGGGAAGATTTCATGTTGCTCTGCAATTCTGAGGTGAACTCTGTGCAGATCTTCACCAGAGAACATTTTCTTATCCTGAATTTTTGCTGCTGGTTACCTCAGCAATGCGGCACAGCAACTTTCTACCCACCTGTTTGTCTAACAGGCTCAGAAAAAAGGACTCTAAAGCATGAAAAAAAAAAGTTCTCCCAAAGCAAGCGGTCTATATCATCAGTTTCTTCTCCAGTGGTAGATTAATTGCCCACAACGACAAAACTGATGTGAAATTCCCAGGGCTTTAGTTCACAGAACCAATGCCAGAGAGTAGTAAGCAGTCAAATACATCTTCTCAAGCAGTGTATTTACAGTCATCAAGCTCAAATTATTTCTTTATCCCACTGAACATGGTGTGAGGGCTTTCACAGAAGAAATGACTAATGAGATGGTAAGAGAGGAACCATGGAAGTTTCAGAGTGGCTGCAGAGGCTGTAGGTTGCAGTCAGGTCTGACAACTTCTTATTCTGTATCCAAAAGTGCAGCAATACCAGAGCCCTAGTCCTGCAACAGGACAAAGAAGCACCAGACTGCTCAGAAGATACTGAATACCTAATATGGAGGACATGTCATGAGGACACAATTGTAAATACATAGCAAAAAGACATAACTGTGTAGACAATGTCTAATGCACAGCCTTTAGTGCATTACTGATTAGATCACACCTCACTGTCCAGTCCTGCTCTCTTGGATGGCTTTTAGCACAGCAGAGGTAGATGGTAGGAATACCTTTCAGCTCACCAGGAACAGAGGATAGAAATCCTCAAAATCAAGGGCAGGGAGAAGTAGGCCCTCAACAAGTAGTTCTTGTCAGCTTGGGAAGTAAATTTAAAATCCTTCTGGCATGATGTGTTCCATGCTTTTTAGGGGAACTTAGAAGGAGAGAAATTATTAACAGAAGACGTCAAATTTCTTCAAAAAATATTTCCTTGGATTTTCAAGTTGGCCTCTTAAGTTCCATTCAAACAGAAAAGCACTAACAGGGTAAGAAATGCATTCCTTATTTCAGTATATAACATGTGCTAACACTTAAGTGTCCTGGTTCAGCCACAGCTGCTCTCCCAGGACAGGTGCAGGTACATTCATAACTGCGGCATGTCAGATGTTCCACAGAATAATGCAGCCCACGCATAAAAAGCACAGCACAATTATGCACAGAACATTGTTTAAAATGTTGTGCTGTCTCCTGCACTATTTCCTCAAGCTTATTATACCAATCACCTGGAGCATAAATCTATCTTCAGCATCTGTTCTTTCTTCTAAAGCAGTTCTGCATTGCCCTTGACTGTTGCTTTTATATACAATTCTTTATCAAACCTAATTGGAAACAGCATTGAAACCAACACTTATCGCCTTCCCATGCTGCTTAACCCTTTTGCATCCAGAACAGCACTGAACAGCACTTGCACATGAGGATATAATCTTCTGAAAAGCAAAGTATTCTCTTCAGTGCTGAACTAGACAAGCCCTCCTCATCACTGGGGCTGCAAGGTTATCTAGATATTCCATGAAGAAAATAAGTTCAGAATTTCAGAATTTCAAGGCTGCCAGTTATGAACAGAGACAGAAACATTCTGCTGTATGAGTCTTATGGAGTTGACAAAAAAACCCACAATTTGGTCCCTTACACTGCCATACATATTACAGTCACCTACTGGGATAGGTTTGGGGGTTATGATAAGAATTATAGAGATTCCTCAAAAATAAAATAGATTCAGTCAAGGCACAGAGACCCTCCTCCCAGTTTAGTTCTAGTACTAGCATTAGTTATGGCAGTGTTGCAGAAAAAACAAAGTGCATTTTTGCTGGTTTAGTTTAAAACAAATAAAAAGAGAATAAGAGGATATATTTTATTAAAAAAAATAATCTTAGGTTAATGCTTGGAAAATGAATGATTCACAGGGTGCACTGCAGGTCACAGGGGAAGCATAAAGTCTTTAATTTCCAAGCATCATTGGTTTGCTTTCATTTGTGCTCCATGATTATGTACCTAAATCTTTAAAAGCTTTGAATTTTGATCAGCTGAAACATAAATATATCTTTAAAGAAGATGTTTCATGGTAGAAATAGAATAAAGAACCTTTCTGCACAAAACATACTTGCATCTTCATAGATGAAATAACACGAACCTTTTAATTCTTTAACTGGTTTAATGGTGTGACTGCATATCAGCATTGCTTCATTTGGAGGGTATTTGACTATCAAATACATAGAAATTCAACCTTTCTAATTTTATAATTTCAAACTGATGTTTTGGGTCTACATACTATATAATCCATAATAAATAATTTATTTGCTAAAGAAAAGAGAGAAATCAATAAAAATCAAAATCACTGTCATATGAATATGAAGTGCCTTACAAGTGACTCATAAAAACCAGTGGGCTTTACAAAGTCAACATTAGATGTATTTCTAAACCACAAGTGTGGGTAAGTCTATGACAATATCCTCCAGCAATTTATAATTTCCCTCAACTCATGCATTACATCAGCTCCAAGATATTCCTATATGCGTTTAGAGTTTAACTAATGACAGAAAACTTTATTCACTTTCTCCAGATTGCATATTTTTCCTCAAATCCCAAATGTCAGATATTTTGAATTACAACTTTTTTCCAGTCAAAACAAATATATTAAAAGGAGAGCTACTGTGGGTCCATCTTCCCATAGTACCTTCAGCTCAGACTCCTTCCTTTGTGATGGAAATTTGAACTTTTAGGTTATATGGGTTGAGGTTAAATCTTCAGTAGTGTCCCTGATCAATGGAATGACCAGCCATGTAACTTATGAAAAAATTTAAGTACTGAGAGGTATTAAAGTCTGTAACTGTTGTAAATACTTAATATTCTTCTGCCTGAGATGATACAAAGAATGGAACAAAGCACAAATATCCAGTTTTTTACTTTACTAGTTATTAGACTATTTTACAAGAAAGATAACCAGATATACCTTACAATCACCAGATATACCTTAAACACATTTTGGCAGCTCTTCCTGAATGAATGCCTTTCTCCAATGTTTAAATATTCCTTTCTCTAAATAATTAATACCTGCAGGTTACTTATTTTTGTGTCTCTACTTGCATATATATTCATATGTACAGCCATATCGCTCATCTAAATATGAATAAATATTTAGTCAAATTATTCTTCTAAATAACTGCTTTCACACTTTCACGCAGCTTGCTTGCACTTATCTTGATATGTTGTGGATACCTGATGCCACAACTCCAGTGATAATCATTCTCACTTTTATTTGAATACTCAAATAGGTAACTTTTAAACCACATTCATGAAGACAGCAATGTATTTATCTTAAACTGTCCCTCAATAGACTGCGTCCAGGCTTCCATTGTGTTCACAGAAGGCAGCTGTTCCCCTTTCCACAGCAGAGTTGCATCGAATTCATAGGAGCATAAATCCCATGCTTGTTCCCTTCTTTTCATGGTTGTTATACTGAGGTCTCAGATTAAACATGCACCAAAACACTCTCAACACAGTTTTCAGGGATTCTCTCCAGGGAGAAGGCCTCAACCAATTCCCTTGTAATTCTCTCCAGGGAGAAGGCCTCAACCAATTCCCTTGTAAAAGCTTGTATTCCCGCAAAGTGTGTTGCATACCTCTGTTCCTTTACCCAATCCAAATATCCTTCTTAAAAGTCAAAGGTTTCAAATTTCTTTTTGTAATGAAAATAATTTAATGTATATTACCAAAACTATGAATGTTTTTAGCAAATAATAGCATTGAGTAACTAATAGAATTATTTTAGTGATTTACGTTCATGGGTTGGAGCATCACAGAATCATTTAGGTTGGAAAAAATACTTAAGATCAAGTCCAACCATCAGCCCAGCACTGCCAAGTCCACCCTAAATCATGTCCCCAAGTGCCATATCTACATGGCTTTGAAATATATTCAGGGATGGTGACTTCACCACTTCTTTGGGCAGACTGTTCCAATGCTTGACAGCCCTCTCTGTAAAGAAATTTTTCCCAATAAGCAATCTAAACCTCTTCTGGCACACCTTGAGGCCATTTCCTCTTGTCCTATTGCTTGTTACCTGGGAGAAGAGAGTGACTGTGACCTCACTACAATCTCCTTTCAGATAATTGTACAGAGAGATAAGGTCACCCCTCAGCCTCCTTTTCTCCAGAGTAAATGGCTCTAATTGCCTCAGCTGCTCCTCACTGGACCTGTGTTCCAGAACCTTCAACAGCTCTATTACTCTTCTCTGGACTCGCTCTAGCACCTCAATGTTTTTCTTGAAGTGAGAGGGGGCCCAGAACCAGGCATAGTTGCGGCCTCACCACTGCTGAGAACAGGGTAATAATCACTGCCCTGGTCCTGCTGCCCACACTATTTCTGATAAAATAGGCCTTCTTTGTCACCTGGGCACACTGTTGGCTCATGTTCAGCTGACTGTCAACCAGCACCCCCAGGTTCTTTTCCACTGGGCAGCTTTCCAGCCACTCTTCCCTCAGCCTGTAGTGCTGCACAGGGTTGTTGTGACCCAAGTTCAGGACACGGCTCTTGGCCTTGTTGAACCTCTTACCACTGGCTTCAGGCCATCGATGAAGTCTGTCCAGATCCCTCTGGAGAGCCTTCCTGCCCTCCAGCAGAGTGACACTCCCATCCAACTTGGTGTCATCTGCAAACTGACCATGAGTGCACTCGACCCCCTCATCCAGATTGTTGACAAAGATATTAAACAAGACTGGCACCAACACTGAGCCCTGGGGAACACTGCCAGCTGGATGTAACTCCATTCATCACCACTCCCTGGGCCTCGTGATCCACCCCATTTTCTACTAAGTGAACAGTATTTCTTATAGAAGCATCTATGAAAGCCCCTTCTGCCCAAGTGACTGTAGAAGTAAGGCCCCCTTTTACAGTTTGTAGCTTGAGAAACCTTCTGGCAGGAAAGATTCTCTTTCAGATACTTGGAGGGTTCTTTTCCAACTTTCCCAATCAAGAGTCTAGAAATTTAGTTTAATTCTTAACATTTACAGAAACAGCAGGCTATACAGACAGGAAACAAAAAGCAAGCAAGTAGCATGTCCCTAGTGTCTGTAAACTTGCCTCATTTTAAATAGCATTTTTCACATTTCCTCTTCCCTGTGTCAAATATTTAGGTTAAAAACACTTTATGGACAACAGTTTTTGCCTGTTACCTAGTTAAAACTTGCTATAACACTTTTTACACTTGATAAATAATGCACAGCAAAACAAGCTGATGGCAGGTGAATATTAATGGCAGGAATTAGAGCACAGAAACTAATCTATAGTCAGAGAACACCAAAGCACAGAGTACTAAGTGACATAAGTAGGCTAATTGCATTCTTCTTTCAGGGACTGCTTTTCTGCAAACATTAGAATGACCTGACAGAGATTTACTTGATGACTCTTGGGATAAGAAAAAGGAAAATGCTTCTCTTTTGTGTCAAAGTAACAGATCTTTGTCTTGACATCAAGAAAAAAAGAAAACAAACAAACAAACAAGAACAAAAACAAAGACCACAACACAAAAAAAGAGATACAACTAGTACCTTAATGGTATATTATTTTTTCTTCCTCGCTTATTTCAAGAATTAAAATAGGTCTTCTTACTCTTTTCCCAATCCTTCTCCCATCCTTGACAAAGACCACTCAGATTGTTAGAATAAGATAGCTGAAGAAAACAACTATAGAAGTTCTGCCCAAGTATTTTACCATACAGTATCTTGATCAATGTCTGCACATGCTCTAGATGACCTGGTTTAAGAATAATATAGCTGCTCTCCTACTTACAAAGCATGGAATCAGCTTATGACTTGTGTATTTTTTGGTTTTCAGGAATTTATTTTTAAAAAAGTTGATAGTCATATGCCTTACTCAGTCCAATGAACTACAGAAGTGAAGATCAGTGTTGTTCAGTGGTAATTTACAAATACCTATCACAGTTTGTGTGTACCTCTGGCCTATGAGTGGTAACCTGGGTAGAGCAGTCAAATTCCACATAGCAAGTGTGAGAGAGAGAGGGGGAAAATAGGAGCAGCAAGAGCTAACAGTCTACCCAGAGCATTTCCTAATTAAAGGTGGGAAATACCTTCTTCACTTTTGGCTGCAACCTGTCCAAAGGCTACTTAGCCTGCTCAAAGTCCAGAATCAAGGTGAGCCAGTAGAAAACTTTGAGGGAAAATATGAATAATGGCATGCCAACATAAGGAACTGGTAGGAGTAAGCTCACATTGTGCTATAGTTCTATCAGA